>NC_066581.1:297870535-298470535 GCF_024323335.1 Lathyrus oleraceus | reverse complement strand
AGGAAGAGCTTGAAGCTGCAGAATTTGCCGGATTAACTCAGGTAAGGGGGGTTTATCGTTGATTTAACGGGTATTATATGATAATGTGTCATGGGTAGTGATAGACCTTTGAATTACCTCTGAATTGGATGATTAGGATGAAATTGTGAACTTTTGGGATGAATGAAATTGGGGAAGAATTGAGAGGGAATTCGTAGGAATTTGATGTAAACATGTTAGGTTTGGGGTAATCAAATAAGATATGAATTGTGTTGACAATGAGGACGATTAATTGATGTAAATTGGACTGTGGAAGGTTGGGTCGTATAGGTTTCGTAATAGGGAAAACCATTGTAGACCTGAAATCTATTTTCTGTAGCAGAAGGTTCTGTTCGCGCGCGATTCGCGGCGCGAAGCCCCGTTCGCGGCGCGAACTGTCAAATCCAGAAGGGTTCTGTGACGCACCGGTCGCGGCGCGAACCCTCCTGCGCGGCGCGAACTGTGCTGTGCAGAAGTGGATATTAAATTGTGATTTCTGTGCTGCGGTGGTGCAGTTTTGGCTGTTTAGGCTGAGTGATGTGATTTAGCTGAGGACCGATGTATTAGGGATCATTTCCCGTTATTTTGAGAGGCATAGGTATTAGTAGGGTGTGCTAATACTATGATTGATTGTGTGGCATGATATGATATGCTTTCGTGATAATTGTGTTGATGATATGTGATGGTGTGCATTATGCTGTAAATGTATCAGTTATGTATGCATTGTGAATAGACTGTTGTATGACTTATAGTGTGAGCATATTGTCTATTTTTGAATTGTTGTCGATGCTGCATTGCTAGATGATTAGCATGCATGGCATAGCCTGTGAGGCTGTAGCTAATTCCCATTGTGAGGGATTAGTGAGTAAATTGTTGTGAATTGTTGTGAATTGTTGTTGATGTTTGCATGCTAGATGATTAGCTTGCATAGTCTAGCCTTTGGGGCTGTAGCTAATTCCCATGGTGAGGAATTAGTGAGTGAGTCATTAGATCTCAATGAGTGGGACTAGTGAGCTCAGTAGCCGTATCCGGAGGGATCGGTGAGCTTGGACTATATGTTCAAGAAGAGTTGGTACCGCATTTCATGGAGTCTCATTGCATAATGAATGCATGGCATAGCCTGTGGGGCTGTAGCTAATTCCCATTGTGAGGAATTAGTGAGTAAATCGTTTTGTTGTGTTGTTGGTGTTGAATATGGTTTGAGACTATACATATGATATATATTATTGTTGAGTATAATGTTTGCGTTGATACTGCCGTTATGGAGTGTGTAGTCTGGTTAGGGTGATTTGATGCGTTATTTACTTAACATTACATAATGTTGTATAATGCTTATTATATTGATTGAGGAACTCACCCTTACGACTATTTTTCAGGAAACGAGCAGTGAGTTGAGTAGAAGCAAATGCTTGGAGTCTAGTGTAGTCTCCCTAGTGGGTCATGCTCTGATAAATGTAACATCGGGCGGGAACACTTTGACTATTATTGTTGTTGTTGTTGAACTAAATTACATGTGATGTTACATGTTTTGCATGATTGAGTTGATCTCTATCCGCTGCGTAATTGTGCAAATACTTTATATTTAAAATTAAATAAAAGAGCATGATGGTTATATTGTTTAAATGGTGTGGAATGTTTGTGTGACACCCTTGGTGCACTATTACTCTGATTATATGTTTATTATTTTAATTAATTTTTGGGGTATTTTAGAAGGGTGTTACATTAATGGTATCAGAGCATAGTCGGTCGTGTCGAGTCGTAACTATTCTATTTCCCCTGTACGGGATAGGTGTTGTGTAACCCTATCAGTACTTATTGTTTAGCTTGTTTGGGTTTTCAGAATAGAGATGGCTGGAAGAGGTAGAGATGATGTTGCGATTGCTGAGGCTCTGGGTATGCTAGCTGGAGTACTTGGAGGAAATCCGAATGTTGTGGGAATGGGAGCTGCTCGCCAGCTGAGTGAGTTCCAGAAGAACAATCCTCCAATGTTCAAGGGAGCATACGATCCAGATGGTGCTCAGAAGTGGTTGAAGGAGATCGAGAGGATCTTCAGAGTAACTGAGTGTGCTAATAACCAGAAGGTCAGGTTCGGTACACATATGCTGTCAGAGGAAGCTGATGATTGGTGGGTTGCTACCCGCACTGAGTTGGAATCTGCTGGGAATGCTGAGATCACTTGGGCTGTGTTCAGGGAGAGATTTCTGAGGAAGTATTTTCCAGAGGATGTCAGAGGGAAGAAAGAGATAGAGTTCTTGGAATTGAAGCAGGGTAACCGGACTGTTACTGAGTATGCTGCTAAGTTCACAGAGCTGTCGAAGTATTATACTCCATATGCTGAGGCTGCTGGGGAATTTTCGAAGTGTGTGAAGTTTGAGAACGGGTTGCGTCCCGAGATCAAACAGGCTATTGGATATCAGCGGATTAGAGTGTTTTCTGATCTGGTTGACTGTTGCAGGATTTTTGAACAGGATTCCAAGGCCAGAGCCGAGAGCTATCAGCAGAGGGTTGATAGGAAAGGCAAGAATCAGATTGATCGTGGAAAACCGTATACAGCTGGCAAAGGTTTTCAGAGGCAGAGTGGGATGAAAAGGCCTAGTGGGGGAGACTCTAGTGCTCCTGTTAAGTGTTACCGATGTGGTCGGGCTGGACATCGTGTTCATGAGTGTACCAGTGCTGAGATGAAGTGTTTCAAGTGTGGAAAGGGTGGTCATTTGGCTGTAGAGTGCCGGTCGAAGAATGTGACTTGTTTCAACTGTGGAGAGTTGGGTCATATCAGTCCCCAGTGTCCTAAGCCGAAGAAGGAGAATCAGTCAGGAGGCAAGGTTTTTGCTCTATCAGGTTCTGAGACTTCTGCAGATGATCGTTTGATCAGAGGTACATGTTATATTAATGGCTTTCCTCTTGTAGCTATTATTGACACAGGTGCGACTCATTCTTTTATATCTTTGGATTGTGCTGTGAAACTTAAGTTAGAGATATCTGAGATGTTTGGTAGTATGGTGATTGATACTCCTGCAAAGGGTTCAGTGACTACTACTTCGGTTTGTTTGAATTGTCCTTTGAGTATTTTTGGTAGAGACTTTGGGATAGACCTTGTGTGTCTCCCGTTAGTGCAAATTGATGTTATTCTGGGTATGAACTGGTTGGTGTTTAACCGAGTCTATATCAACTGTTTTGATAAGACTGTGATTTTTCCTGAGATTGAAGAAGAAAAGAGTTTGTTTCTATCGGCAAGGCAAGTGAATGAGGAAGTAGCTGGTGGAGCAGAGTTGTTTATGCTGTTAGCGACTTTGGAGGCTAAAGGTAAACTGGTGATTGGCGATTTAGCTGTGGTGTGTGATTTTCCTGATGTGTTTCCGGAAGAAGTGAATGAGTTACCGCCAGAGCGTGAAGTTGAGTTCTCGATTGAATTGGTACCTGGTACTAGACCGATATCGATGGCTCCGTACCGTATGTCTGCCGTTGAGTTAGCTGAATTGAAAAGTCAGTTGGAAGATTTGTTGGATAAGAAGTTTATTCGTCCAAGTGTGTCACCGTGGGGTGCACCAGTGTTGTTGGTTAAGAAGAAGGAAGGTACTATGAGGTTGTGTGTGGACTACAGGCAACTGAATAAAGTGACGATCAAGAATCGGTATCCTTTGCCGAGGATTGATGATTTGATGGATCAGTTGGTTGGTGCGAGTGTGTTCAGCAAGATAGATTTGAGATCTGGGTATCATCAGATACGTGTGAAAACTGAGGATATTCAGAAGACTGCTTTCAGAACGAGGTATGGACATTATGAGTATTCTGTAATGCCTTTTGGTGTGACTAATGCGCCTGGAGTATTTATGGAGTACATGAATAGGATTTTCCATCCGTACTTGGATCAGTTTGTTGTGGTGTTTATCGATGACATTTTGGTGTATTCGAAATCTGAAGAAGAGCATGCTGAGCATTTGAGAGTGGTTTTAGGAGTGCTGCGAGAAAAGCAGTTATTTGCTAAACTGTCTAAGTGTGAATTTTGGTTAGAAGAAGTTAGTTTTCTTGGTCATGTGATTTCAAGAGGTGGTGTTGCTGTTGATCCTTCTAAGATAGAAGCGGTATCTAAGTGGGAAGCTCCGAAGTCTGTTGCTGAGATTCGAAGTTTCCTTGGTTTGGCTGGTTATTATAGGAAGTTCATTGAGGGATTTTCTAAGTTGGCGTTACCGTTGACGATGTTGACTAGAAAGGGGCAAGCGTTTGTTTGGGACTCAAAATGTGAAGAAGGTTTCCAAGAGTTAAAGAGAAGGTTGACTACTGCTCCTATTTTGACGTTACCGAGTTCGTCGGAACCATTTGAAGTTTACTGTGATGCTTCATTGTTGGGTTTGGGTGGTGTGTTGATGCAGAATAAGCAGGTTATAGCTTATGCTTCGAGACAGCTGAGGGTTCATGAAAGGAACTATCCGACGCACGATTTAGAGTTGGCAGCTGTAGTGTTTGTTTTGAAGTTGTGGAGGCATTACTTGTATGGATCAAGATTTGAGGTTTTCAGTGACCATAAGAGTTTAAAGTATTTGTTTGATCAGAAAGAGCTGAATATGAGACAGAGGAGATGGTTAGAGTTTCTGAAGGATAATGATTTTGGGTTGAATTACCATCCGGGTAAAGCAAATGTAGTGGCTGATGCATTGAGTCGGAAATCATTACATATGTCTATGTTAATGGTTAAGGAATTAGATTTAATTGAGCAGTTTAGAGACTTGAGTTTGGTGTGTGAGAGTACTCACAACAGTGTTAAATTGGGAATGTTGAAGTTAACGAGTGGTATTCTGGAGGAGATCAGAGAGGGTCAGAAATCCGATATGCATTTGGTTGATAAGTTGACTTTAGTGAATCAAGGTCGAGGTGGTGAATTCAGAGTTGATGAGAATGGTGTTTTGAAATTTGGTAGTCGGGTGTGTATTCCGAATGTTATTGAGCTTAAGAAGAGTATTCTTGAGGAGGGACATCGTAGTGGCTTGAGTATTCATCCTGGAGCTACGAAGATGTATCATGATTTGAAGAAGTTATTTTGGTGGCCGGGAATGAAGAAAGAAATTGCGAGTTTTGTTTATTCTTGTTTGACTTGTCAGAAGTCAAAGATTGAACATCAGAAACCGGCTGGGATAATGCAACCGTTGGCTATTCCAGAGTGGAAGTGGGATAGTATCAGTATGGATTTTGTTTCTGGTTTGCCGAGAACGAATAAGAATTTTGAAGCCATTTGGGTGATTGTTGACAGGTTGACAAAATCGGCTCATTTCATTCCGATCAGAATGGATTATCCGTTAGAGAGATTAGCCGAGTTGTATATTGAGAAGATTGTAAGTTTGCATGGTATTCCGTCTAGTATTGTTTCGGACAGAGATCCTAGATTTACATCGAAGTTTTGGGAAGGTTTGCAGAAGGCTTTGGGAACTAAGCTGAGATTGAGTTCTGCATATCATCCGCAGACTGATGGTCAGACTGAGAGGACGATTCAGTCATTAGAGGATCTTTTGAGAGCTTGTGTTTTGGAAAAAGGAGGTGCTTGGGATTGTTATTTACCTTTGATTGAGTTTACCTACAACAATAGTTTTCATTCGAGCATTGGTATGGCACCGTTTGAAGCTTTGTATGGTAGGAGATGTCGGACACCTTTGTGTTGGTATGAGTCCGGCGAGAGTGCTGTGGTTGGACCGGAAATTGTTCAACAGACTACTGAAAAGATTAAGATGATTCAGGATAAGATGAGAATTGCTCAGAGTCGTCAGAAGAGTTATCATGATAAGAGAAGAAAGTCACTTGAGTTCCAAGAGGGAGATCATGTGTTTCTTCGTGTTACTCCGATAACTGGTGTTGGTCGAGCTTTGAAGTCAAAGAAGTTGACTCCTCGATTTATTGGTCCTTACCAGATTTTGGAAAGGATAGGAGAGGTAGCCTATCGTGTCGCTTTACCGCCGTCGCTTGCGAATTTGCATGATGTTTTTCATGTGTCTCAGTTGAGGAGATACATTCATGATCCGTCGCATGTTGTCCAATTAGATGATGTACAGGTGAGAGATAACCTGACTGTGGAAACATCACCTATGAGGATTGAGGATCGAGAGTTGAAGCAGTTACGGGGTAAAGAGATTGCCTTAGTGAAGGTAGCTTGGGGAGGACCAGCAGGTGGCAATGTGACTTGGGAACTGGAGAGTCAGATGAAGGAGTCTTACCCAGAGTTGTTCGCTTGAGGTATGTTTTCGAGGACGAAAACTCTTTTAGTGGGGGAGAGTTGTAACACCCCAATTAAAATAAGACAATTATTTAATTTAAATTAACATTTTATTTATTAATTTAATTGAATAATTAGAGATTTGGATTATTATTACTATTATTTTGGAATAATAATTATTGGAGTAATTATTTATTGGAATATATAAGTTGGAATAAAAAGTCCCAATTTTGAAACAAGGGTTTTCACGTGAAAAGGAAAAGAGAAGCGGCTGAAAGAGAAAAAGGGCAAAAGGCAGAACAAGAGAAGAGGAAGAGCTTGAAGCTGCAGAATTTGCCGGATTAACTCAGGTAAGGGGGGTTTATCGTTGATTTAACGGGTATTATATGATAATGTGTCATGGGTAGTGATAGACCTTTGAATTACCTCTGAATTGGATGATTAGGATGAAATTGTGAACTTTTGGGATGAATGAAATTGGGGAAGAATTGAGAGGGAATTCGTAGGAATTTGATGTAAACGTGTTAGGTTTGGGGTAATCAAATAAGATATGAATTGTGTTGACAATGAGGACGATTAATTGATGTAAATTGGACTGTGGAAGGTTGGGTCGTATAGGTTTCGTAATAGGGAAAACCATTGTAGACCTGAAATCTATTTTCTGTAGCAGAAGGTTCTGTTCGCGCGCGATTCGCGGCGCGAAGCCCCGTTCGCGGCGCGAACTGTCAAATCCAGAAGGGTTCTGTGACGCACCGGTCGCGGCGCGAACCCTCCTGCGCGGCGCGAACTGTGCTGTGCAGAAGTGGATATTAAATTGTGATTTCTGTGCTGCGGTGGTGCAGTTTTGGCTGTTTAGGCTGAGTGATGTGATTTAGCTGAGGACCGATGTATTAGGGATCATTTCCCGTTATTTTGAGAGGCATAGGTATTAGTAGGGTGTGCTAATACTATGATTGATTGTGTGGCATGATATGATATGCTTTCGTGATAATTGTGTTGATGATATGTGATGGTGTGCATTATGCTGTAAATGTATCAGTTATGTATGCATTGTGAATAGACTGTTGTATGACTTATAGTGTGAGCATATTGTCTATTTTTGAATTGTTGTCGATGCTGCATTGCTAGATGATTAGCATGCATGGCATAGCCTGTGAGGCTGTAGCTAATTCCCATTGTGAGGGATTAGTGAGTAAATTGTTGTGAATTGTTGTTGATGTTTGCATGCTAGATGATTAGCTTGCATAGTCTAGCCTTTGGGGCTGTAGCTAATTCCCATGGTGAGGAATTAGTGAGTGAGTCATTAGATCTCAATGAGTGGGACTAGTGAGCTCAGTAGCCGTATCCGGAGGGATCGGTGAGCTTGGACTATATGTTCAAGAAGAGTTGGTACCGCATTTCATGGAGTCTCATTGCATAATGAATGCATGGCATAGCCTGTGGGGCTGTAGCTAATTCCCATTGTGAGGAATTAGTGAGTAAATCGTTTTGTTGTGTTGTTGGTGTTGAATATGGTTTGAGACTATACATATGATATATATTATTGTTGAGTATAATGTTTGCTTTGATACTGCCGTTATGGAGTGTGTAGTCTGGTTAGGGTGATTTGATGCGTTATTTACTTAACATTACATAATGTTGTATAATGCTTATTATATTGATTGAGGAACTCACCCTTACGACTATTTTTCAGGAAACGAGCAGTGAGTTGAGTAGAAGCAAATGCTTGGAGTCTAGTGTAGTCTCCCTAGTGGGTCATGCTCTGATAGATGTAACATCGGGCGGGAACACTTTGACTATTATTGTTGTTGTTGTTGAACTAAATTACATGTGATGTTACATGTTTTGCATGATTGAGTTGATCTCTATCCGCTGCGTAATTGTGCAAATACTTTATATTTAAAATTAAATAAAAGAGCATGATGGTTATATTGTTTAAATGGTGTGGAATGTTTGTGTGACACCCTTGGTGCACTATTACTCTGATTATATGTTTATTATTTTAATTAATTTTTGGGGTATTTTAGAAGGGTGTTACAGCTAGCGCCCCCAGTGATTTTACCGAAATGGTAAACATGGGGATGAGATTAGAGGAAGGAGTCCACGAGGGACGTTTTTCTAAGGAATATGTATCATCAAGTAAGAAATATGGGAGCAGTTTCGCTAGAAAGAAGGAAGGGGATACTAATGCAGTATCAGTGGGGAGGCATAGGAGGCCTCATGTCAAAAGAAATCCATAACTGCGTCAGCATCATCATCAAGTTTCATCCATTATTCTAGTATTTTCTAATAATCAATCAACACCAGTTCAACAACAACGTCAACAACAGCCACAACAAAGAACAATCAACTGCAACACCAACACCAACAATAATCAGCAACAACAAAATTTTGAGAGGAAGAAGGTTTCTTTTGACCCTATTCCTATGTCATATGCAAAACTCTATTTGTCTTTGGTTCTCAAGAACTTACTTCAACCAAGAAATCCACCGCAAATTCCAGAACCACTTCCATGGTGGTATAAGCCCGAACTCCGTTGCGCCTTTCATCAAGGAGCTCCCGTCCATGATATTGAAAATTGTTACCAGTTGAAGTATGAGGTCCAGAAGCTAGTGAAGAATGGGATGGTGTCCTTTGAGGACCGTGCACCAAATGTGAAAGCTAACCCATTGCCCGCTCATGGTAATTCCTCTATTAATATGGTAGATGGTTGTCCCAGAGAGTTTAAGATCTATGACGTTAGATCCATCATAAGGACCTTGGTAGCAATGCATAAGGACATTTTCATGGTAAGTGATTGTGAGCATGATCATGATGGTTGTGCAATTTTCAATGTAAACCCTCGAGGGTGCGTCATCGTCAAGAGAGATATTCAAAGATTGATGGATGAGGGTATGGTTCAGATTTTCCAGTCCCGTCACTTGGGTGACGATGTGAATGTTATAGTGCTAGTGTTTAAGACCCCGAAATGGGTAGTGGTTCAGTTTGACAGCAGCAGCAATAACAACGTCATCAGATCGATATCGCCGCTAGTGATAAGGTTAGCGGGCCCCGCCCCGTATGCATCCGATAGAGCTGTTCCGTATCAGTATAATGCTACCATGGTTGAGAATGGTCTAGAGGTTCTGTTACCTACGACCAATTCCGTTGTGAATATTGCTGATATAGCAAAGGTGACCCGTAGCGGTCGTGTGTTTGTACCTGTCTTTCCAAAAGAGGTGATAAAAGATGTGTCTGTTGCTAAGAAGGTTGATGTACCTGCAGCAAATCCAGTTAGTGCTCCAAAGTGTTAGTTTGGTGAATCCATAAATTTGAAGCCTAATGATGATTATGAGGTACTAAGATTGATAAAGAAAAGCGAATTTAATATGGTGGAGCAGCTACTCTAAACCCCTTCAAAAATTTCAGTGTTGTCTCTACTCATGAGTTCTGAAGCGCACAGAGAAGCATTACAAAGAGTGTTGGAGCAAGCTTACATAGAGTATGATGTAACTGTGGATCAATTTGACCACATCGCGGCTAACATCACTTCCTGTAACAACTTGAGATTTTGTGATGAAGAACTTCATGAGGAAGGCAGAAATCACAATCTGGCATTGCATATATCAATGAATTGCAAGGAAGATGCATTGTCAAATGTGCTAGTTGATACCGGTTCTTCGTTGAATGTACTCCCGAAGTCAACTCTGTCAAGGTTATCATATCAAGGCGCTCCTGTGAGGTACGGTGGTGTGATTGTCAAAGCTTTTGATGGTTCTCCCAAGACTGTTATAGGAGAAGTGGACCTTCTAGTGAAGATAGGTCCGAGTGATTTCCAAATTAATTTCCAGGTAATGGATATCCTCCCGACCTATAGATGCTTGTTGGGAAGGCCATGGATCCATAAGGCTGGAGCTGTTACATCCATTATGCATCAGAAATAGAAATTTTTGAAGAATGACAAGCTTGTCATTGTGGGTGGGGAGAAAGCGTTGTTGGTAATTCACTTGTCGTCTTTTTCATATGTGGAAGTTGAGGATGAGGTTGGAACTTCATTCCAATCTTTATCTATTGCTGAAGTGAAGAAAGTCGGGGAACATATGTCCTCTTTCAAAGATGCTCATAAGATTATTGAAGATGGCAGTTCAGTCAGTGGGGTTGTATGGTAGAGGTCGCCGAGAACAAAAATAGAGCTGGACTGGGATTCCAACGAGGGTTGTCTAGGGACAAAGTTGAAGAAGTGCAACCTAGTTTCCGTAGCGGAGGGTTCATCCATGGTAATGAAAAACACTTAGCTGTTGTAATCGAGGGTGATGAAGATGAAGACTACACCAATTTTGTGACGCATGGAAAGGCTTGCAACATTTGGATTGTTGTTGATATTCATGTTATTGTCCATCTCTCTAAGTAATTTGTTTTTTATTATTTTTGAGAAAATCCTTCTCATATGTCTAAGGGAGAAGTGAACATTGTTGGGCATATTTCAAATTAATCATCAATAAAATGCAATTCTATTCATCCACATCTATGATGTTTTTATTTTTACGTTTTGCCTTTCTGAAAATGGTAATCACATAAAACATAAACGAATAATAATTTATCCATATGCATAATATTTGGTCACAATTCACTTCTCCAAAATCAAAATATCAAATTATTATGCAGGTTGGTTTCTAAACCCATTGAATACAATGAATATACTCCTTCTCCAAACTTTGAATTCCTTGTGTTTGAGGTTAAGGAAGAAAGTGATGAAGAAGTATCTGATGAACTGTCTTGTCTACTTGAGCACGAGGAAAAATCCATTCAGCAGTTCGAAGAACAGATAGAGTTAGTCACCTTAGGTTCCGAAGATGATGTGAAGGAAGTCAAGATTGGGTCTCAACTATGTCCAGAGGTTAAAAAGGGGTTGATTGATTTTCTCCGAGAGTATTCAAATGTGTTCGCTTGGTCTTATCAAGACATGCCTGGTTTGGATTCTAAGATTGTGGAGCATAGATTGTCGTTGAAACCAGAATGCCAGCCAGTCAATCAGAAGTTAAGGAGGACTCATCCAGATATGGCAATAAAGATCAACGAAGAAGTGCAAAAGCATATTGATGTCGGTTTCCTTGTTAGTGCTGAGTATCCGCAGTGGGTGGCCAATATTGTGATTGTTCCTAAAAAAGACGGAAAAGACCGTATGTGTGTTGATTATAGAGATTTGAACAAAGCTAGTCCAAAATATGATTTTCCTCTACCACACATTGATATGTTGGTAGACAATTTAGCTAAATTCAAAGTATTTTCATTTATGGACGGATTTTCCGGATATAATCAGATCAAGATGGAACCTGAAGATATGGAGTAGACCACATTCATTACACCTTGGGGAACATTCTGTTATAGAGTGATGCCTTTCGGTTTAAAGAATGCTAGTGAAACATACCAGAGAGCAATAACCACTCTTTTTCATGATATGATGCATAAAGAGATTGAAGTCTATGTTGATGACATGATTGCTAAATCCAGTGATGAAAAAGAACATGTTGAGCATTTGTTGAAGTTATTCCTGTCGCAACCTGAAAAATGGAATGCGAAAAAAACAACCGGCGAAGGAAGACAGGAGAGTCGCCACCGTGCGTTATATATCCCAAAGGAGGGAAAGGAAACGCTCGAAGTAAACTTGGAAAAAGGAAAGGACAAGAAAGGGTCTCGCAACCAAATCTTGGGTTCGGGAGTCGATTATGTGAAGGGAAGGTATTAGCACCCCTACACGTCCGTAGTACTCTACGGGATCCACTTTTGTAGTTCTTGTCTAAAGGGTGTGGGTTTATCTAATGTGTTATTTACTAAAAAAAGGGGTTAAAAGAAAATGACTCGCACGAATGTCGCATCCACTGCATACGTATCTCATCTGAATATGAGAATCAGAGTCTTCGTAGCTCGGCTACCTAGGGGTTAAGGGTAATTGTGCTCGCTAAGACATTGCATCTTATGCCTACGTATCTCATCTGGAATGAGAATCAGAGCAAGCCGTAGTTCGGCTAACTACGGGGTTATGGATTGGGTTTTGGACGAACGACGTTACTACGCAATCTACCGGATGCTCGACCTTTGGAGACTTACTCGCCTGTAGTAGAAGGAGTTAACGTGTTCTTAGGAGAAGAAAAATCAATGAGTTGGTAGGGTTAGGGATGCTCATGCAAAAAGGCAGTCCTTGACGAAGGAACCGCGCTACCTGTGGGGATACGAACACATACAAAACAAACATGTATAAAGTAAACGTGCCAACAAGGCAATCAGAATAAATCTCCCAAATGGTATCCCACAAGCAAAGTGGAATGTCCAGCGAGCTATCCCTACAAAAGTCATGTGAGCCTTCACAAAAACTCAACAAAAGGGTTAGTGAAACACGATAAGGATTAGGAGAAAACATGCTATGACAAACGTAAGTCAGATTAGAGCAAAACAGAAAAAAGCAAATGCTACTGTCGTGATCGCTACTGTCTCGCCTAGCGAAGGCTTGGCGAAGCGTCACTGCGTGCTCGCCTAGTGAAGGTGCTAGCGAGCGCCTGCGGGTTTTGGATTTTTCATGGATAACAGTATGGTTTCAGAAACCTCAAACCCTGTGGCATACACTTCAGAAATTAAACGATTAAGCATTCAAGGCATTATTTATACATTCATACATAATTATGAACCCGTGGGCAAAAACCTAATGAAATTCATCCATCATACCTCAAACATTCAGAGTATTCAACTTCAAAGCACAAAGGTAATGGGAATAAGGGCAAACCTGATTGGAGAGATCGGTTGAAATCAAATGGCACGGCTGGATTTGCAAACCAATGTTAGGGTTTGCTTGAGCTGAAAGTGTGTGAGTCAGAATGAACCTTTCAGAGTTGCCTGGAGGTTGCTGCAGATTAATTCTCACTCTTTCTGTCTAGGTTTCTCTCCAGGGTTTTGTTTCAATGAAAACTCTAGTATTTATAGCCTAATATTGGTAGCTTAGTGGGCTTTTGAGAGAGGTCCAAGTCTGAGATTTTTTCTTTTATTTATTTATTTATTTAATTTTTTTTTTTTCGTTTTCCATTTTTTTTTTCGTTTTTTTTTTTTCGTTTTTTTTTTTGCATAACACGTGGGCTTCGCCTAGCGAGCATGACAGCTCATGAACAAACCTTTGCTCCTTCAAGATTAACGTTTTGACTGACGAATAGACCCCTGTTGGTAGTAACTCAAGTCTTTCCCTTGTGTTGACTGATCATCTAAATAGAACCCACAAAGTGTCCTGGATGATGTTCAAGCTTCTTGGAGCTAATCCCGATTGAAATGATGAAATGCAATGTATCTAATGTTAAATGACCTAAAAATGAATGCGTGAATATGGAGGGCAAATTTTGGGGTGTTACAGCTGCCCCTATTCAGTCATCAGCTAACCCGAGCAGGATGAAAGCGAACAGCTTATCAGACAAACAGGGTGAGCTGTGATTGAATACCAAAGACAGACCGAAAATTTGCGCTCCGAGAACACCACAAAAATGCTGGAATACACCGCGCTGTTTATTTCTCTTCCGATCCTCTGGCTGAATCTGAATCAGTCTTCTGACTTAATCTGGAGTTTCGATCCTCTGGCTAAATCTATACTCAATTTAGTCCTCTGGTTGGATGTTAATTTTGATCCTCGGGCTGGATACGGTTTCAATCTTCTGGCTAGATCTTCTTCGATCTTCTGGCTAGATCTTCTTCGATCTTCTGGCTAGATCTCCTTTGTTTCGATTCTCTGGCTGAATCTATTTTCTTTGATTCTCTGGCTGAATCTACTTCGATCTTCTGGCTAGATCTGAATTGTTTCGATTCTCTGGCTGAATCCATTTTCGGTCTTCGGGCTAGACCTGACTTCGATCTTCTGGCTAGATCTTCTTCGATCTTCTGGCTAGATCTCCTTTGTTTCGATTCTCTGGCTGAATCTATTTCGACCTTCTGGCTAGATCTGAATTGTTAATACTTAGGATTGGCATTAATTTTGTAAAACAAATAATGTAATCACCTCTGTTGTTTTAATATGTTGGGTTGAAGAAGTTCAACATCTGGACCAACATGTCATGTACGATGTCACGACATCATGCCTGTCACATCGCACATGTGTAGAAAACTGAATTAATTAATTCAGGTATATATTATGGGATTAGTGAGGATATTTGGTGAATATCCTAACTTCCTTGTGGAGGTCTTAAAGACTCAATCAGAATATATAGGCTCTAAATATGGAGATATATATGGAGATATTTTGGGAACTAAAAGATTGAAGACCTTGATTGTAGCAGAAGTTTCTGCTGACTTTGTAACAGCAAAGAAGAAGTTTGCTGCGATTTCTCAAGGCCCAAATTCAGTTGGGTGTTTAGGTTATAAATAGCAAATTGTAACCTAGGTTTTGTAAGCCTCATAGAATGAAAAATTAGGGGTGTGTGTGAGGTAAACCTCCCAACCTGTGGGAAGGTTACCATGTGTTTCTCAGTGTTCAAAGCTGAGAGTATTTGTGACTCAAAGCCTGTAGGCAAGAGTTGTTATGGTCTTGAACGAAGCTGTGAAGCAAGTTCAAGTTGTTTAGCATTACATTGTATTTGTAGTGATAGGAATGGAAAATGGAGGTTTCTATCTAGGAGTTCCTAGGTATAGATTGCATTGGGTAGGGATTAAGTGAAGAGTTGTAAACAGGGGAGTTTAACTCTGAATTAATACTGCTGATAGTGGATCTTCTTCCTGGCTTGGTATGCCCCCAGAGTAGGTGATGTTGCACCGAACTGGGTTAACAATTTCCTGTGTTTGGTTTCCTTCTGCATGTTATAATCCTGTCTGCCATAATTCAGCGTGTATTTCAGTCTGCTTATCAAGATAATAACAGACCTGGTACATAGCATTCTGTTTGAATGTCAATTAATATGTTTTGACATTCATCATTGACAACATATACTGAATAATAGGTAGGTTGGTTTTTCTGCTTCAGTTCAGTATTTATTTCAGTTTGTTCTTCAAGAGGATAACAGACCTGGCCAAAGGATCATTGTGAAAATGTCAAACTGGATGTCTTGACAGTTATTCCAGTAGGCTGATACTGAAGTAGAGACTGGTTGGTCTTTTACAGTACATCATTTAGCACAGTCTATTTTCAGGAACATAACAGAATCAGCATGAGGTTTATGTTCTGGCTGTCAAACTGAATGGTGTGACATTCATTCCTGACAGCATGTGCTAAATTGTAGGATGATTAGTTTTTCTGTTTCAGTAATTTTCTCATGCTATTTTTCAGGAATCCAACAGCTGAGCTAAAGTCCAGGAAACTAACAACTAAGCTACAATTAATGAACCTAACAAATAGCCTATTTGTTAGCACCCTAATAAGTGGAAATTAGTTTAACTTGTTCAACCTTTATTTTAGGAAATACAAGTACAAGGGCAGCAAACTGGAATAATGTAACAGATGAGGTTCAAATCACTATTGAGACATCCTGCTGATAACTGTGTAGGAAAATAACAGAAGTGAGTGCAGTGGTTGATCTCTGTTGAGCCTTTCTACCAGATGGACAGAACTGGGTGTTCTTCCATTCTATGGTAATACAGGAGCAGATGTAGTGACATCTGTAAAAGTGTGCACATTTGTACTGGGTGTTAAGTGTATAGATATCTTGCGGTATTAATGACAATGTGGGATCAGATGTCATGACGTGGAGTAGAACATCTGAAATCTTACTAAACCAAAATTTCAATTGGTATCAGAGCAGGCATCATGTTCTGGTTCTGGATGAGATCCATGAGTGATACTTTCTAGTATCTTGCAAGGAGTTATGTTAGTACGGATGTTGGAACCTGTGGAAGGTTCTGTGATTTCCCTGAATGGTCCCTTGAAGTAGGGGAATGGACTATTCATGATAGGAACTGTGGGAACCTGTCTCTGGAGATTGGCAATTGGCCTTTGTGTGGGACAACTGTGCTAGTATTGAATCATATTCACACTTGGTATGTGCTTGGAGGCTGATCTGGTGAAGTGTGTGTTCATAGGTTGAGTTGTATTATGATTTCCGCTGCATAATACCTGGAAAAACTCAAACTCTGATGTAGTTTCCCTTCATGTGGATGAAAGGCTGTTGTATTCAAGATTTCATCATAATCTACTGAAGATGTCAAAGATACTTGAGTCTCCTCAAGTCCACTTATCATGGTAAGAATCACTTGATCACTGATTCTTTTACTCTCTTGGGTAGTGCATATGAAGACCTTGAAGACTTTCAAGGAGGGTTTGTTCCAAGCAGGTGGAACTAATGTTCTATGTGATGTTAGAACATGCTGTCCAACAAGTATGCACCTATTGGCTGAAGAGCAGACGATTTTAGGCGTGAAACAAAGAGATACTTTTGTTTGAAACCTACTCTTGACCTGGAAGAGGAGACATTTGTGTGTGCTAAGTTGACAAGGGTAGGGTCAACTGTGTGTATGCTCAAGAAGGTCACTTTTAGAAGTCTGACCTCTAGAAGTGGAGCTGGTTGAGATGTGACATTGTGCAATCCCTGTTGTGTGCCTTATTTTTGTAGATTGATCAGGGTTGGATAGTTGTTCCCTAAAGTACTATGTTGTGTTGGAAGACAAGTCCCCTGGATGTTAGAAGTCAATAATGGGGTAACCTGACTGCTATTTCATTTAAGAGGATTGGGACCATGAATCTTGTTATTCAAACACCACGCTCAGAAGTGGCAGTTCTTTCAAGGAGTGTGAATATGAAGATTCAGTGGTTGGTTGAGGTAGTATGCTCTGGAAATGCATATCTACTATTAACTGGTGTTGTTTTGTTGTCACTAGTACTTATGGTCAACTGGAGTCTGATTGGTGTGATTGAAGTATGTATAGGTATAACTCATAGAGTTAGTTGCCACTGGTAGGGATGGTGTATGTCATGTTGAGACATTTGCGTACAATGCATGGATATTGGTGTGGAGTTTCCATGATTGTTAATTTGAGGGGGAGTTTTGGTTAACCTCCTCACGTTTGGTCAGCCTAGGGTCTGATTGGCTGTTGACCTGTGTCACATGGGTTCTGGTTGTTGTGTGACACATTTGCAAGGAAGGATTCATCTCTCTCATTCCTAAGGGTGAATCTAATCTGGAAAGATTCTTAAAACTATTGAGGTGCTTGCAAGCAAAAGATGTTGACACAAGAAGAGTATTTTCAAACTATTCTTATGGTGGAAGTATCTGAAAGGATAATTGGGAAAGGAATTAAGATCAATGTCTACTTGTGCCAAGTACAAGTATTTAATTGATTATCCTTGGAGCTTCAGATAACTGATGTTCTTAAAGATGTTGGAACATCTCTTCTTCAAGACCCTGTGCAGAATCACAGGAAGGATAGTACATTGGTTTATGATCTATCTCTTTGGTGGCAGCAAGAGCATATGATCTTTGAAAAGGTTTCCTGGCAAGAAACATGTTCAGCATTGGTGCGTACAAGAAGAAGAAGACATCACAGTCTTGATGGTGGTTACTTGGATCAGTATATTTCTGATCTAGGTAAGGAAGTGCATTGGCTAATGCACACTGTGGAGTTAAGAACAAGCGGCAACATTCTTGACATCATGGAAACAGCCTTGCTTTAGGAAGTGGAATCCTTGGTATAGCTGAAGGGTTAGTCTCTAACTGGTCCTTCTGAAGACTCATGCATCAAAGTGTCTGATGTCCTTGGAGAAGAAACAGGGAGTCATCAAGGTGTGAGCTTGGATGACCTAACTGCAAACCTGCAGGATGGAGGTTGTTTACTCAAACTTGGTTCCACAATCAAGTCTATGAGAGCTTTGAACTCTTGTTCTGTTTAGGGAGGAAGTTATTTCAAGTGGCAGAAGAAGGAGCTGAATTCAACAGCTAGATGTTAAAACACAATTTTGTGACATTTGGTTCAACATCAGAATCTTAGTTGGTGAAGTGGCACACCAACTTAAGATAGAAGGGGCTACAGAGTTGTAGATTGGGTACTTCAAAAAGATCGTTCTCATTGCAGTTCTTTGGAGTTGCTGGATGGAGAAGATGTTACATGTTCATGTTTTAGAGAATATAAGTTCTGTTTAACAAGTAGCTTGAAGTTCAAGTCTCACTTGGAAGGTCAGAATATCTTTGGGAGAAGTCTGATAAACTTGGAGAGGTCAAAAAGTGGCATTTGACTTTTTCATATGAGGATTCGTGAAGGAGGTAATAAACCAGTGGCATTTGGTCTATCTCAGAAGTGAGTTCGAAGAATCAAGATAATCAACATATGGCAGCTGATTATTCTTGAGGAAAGTCTGAGACAAATTACTTTTGAGCAGAAAAGTAGTAAGTTGAAGACAAAAGGAGGTGTTTTATATTCATCTCTTGGAGCTTGTGGTAAGAGTTCTGAGCTATCTATGGAAGATTATCTCTTGTAATGGGATGAGAATGTATATGTCCCAAATTGTGTCTGGGTTCTTGTGGATCAAGCTGGTGACTCAGTGATATCTGAACTTTATCAGATGATGTTCTTTGTTATGTTGTAAAGGATGTCCTAACTAATGTTAGAACATTTTATGAAGTGGTTTTCTATTCTGGTTAGAAGAGAGATTGACACAGAGTGTGGATGTGTTCAGCCAAGAGGGTTGAACAGAGGGTGTGCTCTTGAAGACATGAAGATGCGTCTTATGTTTTCCATACATCAAGTGGTATGGGTTCTCTTTGAATCAGGAAGTATGTGAAGGTCCAACTTTGGGGTGTTGGATATGTTCATGTGTGATCTCCAAGCTTCAAGAGGAGAGTTGGTTGTTCATGACAGGGGGAGTTCTGTCCTTGTGCTGCAAGCAATCATCAAGCTTGTGGTCTATGGGTTCTCAGATAACAAGGTATGGCACCTTGTTACTTATTGAGATGATGTGGTGTGTGTCAAGGCTGAGTGAGCAGAAGAATGTCTGACCGGATGTCATGACATTGCCTTGGACAATATTGTTATTTCCTTCTGAAACTTACAGTCATAAGGAAATATGGATGTGGTGTGTCTAATTATGATAAATTAGAATAAGCCTGAGTGTTACAGTTGTGTGGTACAGGGGGAGTAACCATCTACTGATGTTTGGGATTTTGGCTGTAGTGGTGCCAGATGTCAAGTTTCTACTGGAGGTACGAAAGTGGTCTTAGGAAATGTTGATAGGAAGTATACATGAAGAATGCAGGCAAAAGTCGTGTTGAATGTTCAGACATCGCGTGCAACGTGTCTGACTGCATATATGGAATAGTCTCCATGCACTGGAACTGTTGTTTTGGAAAAGAAACAGTCAAGAGCTATAAAAGGTATTCAAAGATAGTCTGAGATTTTGTTGGTGATTCTCTGACTGTTTCTCAGCAAATAATAATGAATCTTGACCAAGCATTTATTCCTACCGTTAATTCCTAAGCACGGGCTGGACTATTTAAAGGATGCAACAACACTCCTCTTCTCACAAGCGAAACATTCCATTCCCTCTAAACCATGGGGTATGTTAAGGTTTGGGCAAACTGCGCCTGGATCTGGTTTTGTGAAGGGTTCATTTACAAATGTTTAGCTAAAAAGGGGGAGAGAAATATTGTCCTGAGAATGTACCAGAAGCAAGCAAAATGTGGTAGCAAGCAGAAGTTGGCTTCAGGCACTAAAGTCACTAACTGTGTATATCACTTGTGTCTTGTGATCTGAGTTAAGAGGACAGTTGTGTCTTGTGATCTGAGTTACATTATCTATGTACTCAGCATTACATATTCTTCAGGAAGCTCTACTGTTGAGGGGAAGGATTTTGATGCAACTAATTCTTGTACTTCTACTTCCTCATGTACACCAACTTTGGTGTTTGTCGTGGTGGAGATAATGACAGAGAGGAAGTACATACCCAAACTGGGATGTAGTGTCTAGTGTAATGGTTATTTGTTTTAGCTAAAATTTGCCAAAGGGGGAGATTGTTAATACCTTAGGATTGACATTAATTTTGTAAAACAAATAATGTAATCACCTCTGTTGTTTTAATATGTTGGGTTGAAGAAGTTCAACATCTGGACCAACATGTCATGTACGATGTCACAACATCATGCCTGTGACATCGCACATGTGTAGAAAACTGAATTAATTAATTCAGGTATATATTCTGGGATTAGTGAGGATATTTGGTGAATATCTAACTTCCTTGTGGAGGTCTTAAAGACTCAATCAGAATATATAGGCTCTAAATATGGAGATATATATGGAGATATTTTGGGAACTAAAAGATTGAAGACCTTGATTGTAGCAGAAGTTTCTGCTGACTTTGTAACAGCAAAGAAGAAGTTTGTTGCGATTTCTCAAGGCCCAAATCTAGTTGGGTGTTTAGGTTATAAATAGCAAATTGTAACCTAGGTTTTGTAAGCCTCATAGAATGAAAAATTAGGGGTGTGTGTGAGGTAAACCTCCCAACCTGTGGGAAGGTTACCATGTGTTTCTCAGTGTTCAAAGCTGAGAGTATTTGTGACTCAAAGCCTGTAGGCAAGAGTTGTTATGGTCTTGAACGAAGCTGTGAAGCAAGTTCAAGTTGTTTAGCATTACATTGTTTTTGTAGTGATAGGAATGGAAACTGGAGGTTTCTATCTAGGAGTTCCTAGGTATAGATTGCATTGGGTAGGAATTAAGTGAAGAGTTGTAAACGGGGGAGTTTAACTCTGAATTAATACTGCTGATAGTGGATCTTCGTCTTGGCTTGGTATGCCCCCAGAGTAGGTGATGTTGCACCGAACTGGGTTAACAATTTCCTGTGTTTGGTTTCCTTCTGCATGTTATAATCCTGTCTGCCATAATTCAGCGTGTATTTCAGTCTGCTTATCAAGATAATAACAGACCTGGTACATAACATTCTGTTTGAATGTAAATCAGAATGTTTTGACATTCATCATTGACAGCATATACTGAATAATAGGCAGGTTGGTTTTTCTGGCTGTCAAACTGAATGGTGTGACATTCATTCCTGACAGCATGTGCTAAATTGTAGGATGATTAGTTTTTCTGTTTCAGTAATTTTCTCATGCTATTCTTCAGGAATCCAACGACTGAGCTAAAGTCCAGGAAACCAACAACTAAGCTACAATTAATGAACCTAACAAATAGCCTATTTGTTAGAACCCTAATAAGTGGAAATTAGTTTAACTTGTTCAACCTTTATTTTAGGAAATACAAGTACAAGGCCAGCAAACTGGAATAATGTAACAGATGAGGTTCAAATCACTATTGAGACATCCTGCTGATAACTATGCAGGAAAATAACAGAAGTGAGTGCAATGGTTGATCTCTGCTGAGCCTTTCTACCAGATGGACAGAACTGGGTGTTCTTCCATTCTATGGTAATACAAGAGCAGATGTAGTGACATTTGTAAATGTGTGCACATTTGTACTGGGTGTTAAGTGTATAGATATCTTGCTGTATTAATGACAATGTTGGATCAGATGTCATGACGTGGAGTAGAACATCTGAAATCTTACTAAACCAAAATTTCATGAATTGTTTCGATTCTCTGGCTGAATCTATTTTCTTTGATTCTCTGGCTGAATCTATCTATTTTATGGTCTTCGGGCTAGACCTGACTTTGATCTTCTGGCTAGATCTGGATTGTTTTGATGATAAATTCCCATCATCAGGATCTCGCATCTGGGGCATGCGCCGGTTGACCCTCTTTCGAAATCTACAGTCTTCATGTTAGATATGCAGCTTCGAGAATATCCCACTTTTGGGCTTCGTACATATTCTTCAGGCTAGAACATGTTATAACGACTCTTTGATTAGACTTTATTTTTTAAACGCGATCCGCGGGCTGGATCCTCTTGTAGGTTGATTTTCTGTTGAGCTGTCAATCTATTCCTCTAGCTGGCTTGCTAGGGAAATAACGCTCGTAGTCGACTCTCTGGCTGAATCTTCAAAATGACCCTCAGGCTGGATCTCTGGAAAACGATTCTCAGGCTGAATCTTCGAAATGACCCTCATGCTGGGACACACACACACTTGATCCTCTGGCCGAATCTCATGACTTTGGTTGTAAAGTAATTTTTCAGTCTGCTTTGAAGAACCTATTTATCAGCTTATGCGTATGTTTGATATGTATGCAAATGCAAATGCAAATGTTATGCATGGTGCAAAAGAAAAAAGAAATCTGCTTGGGGAAGCAACTCTGGCAGGGAGCGGATCGTTGTATCAATCCTTGAATGCTCTGTGGGGAATGATCCGTCTGCCAGGACCGGTGAACCACCGAAAATAAATCGGCTACTCTCTGGGGAGTTGACCTTGCTGGGAGAGTATCAACCATGAGAACTTTGCTTGGCGACTTCACTGGGGAAATGTCGCGGGGATCGACCTTTGCTGGGTATATGAACTTGCTAGTCGTCCTCAAGCTGGGGATTAAAACAAATCTGTTAAAAATAATCTGCTGGGGAATGAGATGAACACTAGGAACACCACCCTCTTGTCTGTTGGGTATGCAACTGCTCCGCTGTTGCTGGGAAGATACAGTCTGACACTGTCAACTCCACTGGGGATAGACAGTCTGGATACTGTCAACTCTACTGGGGAACATGCTTTGCTGAGGAGAGACTTTGTCACCCGCTTGGGGACGAGGATTCATGACTTGGCATCCAGTTCCTGTGACCTGTAACCAAAAAATACACGTATGCCCCGGGGGAATTACTCGGTTTGAATTCACCGTCCGGGATTAAGCACGTTCAAAGCAATTTTAAATGTTTTCCTGAGCAAATCATCTGCAAAAGCCACCATTATATTCAGATGCAATATGTTTCCTCAAGAATTCAGACATCTTTTGCAAAAAAACTGATAAATGAAAAATAAAGAGGCTTTTTAACTGAATTATTCGACTTTTGTTGGTTGAAAAATTTGTGCCAGGAATAGGCGGGTACATGAAGAAGTTGATCCCTGGAAAGAGGTGATCGCTATAAATTGAACAAAAGAAAACTATCCTAATGGCAATGTGGAAACGGGGTCCCACTGAGTTTCGACTCTGCTATGGCTCGTATGTCCTCAAGACGCTCTGCTCATCTTGCTTTCTGAAGTGGATGATTAGTCAATCTTTAACCTTCGAAGATTGTCGGATTGAATGAAACGGTGATGGAACACAGGTGAACTCAGACTGCAGTCATTCGCTTATTCCCTAACTTTTGCGTGGATCGCCCTTTCGGGTTTTCAATCCACCGGGATACCCTTTTTTGCCCGAGTCGCCCTTTCGGGTTTTCGACTCACCGGGTGTACATTTTTATTTTTATATCCCTAATTTTTGCCTGAACCTCTTTATTCTTTTTTTGGTTCGTCGGGATGCCCTTTTTTGCCTGGACTATTCTTTTTACTTGTCCAACAGGTCAATTTTATGCGAAGTATTTTTTAGCTGCGTCTGAGTTGACAAGGGATGGGAAGTCTTAGCCATCCATGGTTGTTAGCATCAGAGCTCTGCCAGAGAAAAACTCTTTTAACCACGTATGGATCCTCATAGTTCGATGTCCATTTGCCCCTGTGATCTGTGTTGGGAGGAAGAATTCTTTTGAGTACCAATTCACCGACTTGATACTCCCGAGGGTGCACTTTCTGATCAAATGCTCTCTTCATCCATCTCCGATATAGTTGGCCATGGCATATAGCTGCTAGTCTCTTTTCCTCAACTAGGCTCAGCTGATTGTATCGAGAACGGACCCATTCTGCTTTGTCCGGCTTCATTGTTGGTGTAGGGAAGAGTTATTCTGGCACAAAATGGCATACGAACCCCCTCCGGCGTGATCAACACTGCACCAACTCCCGCGACCATTAACGTTGACCGCCCCATCAAACATCATAATCCATTTGGATTCAGGGTCAGGCCCCTCCTCCGGGAGTGGTTCCTTGCAATCTTTCGATTTGAGAAACATGATGTCCTCATCAGGAAAGTCGAACCTCATAGGTTGGTAATCATCAATCGGTTGCTCGGCAAGATAGTCTGAAAAGACACTTCCTTTGATGGCTTTTTGTGAAGTGTATTGGATGTCATACTCTGTCAACATCATTTGCCACCTAGCAACCCTTCCGGTAAACGCTGGCTCTTCAAAAATATACTTGACTTGATCCATCTTTGATATCAATAGAGTCGTGTGAGTCAACATATACTGTCTTAGTCGGCGAGCAGCCCATGCCAAAGCGCGGCAAGTTTTCTCGAGCAGTGAGTATCTTTGTTCACAGTCGGTAAACTTTTTGCTAAGGTAGTATATTGCATGCTCTTTTCGACCTGACTCGTCATGCTGACCGAGCACACAACCCATTGACCTTTCTAACACAATCAAGTACATGATCAACAGTCTTTTCCTCTCGGCCTGTAGACTGGCCCCGATCTTGATCTCTTTCTTGTCGTCTTCGGTACCAATGTTGATGGTCTCAACCACCTCCTGATAAGGTGTGATAGCTCGGTCCTCCTGTTTCAACAACCTGGCTAACTCCTCAGGCAATTCACAATCTTCCTCAACCCCTTCTTCGACTTGATAAATAGGATTGTCGAAGTCATACTTGGCCATAGCAGTGTCATTAGCAGTGAGATCCGGGTGATCAGTTTTACGAGGTGTTTTTTTGGAAAGAAAAACGAAAAAGAAACATTGTCGTTTTTGTAAAAGTGAAAATAATTGAAAGAAAGAGAACACAAAATTGTTTGTAAAAGCTGTCCTTTATTGATGATGAAAATAATTGCGAAATGTAACTAAATGGATGGCCCTACAGATGAGTCATTACACCTTGGTTAAAGTGTAAGACTTTGTTATGCATGTGATAAAAAGAAAACAATAAAAATTACTCCTTCAGTAGAGTAAACTGGACGACTTTTTCAGACGACCAATTGTCGAGCTTTTCTCCTGGGACACACGGGCGAATCCAGCTATCTAAGTCACAGTCGTTGTCAGCCTTGTCTTCATCTGCAGCATTGACGGCGTGGGGAGAAACCAAACCCCCGCTGGAAAAAGTACCGACTTCATTCTTCTGAGACCCCGGAGTATACCCTAATCCAAACTTGTCTTCTTTTATGATTGGCTCCACAAATTTGCCCCAGCCTTGGGCATTGCCAGCCTTAACCACTTCAACAGCTTGCTTGTATGAAGAGATAGAAGTCCCGACCTTCTCAGACTCAAGTGAAAAGATAGTTTCGGGCGCGACCTCACTGATGTTTATGGCTTCGAAGCCCTGACACAGCATCTCATACATCTCGCCATCCATCTCCACATACTTAAATATAGACAGGTGGCTAACAAAAATATCCTCTTCACCACAGACGGTGACGATCTGACCTTCTAGTCCATATTTGAGCTTCTGGTGGAGAGTAGAAGTAACAACACCGGCAGCATGAATCCAGGGTCGACCTAGTAGACAGCTATAGGCAGGCTGGATATCCATCACATAAAAGGTACTCTTGAATACCTGCGGTCCAATCTTAACTGGCAACTCAACTTCGCCACAAACAGCTCGCTTAGAGCCATCAAAAGCCCTTACAACTAAATTACTCGGCCTCAGGGTGGCGTCATCGCAATCCAACTTCGTTAAGGCTTTCTTTGGGAGAACATTGGAGAAGAACCTGTATCAACCAAAACATGGGAAAGCACCGTCCCTTTGCATTCCATTGTGATATGCAAGGCTTTGTTGTGATTCCTGCCCTCAGATGTTAGGTCATAATCGGTGAAACCTAGCGCATGGCTAGTGTGTACATTCGAAACTACCGACTCCAGCTGGTTAACAGTTATCTCTGGGGGAACATAAGCCATATTCAGTACTTTCAACAAGGCTGCTTTGTGTGCCTCAAAGCACATCAATAGTGAGGGAATGGAGATCTTTGAGGGTGTCTGATTTAGCTGGTCGACTACCTTGTAGTCACTTTTCTTGATAATCCTCATAAACTCGTCCACTTCCTTCTCGAATGCGGTCTTAAGAGGAGCTTCCTCAGTAGTAACCTCTTCGGTGGCTACCTGTTTTCCTTTAGCCTTGGCAGCTGCCTTAGCTTCAGTATTCGTGCGCAATGTTGATGGTGCAAATAGGCGTCCACTGCGAGTGAAACCACCAATTCCTCCAACATTATCTACAGCGGAGCTACCAATGTCAATGTCTTCTTCGTTAACTTTCTTCCCCTGGCAGTAGATATCAGCCCCATAGTGCCACGGGATAGCACTGCCTTTCTCATACGGAACAGGTCCTGGTACCGTGATGGTGATCGGACCAATCAAAGTCGGTTGAGGGTTGTCAGAGTAAATTGGTGCTGGACTTTCTGGGAAATATATTGTTGTCGGAGCGGGTCTCTCGGGAACATATATTTCTTCAGGAGTGAAATAAAACGTTACTGTCGACACATCATTCTTCACTGGACAAGTTTGATCGAACTGAAGACAACCTTCATCTATCAGTTGCTGAATACCCCTTCTCAAACTATCACATCCGTTCTCGGCGTCTTGACAATTTCTGCACTCTTCCCCATAGCCCGGGAAAATCCGTCCTTTCAAGAGTCGATCTTTGACCACCGATAGCGAAGTCTTCACTTTAGTCACATCAGAAACCAAATTCAAAGTTTCCCCACTATCAACAACATTAATCCTCTGCCTGCCGTGATCTGGCATCGGGTTTTGGATAACATTAGGCACCGGAGAAAAATTGATGGCCTGGGCATCTCTCAAATATTGTACCTTTAGCTGGAGAGCCTTGCAATTATCTGTATTATGGCCAGGTGCGTTGGAGTGAAAAGCACATCTGGCGTTGACATCATAACCTCTAGGCAGATTGTTGGGATCGATCGGTGGGGCCAGAGTTCTCAACGTAACCATATTCATGTCAATCAACTTGGGAAGTAATACAGAATAAGGCATTGGGATTGGCTCAATGACCCGGTCCGCCTGCCTTGGACGTTGTTGATAGGGTCTCTGCTGACCCGGATTACCTTCTTGTTGTTGATTGTTGTACCTGTCAAGTTGCACTGCCTGGAGAGAAATTAAGAGGATCAAGTAAAGCACACCAAACAAAGGTCATGGGATGGATCATGTTATCCTTAATATCAACCATCCATTTTTGGTGGATTATGGTTTACACCTTATCAACACCCAAGTTTCATTGATATTAAGGATACCTGAACAGATTAACCATGAATCAAGGGTTTGTTGCAAGTCACGAGCACGGAGTTTAGGTTAAGAACCACCCAAAGGGAGTGTACTAAGGTTTAAACCTGCCAAACATGTTCTACAAAATGTTCCCATAGTCATAATCCCATCTTTCGGATATTATCGGAGGAACGACTACTCGTATTCCAAAAATATTCTCAAGAGAGACTCTTATAAGTGTAGTATCGCGTAACAATCGTATCAAATCTTACACTTGAACGACTTTCGCACTACGTCCTACGAATAGGCCAAGATGGGTTTGGTAAACTAAGGTCCTTGGCTTCTAAGGTCTATATTGGAAAAAGTAATGTCTAACCACAACTTACTTGTGTGACATTATTGATCCCAACATGACCTCCACCAAGTGAATGGGCTTGCAAGTCAACTTGCTAAGGAATAACTCCACACAAGTCAACAAGACTATGCCATTCTCCTATCCTAAGTGCACTCGAGTTCGGATATAGAACTCATCTCACAAAAAGAACCAGCAGATACGGCAGTCATATGTACACAATGCAATAAAGCAAGTAAATGCTGAAAGATAAATAACTGTACAAAAGAATAAACACCCAATAAACAAACAACCTACAAAAGCTAGGAGGGACTCGCTTAGGGAAACCGGGTCCCCAGCAGAGTCTCCAGCTGTCGCAACCTGAAAAATAGAATGCGAAAAAAACAACCGGCGAAGGAAGACAGGAGAGTCGCCAGCGTGCGTTATTTATCCCAAAGGAGGGAAAGGAAACGCTCGAAGTAAACCTGGAAAAAGGAAAGGACAAGACAGTGTCTCGCAACCAAATCTTGGGTTCGGGAGTCGATTATGCGAAGGGAAGGTATTAGCACCCCCACGCATCCGTAGTACTCTACGGGATCCACTTTTGTAGTTCTTGTCTAAACGGTGTGGGTTTATCTAATGTGTTATTTACTAAAAAAAAGGGTCAAAAAAAGACTCGCACGGATGTCGCATCCATTGCATATGTATCTCATCTGAATATGAAAATCAGAGTCTTCGTAGCTCGGCTACCTAGGGGTTAAGGGTAATTGTGCTCGCTAAGACATCGCGTCTTATGCCTACATATCTCATCTGGAATGAGAATCAGAGCAAGTCGTAGTTCGGCTAACTACGGGGTTATGGATTGGGTTTTGGACGAACGACATTACTACGCAATCTACCGGATGCTCGACCTTTGGAGACTTACTCGCCTGTAGTACAAGGAGTTAACGTGTTCTTAGGAGAAGAAAAATCAATGAGTTGGTGGGGTTAGGGATGCTCATGCAAAAAGGCAGTCCTTGACGAAGGAACCGCGCTACCTGTGGGGATACGAGCACATACAAAACAAACATGTATAAAGTAAACGTGCCAACAAGGCAATCAGAATAAATCTCCCAAATGGTATCCCACAAGCAAAGTGGAATATCCAGCGAGCTATCCCTACAAAAGTCATGTGAGCCTTCACAAAAACTCAACAAAAGGGTTAGTGAAACACGATAAGGATTAGGAGAAAACATGCTATGACAAACGAGAAGTCAAATTAGAGCAAAACAGAAAAAAGCAAATGCTACTGTCGCGATCGCTACTGTCTCGCCTAGCGAAGGCTTGGCGAAACGTCGCTGCGTGCTCGCCTAGCGAAGGTGCTAGCGAGCGCCTGCGGGTTTTGGATTTTTCATGGATAACAGTATGGTTTCAGAAACCTCAAACCCTGTGGCATACACTTCAGAAATTAAACGATTAAGCATTCAAGGCATTATTTATACATTCATACATAATTATGAACCCGTGGGCAAAAACCTAATGAAATTCATCCATCATACCTCAAACATTCAGAGTATTCAACTTCAAAGCACAAAGGTAATAGGAATAAGGGCAAACCTGATTGGAGAGATCGGTTGAAATCAAATGGCACGGCTGGATTTTCAAACCAATGTTAGGGTTTGCTTGAGCTGAAAGTGTGTGAGTCAGAATGAACCTTTCAGAGTTGCCTGGAGGTTGCTGCAGATTAATTCTCACTCTTTTTGTCTAGGTTTCTCTCCAGGGTTTTGTTTCAATGAAAACTCTAGTATTTATAGCCTAATATTGGTAGCTTAGTGGGCTTTTGAGAGAGGTCCAAGTCTGAGATTTTTTCTTTTATTTATTTATTTAGTTATTTATTTATTTATTTATTTAAAAATTTTTTTTTCGTTTTCCGTTTTTTTTTCGTTTTTTTTTTTGCATAACACGTGGGCTTCGCCTAGCGAGCATGACAGCTCATGAACAAACCTTTGCTCCTTCAAGATTAACGTTTTGACTGACGAATAGACCCCTGTTAGAAGTAACTCAAGTCTTTCCCTTGTGTTGACTGATCATCTAAATAGAACCCACAAAGTGTCCTGGATGATGTTCAAGCTTCTTGGAGCTAATCCCGATTGAAATGATGAAATGCAATGTATCTAATGTTAAATGACCTAAAAATGAATGCGTGAATATGGAGGGCAAATTTTGGGGTGTTACAATTCCATCGTTTGAGGATGTACAAACTTCGCTTGAATCCCAATAAATGTACTTTTGGTGTTCGTTCTGGTAAGTTGTTGGGCTTTATTGTCAGCGAGAAGGGTATTGAACTTGATCATGCCAAGGTCAAAGCAATACAAGAGATGCTTACGCCCAAAATTGAGAAGCAAGTCAGGGGTTTTCTCATCCGCTTGAATTATATCTCAAGATTCATATCGCATATGACTGCCACATGTGCGCCTATATTCAAGCTTCTTCAGAAAGATCAGTCTTGTGATTGGACTGAGGATTTCCAGAAAGCTTTTGACAATATCAAGGAATATTTGCTTGAGCCTCCGATTCTATCTCCGCCTGTCGAAGGAAGATGCTCTTGCAACGTTGGCTTCAATGATTATGGTGAAATTCTGGAACGAAGTTCCCAATTTGACTATGATGCGTCTTGATAGGTCAGCTCATGTGTTTGCTGTTGAAGAAGTCAAATATGAGAAGTCATGGTATTTTGATATCAAATGTTTCTTCCAAAGTCAGATTTACCCGCCTGGGGCATCTTTGAAAGATAAGAAGACTTTGAGGAGATTAGCCGGCAACTTCTACCTGAATGGTGATGTGTTGTACAAAAGAAACTTTGATATGGTTCTGCTCAGATGCGTGGATAGACACGAAGCAGACTTATTGATGACTGAATTCCATGAAGGTTCCTTTGGTACTCATTCCAATGGACATGATATGGCTAAGAAGATGTTAAGAGCAGGTCACTATTGGTTGACAATGGAATCTGACTGTTGCAAGTTTGTTAAGAAATGCCACAAGTGTCAAATATATGCAGATAAGATTCATGTTCCTCTGACACTGTTGAACGTCATTTCCTCTCCATGGCCCTTCTCCATGTGGGGAATTGATATGATTGGAATGATTGAGCCCACAGCTTTTAATGGACATCGTTTCATTCTAGTGGCTATTGACTACTTCACAAAGTGGGTTGAAGCAATATCGTATGTGAATGTAACCAAGCAATTCGTTGTGAGGTTTATCAAGAATCAAATTATATGTCGTTATGGTGTGCCAAGTAAGATCATTACTGATAATGGATCAAACTTGAATAACAATATGGTGGAAGCTCTTTGTAAAAACTTCAAGATTTCACATCATAATTCTTCTCCCTACAAACCCAAGATGAATGGGGTTGTTGAAGCTGCGAATAAGAACATCAAGAAGATCATTCAGAAAATGGCTGTGATGTACAAAGATTGGCATGATATGTTCCCATTTGCTTTACACGGGTATCGTACATCCATCCTCACTTCAATAGGGGCAACCCCTTTCTCACTTGTTTATGGAATGGAAGTTGTGCTCCCGGTAGAGGTTGAGATCCCATCATTGTGTATCTTGATGGAATCCAAGTTGACAGAAGCTGAATGGTGTCAGACCAGGTATGATCAGTTGAATTTGATTGAAGAGAAGAGGTTAACTGCCATGTGACATGGTCAGTTATACCAGCAGAGAATGAAGAAAGCTTTTGATAAGAAGATCAGACCTCGTGTATTCAGAGAAGGTGGTCTTTTGCTCAAGAAGATTCTATCTTTCAAACTAGTTTATAGGGGCAAATGGACTCCTAATTATGAAGGCCCATATGTTGTCAAGAGAGCCTTTTCAGGCGGTGCTTTGATTCTTACAACTATGGATGGTGAGGAGTTCACACGTCCTGTGAACACCGGTGCAGTCAAGAAATACTTTTCCTAAAAAGAAAAAAACAACTCGCTAAGTTGAAAACCCGAAAGGGCGACTTAGGCAAAAATGAGCGTCTCGGTGGTGTAGCGGGGTATTCGTTACCATTAGAGATATTGACTAAATCCAAGGTAAATCATACAAGTCGAGTCGCCACCGCACTTCTATTTATCCAAAGGAATGGTTAGAAAGCGAACAAAAACCTAAAAGTTTTATCGAATCAAAAACTAGTAAAAATGTCAGAGATCTGGGTAAGGGGGTTGGTTATACAATGGGAAGGTATTAGGCACCCAAAGCATCCTAGGTACTCCTAGGGAGCCCTTTTCACATTTGTTGCAAAGGTTGTTGTTTTTTATGAAAAAAATTATTTGTGCAAACATGATTGAAGGGATGAGAAAAGCGTGTATGTTTATCTAATGAACTACTTACTAAAAGAAGGGTCAAAAGCAAATGACTCGCACGGATGTCGCATCCACTGCATACGTATCTCATCTGAATCTGAGAATCAGAGTCTTCGTAGCTCGGCTACCTATGGGTTAAAGAGGAGTGTGCTCGCTAATACATCACGTCTTATGCCTATGTATCTCATCTGGGATGAAAATCAGAGCAAAACGTAGTTCGACCACCTATGGGGTAAGGGTTGTGTTTTGGGGTGAACGGCGTTACTACGCAATCTAGCGGATGCTCGACCTTTGGAGACTTACTCGCCTGTAGTAGAAGGAGATAACGTGTTCTTAGGAGAAGAAAAATCAATGAGTTTGGGGTGTTTAGGGATGCTCATGCAAAAAGGCAGTCCTAGATGAAGGAACCGCGCTACCTTAAATGACATGCCACGAGAGGCTATACGAAACTTAAGAAATCGGTAACATGCGAGAAAAGTAAAGGGATCGAGAGATCTACCGTACGGATAAAGATCCGAAGTAACAACAATTAGATAAATAAGAAACCCAAAGACTCTTCCAAGCTAAACACCATCAAAGAAAGTGAGTCAGTACATGTAATCGGAATAAACCTCCAGGTGGTATCCCACAAATAAAGTGGAACACCAGGCAAGCCATCTCTGCAAGAGTTATATAAGCCCTCACAAAACAAAACTCAACAAACAGGTTAGAGAAACAAGATAGGGTAATCAAGAGTTGCCCCCAAATCAAAATGTAACCACATGAATCATGCCATTAAAATTCACAAAAAGCTCACAAAAAGCAACCAAGGGTAGGAGGCCTAAACCTCTTGTCAAACACATGCATCAAAAGGGTATCAAATTCACCCATAATACCTCATACATTCAGAGCATTCAAATTAAAAGCATAAAGTAATGGGAATAAGGCAAACCTGATTGGAGAGACCGATGAAATTGAATGGCACGGTTGGGTTTGCAAAGCACTCTTAGGGTTTATATGAGAGGGAATTAGTTCTTTGCCGACAAGTTCCCTTCAGTCTCTAGAGGTTGCTCTGAACTCTGTTAGCTCTTCTCTCACTATCTTTTTCCCTGCCAGGGTAATAGGAATGAAATGAAATTTTATTTCACTGAAACTCTGAATTTATAACCTGATTTTTGTGGACCTGTGGGCTCAAATGAGATAGGCCCAAGTCCAAAATTTTCTGTTATATTTTATTTAATTATTTTTTTTTATCTTTTTTTTTAATATTTTTTTTTTCGTTTTTCGTTTTTCTTTCTTCTTTTTTTTAAACACGTGGGCTTCGCCTAGCGAGCATGATAGTTCAAGAAATTCCTCTGAGCGTAGGTGATTCTGGTGGCTTTTCTTGGGACTCGCTAGGCGACCCATTATGCTCGCCTAGCGAGCATGACAGCTCAGGCTCTGCTTTTCGCTCCTTCAAGATTAGTGTTCGGAATGATGATACTCAAGCTTCAAACAATAGATGTTAGTGACACATTTTTATGCTTTTGGTTAGTAAACAAAAGTAAGAGAAACAATGATGTATAATTCAAGCATGCTTGGTGATCTCAAACCAATCACAAGGAGTCCCACGCAAAGGCAAAGGGAACCAAGATGGTAAAGATCCTTGAGGCAATGCAAATGCAATGTTATGATGCCATGAGGGATCTTAGGGTCAAAATTGGGGTCTTACAGATGCCCCTATTTAAGGTCATTCTAGCCGGAGAAGTGAAGGTTAAAATCTTCGTCTCGACGGGGTAGAATGGGTTTAAATAATAACAAAGAGACGAATTTTGGTCCAATAAGAGACCTCATGATGCAAATGTAGGTATGAAAAATGGTAGCACTCTATGGAGATATGTGTCCACAAAAGCAAAGAAATCAGAAGCCACTGATAATTCATATGAGCAATTCACTCCATGGGACCAAGACCCTGGGGACTCTTATGGGGATAAGAAAGAAATGCGCGAGCAGGTCACGACTCAACGCGTGGGGAACAGAATTCCAAAGGGAATAAATCCATTGGAAAGACTCGAGCTGACTCGAAGATGCATGTATTAGGGAATATGCCAATACAGCAAAAAACTATCCACAGCGGATACTTCGGATAGAATCCGGATGAAAACAATCCACTAAGGGACTTCGCTGGGGATGTCTAAAAAGGACACTCCTGGGGAAGCAGCGGGACGAGGTATTACCGGTTACTGGGTAATAAGCTCAAGGAGATATGTGATCTGAACGCCAGGTATGAGGGTGAGAGATACAACATGCTCAGGAAGAGATGAATATCCAAGACCGGTATAAGGGTGAGAGACATCAAGACTTCAAAACATCTGAGGAAGACCTAAAAGGTATATTTCAACTTAGGAACTCTGACTCCACAGGGGACAAAAAGTCATAATAGGTAGCAGAGAGGAAGGAACACCAGGGATACTGGTTACTGGGCATATAATAGGTGACCAACCAAGGCGTGAATTGGGGAATATTCCCAAAACACTCATCATCCAAAAGAGGGCTAAAAGCAAACTCGATTACAGGATGGATATTCGACTCCACAAAGGGGATATGAATCTTACTCAACTAGGGAAGAACAAAAGGCTTCAGACCCGAGAGTGCATGAGATATACTATCTATTACCGTCAGAACGTAGATAATATACTCGCATGGGCGATTATCCACAACCGATTACTGGGTTAATAAAGGATAAATTGACCAAAAAGAAAAGGCATCGGGATACCGAAACTAGGTATATAATGATGACCAATTCAGGGGAGGAACAATCATTACCAACAACAACAAGGTAGACGAGAGATGACCCGCTGGGGATAAATTGCGTAATCAGGGCAATTATCCAAGCAGATGAGGGGATATCATCACTGAATACTGGATGAAGATAACTGTCACCAATTAAAGATGAGCAAAAATAGTTACTCTGCAAAAAGGGAAGAAATAGGGTTTACAACTACCGGTATGAGGGTAGAGAACCGCAGACTCCGCCGGGGATAATAATTACTAATTATTGAGCAATTATTCATTTACCACGGGGAAACAGGAAAAGAGTCTCAAGAGACCGATCCAGGATCAAATTAGATAGGCACACTGAATCAAGACTTGTCCCGGTGAGAATATAACTCAATGGGGAAACCCATCCCAATATATGTGTTGGGAAGGAACAAAAACAATCAACATCCACGAGGATATAACCCGGTGGGGAATATGGAAGAAAGGATAGACGCTTTCTGCCTATGGAGCTGACTCTATATGGAGAGATGAGACACACACATCTGCTCGGGGAAGTATATCACCAAATAGCAGGAGACAACAAACAACGATATATGGCAAAGAATGCAACATGAATATCTTAATGTTATAATTATGCATGAATGTGCGTGGTTTATGTATGATGTATGTTGACAAACAGACATATTTAACACAACCAGGTCCAGGAATCAACCATCCGGTACTACATCTCAAGAGAGAAAGCCAAGTTCACCGAAGAGTATCCAATCTGTTGGAGATCAGAGATACCAGGAAGCAAAGAACTCTGCAGGGGATGAATCATCAATCATTCCAGCTGGGGACGAGAGTTATCACAGACAAGGTCCACCACACCAACAACTCTACTGGGGAATCTATCCGAGGAGATAAAGGATTTATCGGGATCAACCATCAAATACCGCTCTTGCCCAAAGAGATCCAAGCTACTGAGGAAGAAAGATTGCTACTCTGCTGAAGGGAAGAGAGGTGACTCTCAACAAGCAATCCACTTGGTAGGATAAACCACAAGGGGTTCCGGAGGGAGGAGATACAGTCAGGCCAGGAATATGGACAAAAATCTTACTATGTTGGGGATCGTACCACCCTTGGGAGAGCACTGAGGATCTCCTAAGTATCCTTTCGTCATTGTGAATGTTCACTTTGTTTAAAAACAAATTATAAAAAATTTGATCGTTTAAAACAATGATATTTTCTTAATCAAAACATGCAAAACATTTGTTGAATAGAAACAGATAAGAGTGCCAATAATTGGATAAAAGGCTCAAATTTATTTGATAGAATGGTAGTCTGCGAATGGAAAGACTCCATAGATCTTTACAAATTTGAAATTGGTGATATATATTGGAAAAGGGCTACATTGAACATAATGACCATTTCTCCACCAATTCTGAATCCGATGTATTTGAAGCTTTGGCTGATAATGAGCAAGGATCTTTGACGGACGACAGTTGTAGAACAAAGTCTTGTCAGGATGCAGTTACTTGTCAAATCCCTAATTTTTTCCTAGATTGCCCCAGGATGAGGTACTCAATCTAGCGGGATACCTATATTCATTTTCCATGTCTCTAACTTTTGCCTGGACCGCCCTTTCGGGTTTTCAATCCACCGAAACGCTCATTTTTGCCTAAGCCGCCCTTTCGGGTTTTCAACTTAGCGAGCTATTCTGTTTTTATTTTTAGGCGAAGTATTTGTTGACTGCATCTGAATTCACAGGACGAGTGAAATCCTCCCCATCCATAGTTGTAAGTATCAAAGCACCGCCTGAAAAGGCTCTCTTAACAACATATGGACCTTCATAGTTTGGAGTCCACTTGCCCCTGGAATCGGGCGCGAAAGACAAGACTTTCTTGAGCACAAGGTCACCTTCTCGGAACACACGAGGCTTGACCTTCTTATCAAAAGCTTTTCTTCATTCTCTGCTGATATAACTGACCATGGCACATGGCAGTCAATCTCTTCTCTTCAATCAAATTCAGCTGGTCATAACGACTCTAAATCCATTCAGCATTAGTCAACATGGCTTCCATCAAGACTCTCATTGATGGGATCTCCACCTCTACTGGGAGTACAACCTCCGATCTTGATTTAGCGATCATATCGTCAACGTACACCTCAATCTCCTTGTGCATCATGTCATGGAACAAGGTAGTCGTAGCTCGTTGATACGTGGCTCCGGCGTTCTTCAAACCGAAGGGCATCACTCGATAACAGAATGTTCCCCAAGGTGTGATGAATGTTGTCTTCTCCATATCCTCGGGTGCCATTTTAATCTGATTATATCCGGAAAATCCATCCATAAACGATAAGACTTTGAATTTAGTTGTATTATCTACCAACATATCAATATGTGGTAGAGGGAAATCATCTTTCGGACTAGCTTTATTCAAGTCTCTATAGTCCACACACATCCGGACTTTTCCATCTTTCTTAGGCACGGGCACAATATTGGCCACCCATTGGGGATATATAGAAGTCACCAGGAACCCCGCATCAATTTGCTTCTGAACTTCCTCTTTGATCTTTACTTCCATATCGGGATGAGTTCTTCTGAGCTTCTGCTTCACAGGCACACACTCAGGCTTTAAAGGTAGGAAATGTTGTACAATATCAGTATCTAGACCAGGCATGTCTTCATATGACCAGGCAAAGATGTCAACATATTCTCGTAGTAACTTAATCAACCCCTTCTTAACAGATTCTTCCAGAAGTGCCCCAATCTTTACCTCTCGCACACAATCTTCAGACCCCAAGTTGACTGTTTCCAGATTCTCGAGATGCGGCTGAATGATCTTCTCTTCATGCTCAAGTAGCCGGGTGATCTCATCAGGAATCTCTTCAACATCATCTTCCTCTGCCTCAAATACAGGGAATTCAAAATTGGGAGATGGTGTTGGGTCATTATGTTCAATGGGTTTAGAAATCAACCTGCATAATGATTTCGGATATGAAAAGATTTAGAATTCAAACAAGGCAAATCATTATGCAGATGAAAAGATTGATTTTATTCCATTTTGAGGTTTTATGTGATCACCAATTTCATGCAAAAGCGAAAAGGGAAAATAAATGAAAAAATAAACATTTAACATGAATTTATTGAATGAAAATATCATTGTATTTATGCGCCATCAATGTCATCACTCCTCCTTTTGGCATGGGAGAAGAGTTTTTAAACAAAGTGATCATTACGTTGACTTATGGACAACTGTTGGAATATCCACAGCGACCCAATTGTTGCGGACCCCTCCAGGGATGATGAAGTTGCCAGAATCCTTTGTATCTTCTTCTAAAACGGCAGCAGCCTCCTCATCTTGACCATTGTGGATAAAACCTCCACTCTTGAATAACCATTGCTTGTTGAAAGTACCAGAAGAAAAACCTATGCCAGCCCAGGACTCGTTGTCTTCTAACTCAATCATTTTTCCTAAACCAGTGGTTGCACCATGCTCAATGGCCAACTTTGCATCTTTGTAGGAAGCAAATGAAGAAGTTCTCTTCTCAATAGGCTCAGCTATAGATAAAGCTTGGAAAGGAGTTCCAATTTCAACCTCAGCATCTATATAAGAGAAGGAAGACAAATGGCTAACAAGGAGAGCCCTTTCTCCCCCTACCACCACCAGCTTCTTGTTTTTCACGAATTTCAATTTCTGGTGTAGGGTGGATGTCATGGCGCCTGCCTCGTGAATCCATGGTCTGCCCAAAAGACAACTATACGATGGGTGAATGTCCATAACCTGGAAGGTAATCTGGAAATCACTTGGTCCGATCCTTATTGGGAGATCAACTTCCCCAATCACAGTTTTGCGAGACCCATCGAAAGCCTTCACAACTACTCCACTCTGCCTCATGGGAGGCCCTTGATATGATAGCTTTGAGAGAGTGGACTTTGGCAATACATTCAATGATGACCCGGTGTCCACCAGCACATTGGACATGGCGTCGTCTTTGCAATTCATAGATATGTGTAAAGCCAAGTTGTGGTCTCTTCCCTCCTCAGGGAGATCAGAGTCACAAAAGCTCAGGTTGTTGCAAGCAGTAATGTTTGCAACAATGCTATCGAATTGCTCCAAAGTGACATCGTGATCCACATATGCCACATCCAACACCTTCTGCAGAGCCTCTCGGTGTGGTTCTGAATTTAAGAGTAAGGATAACACAGATATTTTGGATGGCGTTTGTAGAAGTTGGTCTACAACATTGTACTCGCTCCTTTTGATGAGTCTCAGTATCTCATCACAGTCTTCTTTCTCATTGCCACTAGGGCCAACAGAAGTAGGAGTTTTCAATATAGAGGAGGGCTTAACAATAAGTGCAGGATTGGGAGAATTCACAACGTTCCCGATCGGGCGTTCAACAAAATCAGCATTAATTTGAGGCTTCGGCGGTGCTGAAAATACATGGCCACTACGGGTCAAACCGCTAACATCGGCAATATTCATAACAGAAGAAGAGGGAAAGGACACCTCTTTCCCATTCTCTACTGCTACGGCGTCGTAGCGATAGGGAACTGCCTTTTCAGAAGAGTAAGGCACAGGACCAGCAGGCTTAATGATCAGAGCGGGAGAAGCCTTCTACTTGCTACCATTGTACTTGATGATAACAGGCTCGGGTATCCGGAACACTGGGGAGATCACATTGACCTCAGGCTCATTTTCATCAACATTCCTGTTTTGAAGGATCTCAATGACTCCTTCGTCCAGCATTTCCTAAACATCCTTGCGCACCTGGCAACAACCCAATCGGTTAACAGAGCAGACTCAACATCTATCATGGTCATGCTCATAATGACTGTAGTCACACAACAAACGATGCATCTGGACCAGAGACTATTGAATATGATTGACATATTTTACCTTGTATTTTCCAGGGCAACCCTGGACCATGTTGACAGATTTCCCATGTTCGGGCAATGGGTTCTTCTTCACATTAGGGCCTACGTCCTCAAAACATAAAATACCACACCTCACAAGGTCTTGAACCTTGGTCTTCAAAGGGTAACAATTCTCCACGTCGTGGCCGGGAGCACCAGAATGGTAAACACAATGTAACTCAGGCTTATACCACCACTGGGGGTTAGCAGGTATAGCCGGTGGGTCTCTCAGAGTAATCATCTTCCTTTCTATCAAAGAGGGATATAACTCTGCGTACGTCATAGGAATAGGATCGAAGGTGACCCTTTTCCTCTCGTAACTCGTGCTGGTTTGATTACTGTTTCGAGGCTGGTAGGCTTGCTCCTGCGGTCGGAGCTGTTGTGGCTGATATTGCTGAGGTGGTTGTTGATTGTTACTATGTTGCTGATACTGTTGATTGTCTCTGAAAACAGGTGTTATATGAGCCACCTGGTGCTGGTTACTGGCGGGACACACAGTCTTCCTCCTCACAGAGGGTCTTCTTGGTTTCTCATGGGAGATCACAGCATGTGCCTCTCCATCTTTCTTCTTTGCAAACGTCCCATAACGTTTGGCAGAAGAGCCTTCTTCTCTGGTTAACCGTCCTTCACGGACCCCTTCTTCTAGACGCATCCCCATATTCACCATCTCGGTGAAGTCAGAAGGAGCGCTAGCAATCATCCGCTCATAATAAAAGGAACTTAAAGTCTTCAAAAAGATCTTAGTCATCTCTTTCTCTTCTAGCGGAGGCACGATCTGTGCTGCCACCTCTCGCCACCTTTGGGCGTACTCCTTAAATGTTTCTTTATCCTTCTGGGACATGGCTCTCAATTGATCTCTATCGGGAGCCATATCCACGTTGTACTTGTACTGCTTGACGAAGGCTTCGCCGAGATCATTGAAGGATCGGATGTTCGCGCTGTCTAAACCCATGTACCAACGCAAAGCGGCACCGGACAGACTGTCCTGAAAGTAATGGACGAGTAGTTGGTCATTATCGGTTTGAGTCGACATCTTCCTGGCATACATGACCAGGTGGCTGAGAGGACAAGTATTTCCTTTGTACTTTCCAAAATCAGGGACCTTGAATTTCACAGGGATCTTCACATTTGGAACCAAGCAGAGTTCGGCAGCAGACTTGTCGAAAAGGTCTTTCCCTCTGAGAGTTTTCAATTCCTTGTGAAGCTCAAGAAATTGATCATTCATGGCATCCATCTTCTCATAAACATATGGACCCTCAGAAGGCTCAGAATGATAGATGGTCTCGTCTACTCTGGGCAAAGTATGCACGACAGGAGGAGGAATGGCAAGGACCGGGCTAGATGCCGGCAGAGAAGCAAAGGTGGGAACAGGACCCTCAGGCATGAAATTGGGAAGCATCCCCCACGGGAACCCGATTGGCATGGCTGTTGGAACAAAGTGTGCACTGGCAGCGGGCACAGTAGAGGAGACAATCTCGGAGATAACTGTCCTCTGGGGAGGAGTTGAAGGTGTCAGAGAAGACTGGCTCTGGGCAGCCATGAGTGACTCCATTAGGGCAGTCAATCTGGCCACTTCCTCTTTCAGCTCGCGGTTCTCTTGCTCTAAGTGATCCATCAGTCTTGAAATGTTGGCTCTAGTGTAGTACCGGTGAGTCAGCTTGTCTTCAAAATAAATGAAGGACACAGAGTTAGACCACAGGGCAAGGGACCGGAAACAAAACCTGCTTATGCATACGATGCATGCAATGTTTGTGCATATGATTTGTTTTTTATTTCAAAGGAACTTTAGAGTTTTATTTGCAAATTCTGGAAATATTAAGCATTTTATCACATATGGAAATATCTCATCAAATAATATCAAGGAAAAGAAGTGCAGCATCGTCAATCATATACAAGAGAAAAGGAAAATAATCGTCTTATGGATCCCTAGAAACAATCATCTAAAGCTCGGGACACAGGAAGATAAGATGCGCGAAGCCTCTTCACCTCCCTCTCGTAGGCTGCCTCCATATCGGCCTTCTCTTTGGCGAGTCGATCATACCTCCTCTTCCAGAACTTAGAAGACTGAGGAAGTAGAGAAGTCCATACATCATCAGGGTCATCAATAACCTGACGCTCAAGAAACTCAATCAACGCATCCTTCTCCTTAATCTGCTGAAGCAACTCTTCACGTTCACGGATCCAGGCACGTGAACGGTCTTCGTCTCTCAACTCCTCTACTCCTTGATTAGGGAGGGTTGAAGGCCCAGCCATAATCATAGGTGTAGGTCTCGGATACTCATAAGGCATGAGATACTCAGACGCCCTCTTCCTAACCCAAACAGTGTAAGGCTCCAAAACGATGCAATTCTTAGGACCCAACTCTTTCCTTCCTTTCCTATGAATCTTGCGCCAAGCACGGACCATCCTAGCTTTCAAGCCTTGGGGATCTTTACCATCCTGAAAGAATACACCCTCTAACAGAATGTTATTGGGTTTATCCTTTAAGGGGAACCCAAGCTGCCGACGTGCCAAAACGGGATTGTAGTTAATCCCACCACATGTACCAAGAAGAGGTACATTGGAGAATTCGCCACAAGAGTCAATAATCTGCACACCATCATACACACGGTTATACCAAGAGATATCATCATTAGTGAGAGACATAAGTCTCGTGGACCACCGTAGACATTCCTTGTTCTCCTTGAAAGTGACCGTCTGAGGTAAGTGAGAAATAAACCACTTATACAACAAAGGCAAACAACACACAATGGCTCCACCACCCTTTGCATTCCTCATATGCAAAGAGAAGTAGGTATCGCCCAACAGAGTCGGAACGGGATTAAGAGTAGAGAAAATCCTAATAGCATTCACATCCACAAACTTGTCGATGTTGGGGAATAACACTAGCCCATAGATGAGAAGTACAAATATGGCCTCAAAGGCGTCCTCACTCATGGCCTTCCCATACATAGTAGCTTGAGCAATGAGGAACTCAGAAGGGAGACCTTGAATTCCCCCTTTGGTAGTCATATGAGCATCAACCAGAGATTCATCTATGTGTAACATGTCTGCTATCTCTTGAGAAGTGGGAACCCTTTCCAAGCCACTGAACGACAACTGATCTAGAACAGGTATACCCACAAGATAAGCATACTCCTCAAGTGTAGGCAAAAGCTGAAAATCCAGAAACGTGAAGCAACGGTACAAAGGATCGTAAAACTGCACCAATACACTCATCAATCCTTCATCCACCTGAGTAGTCAGAAGAGGAAGAAGCGTCCCAAAACGAGCTTTGAAACCCAAGGGATCTAATACATAGGATGTCAGATTCCTTAACTCTTTCAAATCTGGTTTCCTGAAGCTGTACTTCTTTGTATTCCTTCTTTGTCTTTCCATGTCTGAAAATTTTGCAAATAAACCCCTTAAGTTCCTTGAAAATTTTCTTATTTATTGATGATATGAATGCAAATGGGTGCATGAATGCATGAATGCAACAATCACACTCAAGGATCAAGCAAAGCACACCAAACAAAGGTCATGGGATGGATCATGTTATCCTTAATATCAACCATCCATTTTGGTGGATTATGGTTTACACCTTATCAACACCCAAGTTCCATTGATATTAAGGATACCCGAACGGATCAACCATGAATCAAGGGTTTGTTGTAAGTCACGAGCATGGAGTTAGGTTAAGAACCACCCAAAAGGGAGTGTACTAGGGTTTAAACCTGCCAAACATGTTCTACAAGAGGTTCCCATAGTCATCATCCCATCTTTCGGATATTATTGGAGAAACGACTACTCGTATTCCGAAAATATTCTCAAGAGAGACTCTTATGAGTGTAGTATCGTGTAACAATCATATCAAATCTTACACTTGAACGACTTTCGCACAACATCCTAAGAATAGGCCAAGATGGGCTTGGTAAACTAAGGTCCTTGGCTTCTAAGGTCTATATTGGAAAAAGTAATGTCTAACCACAACTTACTTGTGTGACAATATTGATCCCAACATGACCTCCACCAAGTGAATGGGCTTGCAAGTCAACTTGCTAAGGAATAACTCCACACAAGTCGACAAGACTATTCCATTCTCTTATCCTAAGTGCACTCGAGTTTGGGTATAGAACTCATCTCACAAAGATCACCAAGCATACAAGGAATTAATATTCAAACAATTCAATCATTACATACAATACAGTAATCCCAAATTGCACAAAAATATGTCACACAAAAAATATACAATACAATACAACAAATATGAAAAGTAGGCAAAACTCACTAGGATGATTCATCCCCAGCAGAGGTGGGTTGAAAACCCGAAAGGGCGGTCCAGGCAAAAGTTAGAGACATAAAATAGAAAAATTATCCCGATAAATTGAGTACCCACCTTTGGGCAATTTATGCAAAAATTAGGGATTATGGAAAGTAATTGTATCTTGTTGATATTCAGTTTTGAAGACATTCTTGAGCATGTCATTCAATTTTGATTCGTCATTCTCAGCCGAAGCCAAGAGCACAGTGGATATTGAAGTTGGTAGAAGGATTAGTGATCATTGTATTCAATTTAGCCCTTTCCCATGTAAATTACCATTTTTCAACTTTTGTAAAGATATATGAGTCTTGTCATTTATAGACTACCATTAAAATTAAATAAAGTTGAGTTTTTTATCCAATTGTTTCTATTCTTATTTATCTTTAAGCCAGATAGAATTAAATATTATGATGATCATTTCAAAATTGAATTTTAAAAATCAAAATCACGTTTTCTTAAATAATAAAAGCAGTTACTTTTTAAAGAGCAATCGATTTCATTTAAGGAATATCAACAGCGTTCTGAGAATAGGTGAGCCCTAAAATGCGAAGCATTGTTGGTTTTCCCCAAGAAGTTGGCGTGATCTCTGTTTCCTCCCCAGCAACATTTCGGCATCTCCAGCCGAGTTTTGTTGGTTTCCCCAGCTGAATTTGCAATTGCCACCCTCGAGTTATAGGCACATTGTCTCGGCAGTTTGCATAGATCCAACACAAGATTTTGTTTCCCCTCAAGTCGCCAGCAGATTTCATTCAGCACTGATTCTAGAGTAGTATGTCTGATCCTCTGTAAGGTTGTCTCCCATTTGATATGGTGTTGACCTAAAATTCCCCACAGAGTTGATGGTGCAGATTCTCGGCAGATCTTTTCCTTTTCCCCAGCCAGGGTTGAGCCTTTGAGATAGATGATTGACATTCATCCTTCACCTCTTTTTGTCCAATTGGTTCTCTCCTGTTGAGATTGGCTGAGTGTTGTATTGATGATTCAGACCAGTGACATTTGTATCCATTGTGATCATTTTGTCAACAGAATCATCATATATACATATACATATACATTCATAGGTTTCATTATGGCATTATTATTGCACTTTGTGATTCGTTATTTCTCTAATTCTCTGCTATGATGGTATCCTTTCCTCCCGCGCAGATTTGGTGTGTTTGTCCTCCTTCAATTGTAGTGTCTCATCCCCTTTAAGCATGAAGAATTTAACCTTTCTCATTCCCCACTGAGTTACTTCCTCGTGGATGATTATTATTTCAGCTTCCTCCCTAGTTGATTATCTGGAAGGAACCACTCCCCCTGGGTTATATCCTCATTGGGTTGAGTCTTTGATTGACCTTTTCTTTCTAGCTCTTACCTTGATGGATGCTTTTGGTCCCCCGAGATTCTATTACCCAGTAACGGGTAATATTCTTCTCGATTTGTAAGTATTTTACTCTTGCCCAATGCCCGACAAAGGTAATCTACTTCCTTTTTTTTCTCCCCTGTAGCGGTGTATTCGTCGCTATATGATTTATTGATTAAATCAAAAGCAAAGCATACAATGAATTCGAGTCGCCACCGCACTTTTATTTATCCAAAGGACTGGCTAAAAAGCGAACAAAAGCCTAAGAAGTTTTACGCGTAGAAAACTAATCAAAAGATCAGAGAGTCTGGGTAAGGGGTAAATTACACAATGGGAAGGTGTTAGGCACCCATCACGTTCTAGGTACTCCTAGGGAGCCCTTTTCACACTTGTTGTATAAAATTGTTATTTGTTATGAAATATTTATTGTGCAAACATGATTGGGATGATGAGAAAAGAATATACAATTTAATTATTTTTGTGTTCGAACGGATGAACCCGTTGCCTACGTACCTTCCATCAAAGGTAAGGATCAAAACGCCGTAGTTCGGCTAAAAGATTTCCAAAAGTTAGTGGATTCAATTTTAAACACAAGCCTTAAGGTCTTACGTTATCCACGGGAGAAAACTCAACCTTATACAAACAACGAGTCCAGCATGTGAGAAAAGCTTCAACTTGCTAGTGAGGGGTTAACCCTATAATAAGCAAGGAAGACTTACAATTCAATCAACTAAGGACAAATAGGTGAGGTTAACATCAACCAACTAGGATAAATCAAACCTATGGCTAATGTATGAAAACTTAACAAGAATGGACAAAGCCACAAAACAATTGAATGGGTGAAGTTAATTGATTATGATTATTCACAAAAGGAGGGTCAAAGTATGATTAAGATTGATTCAAAAGAAGTATTATGAAATGGAGTTTGAAAAAGTCAAGGACTTGGGGTCCAGGTTTTTAATTTAAAAGCATGAAGATGTTTGCACAATATTTATCTCAAGTTTTGAAAGCAATGTGTGAAAAGGTTTAGGACAAAATGGATGAATGGATGAAGATGGAGTGTAAAACTTCTTAGAAGGTTCACCTCTTGAAATCATATAGAAGATGACTCAAGTGTGTCCTTTGGAATAGGCAATGAGCAATAACAAACAAGCAAAGCAAAAGAGGAAAGTCAACTAAAGCGGATACCGGATGCCAATTACTGGACTTATACCAATCTCCTAAAGCAAAACTGGATATCAGAGGCCACTCTATGGACTTATACCAATCTCCTCAACAAAGAAATAAAAAGTGGATACCGGATGCCAATCTATCTGGGCTTATACCAATCTCCAACAACAAAGCAAACACTTGGATGTCAGATGCCAATCTATCTGGGCTTACTCTAACCTCCAACATATGATCATAGGAAAACAAGTGCCAAATTACATGGACTTACAATTGCATCCTCACATAAATCAAACCAATGCATCAAGCAAAGAGAAGATGAGTGGCCAATGAAATGGTCTTATACTCACTTCCATATCATAGGAACAATGGCCAATGAATGGTCTTACAATTGTCCTCAATGGGCAAACAACAAGGATATGTCACAAAGACAAATGAAATGATCATGCACTAATGAGCAATTAATGATGATAAATGCACAAAGCATGCAAGCAGACATATGCATATGAAATAAGCAATCAATCAAATGAAGTCATTCAGCACACACTATAACCAAGCAATAAGGCTCATACAAAAGGGTTAGGCATTAAAGCCAACTGGAATAGGGTTAATGGTGCTCTTAACCTTGACATTGAGAGCCAAGGTGAAGCAGATGAAAGGATATGAGGGGTGTGCCTCATGCTCTTATCCCTGGTCAGGGAGAGCTTTGAATATCAGAAGGTGCGGGAGTTCAGAAAATAGGAACTCTCTCCATAAGTTATTGACTCGATAGATCTTGGGTTTTTACTCACTATGCATCAACACATGTGGTGTGAGCAAGGTGAGTGACTCACAGAGTAGTAGGAGATAGGTTACATATCTCTTTTGTCTACCAATTGCCTTATTTAAAGGACTTTTCCTGCTTGGGACAAAAGTAAACAAGCACAAACATCGCCTCTTAAGGAGGACTTCAGACAGTTGCCTGGCCAAGTAACAGGCCAGGTCTTCCAGACTACATGGAGTAAGGAAATTATACCTCAATGCAAATTGCTTATCAAGCAAAGCAAAGCAAAGTTCACAAGGAACTAATAGCAACTAAAGTACCTGAAATCAGTCAAGCACAATTAGTATACCAGACACAAAGTTAAAACAAAACAGCATAAGCCAACAGATAATACAGTCAAGCATATGTGCAAAGCAACAAGCTCATAACAAGTGAGCTAGGCAACCTACAAAACAAACAAGTTAGTTCATAATAAACAATCAAACTTATTCAACTTGTATTGATCTCTTTGAAGCATTTGTTGCTTAACCTGAAAAACCAAGCTTAAACATGAGTGACAAGACCACTAGGACAAGCCTAGGGTCAAAAGGAGATAAAAAATCCAAAACAGCAAGTGAAAGATATCCAAAATCAAGTTCAAACAATCAAGAAACAAACCCAAGTGGTTTCACATTCATATCATTCATCATTATCATTTCACAAACAAATTAGGTCAAGGCATGTCATATAGAACCTTAAAGAAGTCAACAGAATGATTCAAGTCAAATCCAATCACAAACATTTCAATAAATCCTCAAATAAATCATGATCAAACATCATCCATAACATGATAAGCATACCAAATTTCAGCTCATTTGGGTCAAAGGAAGTAGGTCAATGAAAATCAGAAAATCAAAGCAAGTTCAAGCATACTCATACAAAGCATCAAAACATGCACCAACTTCAATTAATCATAAAACAGTGACAACACATGATAAATGAATGGGACTAAAACCATGACAAACTTTAAGATGTCTACAATTCACATGTCAAATTTCATGTCCATCCAATTAAGCATTATAATTTCACAAATCAAATAAAAACATTTGTCACAAAAAGTCAACAAATGACCAAACAGGGGAGAAAATTCCAATCAAATAGGAAATGCCATCAATAATTCCAGAAAAATTCACATGTATTCTGAACATCCATAAGTATGTTCATGCAAAAATCCAGACCATTTTGAGTTCAATAAACATGGTAATTAAAATCATGAAGTTGGGCATGAATGGTGTGACACAAATTGTCACACCCCTATTCAAAAAATCATATCTCCACAACCAGCAAGGATAAAATCACAAACTCTACACCAAAATCACCATGAATATGTCTAGTTTAAGCACAAAAAATTTCATGGGCATTGGATAAAGTATCATCATTTCACAAGTAATTTGGCAAGGCATACACAAAACGGACAACATGAACAAACCCTAGCACATTTTAAAATCCACACATGCAAAAAATCTGGAAAAATCATCATAAAAAACTAGAGGTCATGAGGAGCATTTCACAAAAAATCCCATCAAATTTGGATTAAAAATGAGTGACTTATGAATTTTTGAAGTCAGCCATACAAAATGAAATAAAAATTAAAAAAAAAAGAAATGATTTAATGGAATTATAACACGGCAGTGGCAAACTTGTAATATAGCGTCCATTAAATGGAACGCTGCGTTCCAATTAGAATGCGTGGCACGCTGCCATTCGCTACATGGCAATGCAACAGTGATAACATGCAAAACACGGGTTCCAGCAAGCAAAACAAATTCTGGGTTTTCAAATTAGGGTTCGTGTTTACTGTTCATCATCATCATCAATCGTGATGAACTTTTTTCTCAGAATTGGAAAATGAGCATACCATTCGAATCAGCTAAACATGTACATCACAAATCCAACCTTGATTTTCATTATTTCAAGCTAACCAAGAAGAACTAAGCACAAACATATTTGAATGTTAAACTTTAAATCCATGTTTCTCCCTCAATACACAACCATTTTTCACGATTCAAAGTTCAAAATAATCAGCATGGCAAGATCTTTCTAAAGCATAGCATGATTTTGAGAATGGTGTGATTCGAGATTTTACCTAGCTTGAAGCACAGTGATGAAATAGAGGTTGTTTGACTGTGTATGCACGAAACAGATGCTTCTTAATGCTCCAGATGATGAATGAATGAGTTTTGAAAGTTCAGTTGTCTTGATTCTAGCTCCAAATTCGAGCTGCCATGGAAATGCTTCAATAGAACAGTAATGGATTCTTGCTGTACAGCTAAGAAATAACACTTGCTAAAGCTTCCAAAAGGATGGCATATGATGAAACAATCAACTCAAGCTCGAGCTCTTTGAAGATTTTCAGCAAAAAGTTCAAATGAAGAAATGAGTGTTTTGAGAGCAAATGAATTTTTGATCTGTTTTGCAAAGTGTGGCTAGGGCTTTTGCAGTCAGAAATGTCAAATATATACCCTGTTTAATGTTGCATAAGCTTGGTTAGTGGAAATGATAATCACAATTTGGTTAATGGAGTGTTTTGGCCAATTAATGAAATTCCACTTAAGTTGCATGTTCATGGCTCTACAGTGCGAAATTGGGCCTAAGCACATCCAAAACATGATTTCTGAACATTTTCAATTGGTAAAATATGTTGGAAATGGTTAATTTGCAAAGTCATTTTTTCACCTCCTCTTTTTAAATTCAAGCCACTTGAAAAAGGCCATTTTGATTGGTTGATTTTTGGTGAATTGTGATGAAGGATTTGGATAGAGCACATCAAATATGACTTGTAGCAAAAAACCTCACTCAATTTGGCCAAATGGTTTGGAAGATATGCCACTTTGAAGTTCAAAAATGTTTGAGAATGATTTGATCATAACTTGCCAACCACACATGAGAAAAGAGTGTTCTTGGACTTTTTGGAAATGGGAGAACAAGATCTTCAACTTCCATGTTGGACAAAAATTCATTTGAAGCTTGTATGATGATGTAATTTTGAGGAGAAGAACTTTCCATTTTTGGCAAATTCCAATTACAGGTCAACTTTCTATTTTGGGAAATTTCTTGTCTGACTTCAAATTCTTCACTGTGGATGTTTGACATGTTATATGAGGCTTATATGGACATGAATGAGACCTCTCAAATCAATTCCCACCATCAAATCACTGATTAAATGCACAGTTGACCACAGTTGACTTCTGTTGACTTTGCTAGGGTTTTGGCTGACTGAACCATGTTCTGATGAATTCCAAGCCCCTACCACTTGATATCTTGATTCAAAATGATGTCATAACTCATATGAACTCTTGATGAATGATCATGGTGTCCAAATTCTTCAAGAATGGGCACCATCTATTGCTCAATGACTGGTTTGACTGATTTGACCTAGTTAGCTTCATCTGCAAGTAACATGGTTAGATGATAATATTTTTGTACCTTTGGTTAATAGATAGATGGAAAGCAATGATATACAAATGCAATACATGCTTGGTGATCAAGAAGCACACTCACAAGATAACCCACTCACTAGGAGGGAAGCAAAGGTGTTCAAAGATCCTTGAGGCAATGATATGGTATGATATGATGCCATGAGGGATCTTAGGGACAAAATTGGGGTCTTAAAGATGCCCCTATTTAAGGTCATTCTAGCCGGAGAAGTGAAGTTTAGAAATCTTCATCTCGACGCGGTAGAATGGGCTTAAATAACAGTAATGAGACAAATTTTGGTCCCTAAGAGACCTCGTGATGCAAATGTATGCATGCAAAACAAGCAAAACTCTGTGGGGGATATGGGTCCACAAAGAAGAAAAGACGATCCATCGGAGTAATTCACTCACCAGGAACAGAGACATTAACAAGACTCTCATTGGGGATAGTAAAAGAAAAAGGATGCGTGAGCAGGACACGACTTCAAGTTGGGAAAAACAAAACTGACACAGCGGGAACAAGACACGACTCTGATTAGGGTGACAGAAATCAGACTGGAGACCTCACTGGGGAGTGAAGGACTCACACTGGGGAAAAGAAAATTCCAAAGGCAGAACATCCATTGGAGATACATAAGCTGACTCCTGGGGAGCAGCAACAGGAAAACTCCACTGAGGAAGCACCAAAGAATTGAGGTGTTACCGGTATAAGGGTAACAAACTCAGGACGAATGAATATCTAAGACCGGTATAAGGGTGAGAGATATCAATCAACCAAACATCTGAGAAAGACCTGGAAAAGGTACATAAACTCAGGAAAATCTGACTCCATAGGGGACCGAAGTCATAATAGGGAGCAGAAAGGAAGGGACACCAGGGATACCGAGGTATATAATAGGTGACCGACCAAAGCGTGAATTGGTATATATGCCAAAACACTCATCATCCGAAAGGAGGGCTTGAAAAAGAAAATCGACTTACAGGATGGACATTCGAATCCGCAACGGGAAAACGAATCTTACTCAAACTGGGGACACAAACCCAAAGAGTGCATGAGATATAATATCCATCACCGGCAGACCGTGGATAAGAAAACTCGCATGAGATATATTATCTATTACCGTCAGAACGTAGATAATAAACTCGCATGGTAAGAAACACCAGAGATACCGAAGTATATAATAGGTGATCCACCGAACACGTGAATTGGTATATATGCCAAAACACTCATCATCCGAAACACAAACTGGTTAAAGGATGGATATTCGATTCTACAAAGAATACGAATCTTGCTCAGCTAGGGAAAATCAACAAAGGATTCCAACTAAAGAGCGCTTGAGACATATTATTCATTACCGGCAGACCGTGAATAATATACTCGAAAGGAAAAGACACCAGAGATACCGAAGTATATAATAGGTGACTAACCAAAAAGAGAGACAATCGATACCAAGCATCCGGGTAAACGAAAGACAACTCAAAGGGATAAATTGCAAGCATTCGGCAATTACCCAACAACAAAGAATATTCGATTCCGCAAAGGGGAAATAACGAAACTTACTCGACCAGGGAAACACAAAAAGGCTTCAACTGAAGAGTGCATGAGATATATTATTCATTACCGGCAGACCGTGAATAACATACTCGCATGGAAGATTATCCACAACCGGTATAAGGGTTAATAAAGGATAAATCAACCGAAAAGAAAGGTATCGGGATACCAAACTAGGTATATAATGATGACCAATCAAAAGGAGCAACAGACATTACCAACAAGAGGGTAAATGAAAGGCGATCTGCTGAGGATTCACTGGTGAGAATCAATGATCCGGGGATGAATTGCATAAATAGCAATTACCCACAACGACAAGCTGGGGATATATTGATGACATTCAACTATCCGGGGAACACAATCACTGACAAACGGTGAAGGGACCCGCTGGGGATAAATTGCAATCATCCGGCAATTATCCAACTGTACCACAAGGCACAAACTCCGCTGGGGAGAAACATCAACACTTGGGATTTACAGCTACCGAATACGGGGTAGAAGACCACAAACTCAACTGGGGATAGAAATCACCACAGGGAGACACCAACTCTGTTAGGGATAAAACCACAACAACAAGAATCCACTTACAATCAGGACGAACCACAAAGGTTACCTCTGTTAGGGGAAAAGAGATAGGACTTACAATTACCGAATACGAGGTAATAGCCATACTCTGGTGGGGATAACTATGAATTAGGGTTTACATCTACCGAATACGGGGTAGAAGACCAACAACTCTGCGTGGGGATAGAACAAATCACAAATCCGCACGGGAAACCAAAATAGGGCTCATAACAAACCACAAACTGCTGGAGAGCAGGAAAAAAGGATTTACAAACCGATTGCTAGGTAGAAAATCAAAACTCTTGCCGCGGAATAAAGGTATATAACCACCAATTCCATCAAAAGGGCAAGGAAAATAGGACTTACAACTACCGGTATGAGGGTAGAGGCCCGAAAAAACTCCGCTGGGGAACAACCCACTGGGAAGCACAAGACAGTTGACAAATAGCCAATTCGGGAATAATCCGAAAAGACAGACTGAATCAAGACACGTCCTAATGAGGATGTAACTCAAATAGGAAAATCCATCCCAATATATGTGTTGGGAGGAAACGGAAGAAACCGTCATCCACGAGGATATATCTCAGTGGGGAACTGCAGAAGGAAAGATAACAGACACTTTCTGCTTATGGGGCTGACTCTATATGGAGAGATTTAACACCCGATATTTGCTAGGGGAGATCTATTGGGGATCTGCACCACCATAGCAAGTAACAATCAACAAAAGATATATGGCGAGAAATGCAACATGAATATCTGAATGTTTATGAATATGCATGAATATGCGTGATTTATGTTTGATGAATGCTGACAAAACAGACATATCTAACACAAACAGGTCCAGGAATCAAACGCCCGATATTATACTTCCAGGGGAAAACCAACTGGAAAGTCAATCTGCGGAGATCTACATGCTATAAAGCATAGATCTGCGGGTACTGCTGGGAAAGCAGGGGATCAAAGATATCAGGAAACACCAAATCTCTGAGTGATGGATCAGCAAACAACCCAACCAGGGTACAGAAAGTCACAACGGGCGAAACAGCCACCAAGACGAATCTATTGGGGAACAAGAAAAAATCTCGAAGATCCACAGAGGATCTCAGCATCAACTGAGAAACAAAGAGCTTTGCAACTCCAAACAACTCCTGGGAACAACCCACTGAAGGAGAAAAACATCATCCAAGTAGAATCCAACTTCATAAGCAACTCTACTGGGGAAAACTGCTGCTGGAGAAAACTGAGTCTTCAACAATACTCTGCTTGCAACTATGCTGGGGAACAACCCCATCACAAGATCTGGAGAAAGAAGATACAACCAAACCAGGCATATGAACCAAATGTCTTACCTGTTGGAGATCATGCCACCCTTGGGAGAGCACTGAGATATTCTTGAGTATCCTTTCAACCTTGTGAATATTCACTTTGTTTAAAAACAACAATTTTAAAAAATTTGATTTGTTTAACAACAATGATATTTTATCAATTAAAACATGCAAAACATTTGTTGAATTGAAACAAATAAGAGTGCAAATAATTGGATAAAGCTCAAATTCATTTGATGGAATGGTAGCCTGCAAATGGCAAGACTCCATAGATCTGTACAAATTTGAAATCAGTGATATATATTGGAAGAGGGCTACATTGAACATAATGATCCTTTCTCTACCAATTTGAATCTCGATGTATTCGAAGCTTCAGTTTGACGACGAATCGAGAATCTTCTGACGAAATGACAGCTGGTGAAACAGAAAGTCTTGTCAGGATGCAGTTACTTGCCAAATCCCTAATTTTTGCCTAGATTGCCCCAGAGTGAGGTACTCAATCTAGCGGGATGCAAATATTCTCTCTTTTTTTTTCAAGTCTCTAATTTTTTGCCTGGATTACCCTTGCGGGTTCTCCACCGAGACGCTCATTTTTGCCTAAGCCTCCCTTTCGGGTTTTCAACTTAGCGAGCTATTTTGTTTTTCATTTGCATATAATTTTTTTTTCTAGGCAAAGTATTTCTTGACTGCATCTGAATTCACAGGACGAGTGAAATCCTCCCCATCCATTGTTGTAAGCATCAAAGCTCCGCCTGAAAAGGCTCTCTTAACAACATATGGACCCTCGTAGTTTGGAGTCCACTTGCCCCTGGAATCGGGCGCGAAAGACAAAACTTTCTTGAGCACAAGGTCACCCTCCCGGAACACACGAGGCTTGACCTTCTTATCGAATGCTTTCTTCATTCTCTGCTGATATAACTGACCATGACACATGGCAGTTAACCGCTTCTCTTCAATCAAATTCAATTGGTCATAACGACTCTGCATCCATTCAGCATCAGTCAACTTGGCTTCCATCAAGACTCTCATTGATGGGATCTCCACCTCTACTGGGAGAACAGCTTCCATGCCGTAAACAAGAGAGAAAGGGGTTGCCCTTGTTGAAGTGCGTACAGACGTACGATATCCATGCAAAGCAAATGGCAGCATCTCATGCCAATCTTTGTACGTGACAGTCATCTTCTGGATAATCCTCTTGATATTCTTATTAGCAGCTTCAACAGCCCCATTCATCTTAGGTCTGTAGGGAGAGGAATTATGGTGTGCAATCTTGAATTCAGCGCACAACTCATCCATCATCTTATTATTCAGATTAGATCCATTATCAGTAATGATCCTCTCTGGCACACCATAACGGCAAATTAGTTGGTTCTTGATAAACTTCACAACCACCTGCCTGGTTACATTCACATACGAAGCGGCTTCAACCCATTTGGTGAAGTAATCAATTGCTACGAGAATAAACCGGTGTCCGTTGGACGCTTTCGGTTCAATCATGCCGATCATGTCGATTCCCCACATAGAGAAAGGCCATGGTGACGAAATCACATTCAGAAGTGTCGGAGGAATATGAATCTTATCCGCATAAATTTGACACTTGTGACATTTCTTCACATACTTGCAACAGTCAGACTCCATTGTCAGCCAATAGTAGCCTGCTCTCAACATCTTCTTAGCCATGGCATGTCCATTGGAATGAGTACCAAATGAACCCTCATGGACCTCAGTCATCAATAGGTTTGCTTCGTGTCTATCCACGCATCTGAGCAAAACCATGTCAAAATTTCTTTTATACAGCACTTCACCACTGAGGTAGAAACTGCCTGACAACCTTCTCAAAGTTTTCCTATCTTTCACAGATGCCCCAGGCGGGTAGACCTGGTTCTGGAGGAAATTTTTGATATCAAAATACCAAGGCTTGTCATCTTTCACTTCTTCAATTGCAAATATGTGAGCTGGTCTGTCCAAGCGCATCACAGTAATATTGGGGACATCATTCCACCATCTGACCACAATCATGGAAGCAAGCGTAGCAAGCGCATCTGCCATTCGATTATCCTCTCGAGGAATGTGATAAAATTCAACTTCTGTGAAGAATGTTGAAATCCTTCTTGCATAATCTCTGTACGGGATGAGACCAGGTTGATTCGTCTCCCATTCTCCCTTGATCTGATTAACAACCAGGGCCGAATCACCATACACATCTAGATACTTGATTCTCAAATCAATGCATTCTTCAAGTCCCATAATACAGGCTTCATACTCCGCCATATTATTCGTGCATTTGAAAGTCAGCCTTGCTGTAAACGGAATGTGTGAACCTTGAGGAGTAATGATTACTGCCCCAATTCCATTTCCATATTGATTAACAGCGCCATCAAACACCATCGTCCATCTGGAACCAGGTTCTGGACCTTCATCAAGTATAGGCTCATCGCAATCTTTCATCTTCAAATACAGAATTTCCTCATCAGGGAAGTCATACTGAACAGACTGATGATCTTCAATCGGCTGGTGCGCTAAATGGTCAACCAAGATACTACCTTTGATAGCTTTCTGAGCTCGATACTCAATATCATACTCAGACAACAGCATCTGCCAACGGGAAATCCTCCCAGTTAAAGCAGGCTTCTCGAAGATATACTTAATCGGATCCATTCTGGATATCAACCAAGTTGTATGATTTATCATGTACTGGCGCAAACGCTTAGCAGCCCAAGCTAAAGCACAGCACGTCTTCTCAAGCGTAGAGTACCGAGACTCACAATCAGTAAACTTCTTACTGAGGTAGTATATAGCAAATTCCTTCTTCCCTGATTCATCTTGTTGACCGAGTACGCAACCCATCGAGTCTTCAAGAACTGTCAAATACATGATCAGAGGTCTTCCTTCCACAGGCGGAGACAATATCGGAGGTTCAGACAGATATTCTTTGATACTGTTGAAAGCTTTCTGGCAATCCTCGGTCCAATCATGAGACTGATCTTTCCGAAGAAGCTTGAATATCGGCGCACATGTGGCAGTCATGTGGGATATAAACCTGGAAATGTAATTCAAGCGGCCAAGAAAACCTCGGACTTGCTTCTCAGTTTTGGGTGCAGGCATCTCTTGTATTGCTTTGACCTTTGCAGGATCAACTTCAATACCTCTTTTACTTACCACAAAACCCAACAATTTGCCAGAACGGACTCCAAATGTACATTTGTTCGGATTCAGGCGAAGTTTAAACTTCCTCAAACGTTGAAAAAGCTTCAACAAATGCTCAATATGCTCAACTTTCGTTCGGGACTTAGCAATCATATCATCAACGTAGACCTCTATCTCCTTGTGCATCATATCATGAAACAAGGTAGTCATAGCTCATTGATACGTGGCTCCGGCGTTCTTCAAACCGAAGGGCATCACTCGATAACAGAATGTTCCCCAAGGTGTGATGAATGTTGTCTTCTCCATATCCTCTGGTGCCATCTTGATTTGATTATATCCGGAAAATCCGTCCATAAAGGAAAAGACTTTGAATTTAGCTGTATTGTCTACCAACATATCAATGTGTGGTAAAGGAAAATCATCTTTCGGACTAGCTTTATTCAAATCTCTGTAATCAACGCACATACGGACTTTTCCATCCTTCTTAGGAACAGGCACAATATTGGCCACCCATTGAGGATATGTAGAAGTCACCAGAAACCTCGCATCAATTTGCTTCTAAACTTCCTCTTTGTTCTTCACTGCCATATCTGGATGAGTTCTTCTGAGCTTCTGCTTCACAGGTACGTGTCGCATCCGCGAAAAACAACCGGCGGGCTAAAACAAAAAAACAACACAGAGCCGCCACTGCGCGTTATTTATCCCAAAATAGGGAAAGGAAACGCTCAGAGAAACCTGGAAAAAGCATGGTCTCGCGACCAAAGAGAAAGGGTAAGGGAGTCGGTTACGCAAGGGGAAGGTATTAGCACCCCTCACGTCCGTCGTACTCGACGGGATCCACGCTCTAAAAGAAAGAATAGGTTGCTAAAATAAACAGACAAACATCATACACACACGCTAAGACAACACAGGTGGGGTTAAGAAGAAGAGAGCTCGATAGGACGTCGCATCCTATGCCTACGTATCTCGTCTGGAACGAGAATCAGAGCTGCCGTAGTTAGGCTCACGCACGCCAAACAAGCAAACACCAACACAGGCAAACATGGAGCCTGAATGCCAATCACTGGAGTTACATCAGCATCCGAACCAAAACGCACCCAAGAAGGCAAACGTGGAGCCCGAAAGCCAATCACTGGACTTACATCGGCATCCGAACCAAACACACACAAGAAGATAACAAGCAAACACACACAAAAAAGAAAAAAGTGCCCGGAGAGACCTCGCACGGTCTCCTGCCTACATACCTCGTCTGGAACGAGGATCAGGGCAATGTAGTTCCCCTGAAAGGGAAGGAAATTCTAGCCAGAAACCAAGGGGAGGCACACTACCAGGGAGCTGTACTCGAGCCTAGTGTTATCATGCATCATTGCCCTATGTTGTGGTTTCTACCTACTTGCACAACAGCAAGCTAATCCTATCCAGGAAGAAAGCAAGCATGCAAGCATCAACAGATCAAAACAAGCATTTCAAACAAATATTCACAAAGCACACACTATATCCAGTCAAGTGGGCTCAAACAATGGGTTTGACTGCCTAGGCAAGTCATCTGTACAGGGGTAGTATTCGCTCTTAACCTTGCCATTGAGGGGCTAAGGTGAAGCAGATGAAAGGTGAGTGAAGATTAGACTTCACAGCTCTTATCCCTGACCAGGGAGAGCTTCAGACAAAGGAGCGTGGGTCCAGAATGGAGGGACCCTTCTACGCTCAAGACTCTGACACAACTGTACAAAGTACAAGATCTTGGGTTTGTGTCCCAATGCATCAACACAGTGGTGTGAGCAGAGGGACGACTCAACAGAATAGCGGGGGATAGATTGCATATCCCTTGGGTTCCGCCAATTGCCTCACAGAGGTCTTCACCTGCTTGGCACAAAAGTAAACAATCACAATCATCGCCTCTTAAGGAGGACTTCAGACAGTTGCCTGGCTAAATAACAAGCCAGGTCTTCCAGACTACATGAAGACAAGAAAGTCTACCTCAACTGGTTTAAAAACCAAGCAACAGCAAGCAAGTTCTTAAAGAACTGTAAGCGACTAAATGTACCTGAAATCAATCAAAGCATCATCAGTACTCAGACAAACCAACAATAAACAGCAAAAGTCAATCTATACAGACAACACAAGTTAATGCACATAAGTGCAAGCCATGAGCTCAAGCTCAAGCATCAAACCTACAACACAAAGCCAATGTTAGTTCACAACATCAAACAAAACTCAATTTAATCAACTTGCACTTTTTTCTTTAAGCCTTTTGCATTTCAACCTGAAAATCCACACCAAATGTGAGAAACTAGACCACTAGGCCAAGCCTAGGGTCCAAAGGGGATAAAAAAATCAAAACAGCAAATGAAATTTATCCAACATCACATTCAAACAAATAAAAAGCAAATGCAATTGGTCCCATGCTCATATCAATCACCATTATTATTTCATGCACAATTTAACATCAATCATGTAATTTGCAACTTCAAATGACCAAACAGAACTATCTCAATCAAATCCATATCAAAACAATTCAATTAATTCCACAAAAATTCACACCTAAACAGGACCCATTAAATGTATAGCATGTCAATTTTCAGCTCAATTGGACAAAAGAAAGTAGGTCAATGAAAATCAAGAAGTCCAGACACATTTATACAAGCCAAAACAAGGCATTCAAACAAGCATTAACTTCCATAAATCATAAAACAGTGACAACAATTAAGAAATGAATGGGATCAAAACCATAATGTCCTATAATGTGTCTACGATGCTCACACCAAATTTCATCTTCATCCAATACAATATGAGAATTTCACAAGCAAAATGCGAACATGTGTCACACAAGATCACCAAATGAGCATACAGAGAAGAAAATTATCAATCAATTAGAAAACTCCATCAAAAATTCCAACAAAAATCACATGTTATCTTGACATATCAATGATCATTCATGCAAAAAATTAGAGAAATCAAACATTTCTAGGCTAGGCAAATAAAATCAGAAAGTTGACCTAGCTTGGTGTGACACAAATTGTCACACCTTAATTCAAAAATTTATATCTCCATCACCAAGTATCCAAAAATCACAAACTCTACATGAAAATAACCATCAACATGTCCAGAATAAGCACAAAAATTTTCATTCATTTCTTTGTAAGTATGAGTATTTCATGAAGGTTTTGGCAAAACATACAAAAATGTGACACATTCCACAAACCCTAAGCCAATCATTTTTCCACACATGCAAAAAATCCAAAAAAATCATGATAAAATTCTACACATTTCAAGAAGAACAATGCAAAAAATCTCACCAAAATTGGACAAGAAATGAATGAGATATGATTTTTACAAGATCATGTAACAAAAATGAAATTGAAATAAGAAAAAGAAAATGAAATAACAAAATAAATTGAAGGAATGGCATTTTTGTAATACTTATGAACTAAGCCAAAACGGCGTCGTTCCGAACATAAGCCAAGGCGCGCTCTGATTGGCCAGAGCTGGCGCCAAACACGAATTTAAATGAGGCGAGGCAAATGGAAGATCAAAACGCATATTTTCCAGAAAAAACTCCAAGAACTTCATCGTTCTTCATCATAACCAACTCAGAAATTGCAGAAAATGAAAATCCTCAAATCTCAATGAAAATCAACAAACTCATAGTCAAAAGAACCGTCTCTCAACAAGGAACATGAACATGTAATCTATTTCTCCTAATACCTAACATAGCAACGGGATCGAACGTTTTAAGTTATGCACATAAAACCTAAAATCGCGATAACTTTCTCTACAGTTAACCAATTCACAAACCAAGCATAGCATGATCATCTACATTCAAAGATCTACACAACGCACATAACAATTCACGCAATGATGAGATTCGAAAAAATCACCTTGTGAGATGGCAGTGATGATTCCTGAAGCTTTTGCGTATGATTATCCAAAACAGATGCAGATGAAGCTTTAGGAAGATGATTGGAGAAGCTATCTCAGCTCAAACACGATCCAGAAGCAAGAATTCTTAAATCACCATTGATGAGCATCACATGAACAGTCGAGGTTCTTGAAGATTCTTGCAACAATTCACCAAAACAGTTGGAGAGGAAGATGTAAGGAGCACGAATCAAGAAGAATTTCACAATTTGGTTGAGAATTGGTGAAGATTTTGTGAAATATGCTTGATGGAGTTCTTGATGAATTTGGAGAAAATGGAGGGAAAGTTTGTTAGATTCTTGAGAATTGTGATTATGATTTTCAATTCTGTTACAATTAGAACTTTATACTTCAGCTTAATCATTCTCTTAATCACCAATTAGCCAAAATGAAATAATTAACATAATGTCAAATTTCAATGAAAACTCCAAAATGCCCTTGCCAAATATTGAACCATGACAGCTCATGACAGCTCAAACCACTTCTATTTGGCATTTGTGATGTGTTGCAAAAACCCCCATTCCAAAATTCCAATTATTTTGCAAGTTGGACCATTTTGCCCTTGGATTTAATTAGTACACTTGAAAATTGACCTTTTGCATTGACCATTTTCGATGAATTCTGATTATGCACCATGAAAGTACATGTGAAATGGAGTTTGCTCATAAAAAGATCAACCATTTTGGACATTCCATGTGGAAGTTATGCCACTTTGATTATAGGCATTTTTGGAAAATGAATGGACCATAACTTGCCAACCATACATGGGAATTTCAAGTTCTTGGACTTTTTGGAAAGGTTAGAACAAGATTTACAACTTTCATGTTGAACAAATTTTCATTTGAAGCATTTTTGGACACGTAATTTTGTGGTGAAAAACTTTCCATTTTTGGAAACTTCCATTACAAGTCACTTTCTATTTTTGGCAATTTTTGTCCTGACTTTATTTTCTTCATTCTTGAGCTTTGACATATCAAATGAAACTTGTTTCAACATGAATGAAGGATATCCAACTCTCTTCCACCTTCAAATCCATAAAATCAAGCACAGTTGACCACAGTTGACTTTTCCAACTGATAGATGAATTTGGCAATGCACTGATCAATCTGAGCCCCAATCTTCTGATGAAATGGCTCAATGGTGAAACCCTAGCCTCCACAAGCTCAATACAATCACATGATGATCCCCATATCCATTGTAGACCCCATCTCCTTGCCATGCCCTAATTGGCCCAATGCAACTGATTAGGGTTGACCAGTGGTCAAAACCCTAATCTCAAGGTATCTGATCAATCTTCTGAATCCTCTGGATGATATCAAGACCATGATGATGATGATGTATCACTTCAACCAAGATGAAGACCAATCTCCTTGAGAAACCCTAATTCATAGCCCAATCCTCAGATGGCTAATGATCAGTCAATAAAACCCTAGGCTTGCATCTCCACCTCTTATCTTCTGACCAAGACTTAGGAGGATGACTTGCACAATGTAACCACATGATATGCAATATGCAATGCCTAATGTCCTAATAATGATATGCAATATGTTATGCTAGTCCCAAAAGAGGAGGGCAAAATTTGAGGTGTTACAGCTGCCCCTATTCAATCTACTGTGAACCTGTCGATAGGAATAGCCTCGGCTTTCAGATGATCAGGATGAAGAGTGATTGAATACCAAGAACAGACGAACAATTTGCACTCTGATGGGAAAATAATTAACAACGCCTGTCAGAATCGGCGAAGAACACAATCTTGCAGGAAAATCCGTCGGGAACGGAGAAGTCGGCCTGATCACCGAAACAACAACGTCGACATGGATACCAAAATAAATGGTAACACAGGGATAACCATGGCCTGAACACCACATCCGCTGGGGATTATCATCTCTTTTCTTGTGCTTTACTTGAACCCCGAAGATTTCTTTCGCGCAAATGATCCCAGATCACTGCATTTGAACCCCGACATCTTGTTTTTCGCGAATGATCCCCGATCACTGCATTTGAACCCCGTTCTCCTGTTTGCCAAAATAATGAACCCCATTCTCCAGTTTGAACCCCAGTCGCCTGACGATTACTCGCGATCGCCATTGTGAACCCCATTCTCCAGAAAACACCTCGTGTCTCCTTTTCTCCATTTGAACCCCGCTCTCCAGAAAATGCCTCAACACTTCCCTTTCTCCGTTTGAACCCCGATCTCCAGTTTCTTGTGATAATTCCGCTGGCAACGTCGGAAATAACACCAAACACCACTCTGAGGGCGACATATCAGAGGGTATACCTTCACAAAAGGAAGGTAACATGTGCATCTCTTCTTCAGAAGACACCCCTAACGACTTCCACTGGCATCCGCCAAAGTCTAAGGTGACACATGAACAGAAGAAAATCCTGAGGACCCCATCCCGGACATAATCTTCAACTCCAATCTCCATTTGAACCCCGCTCTCCAGAAAATGTCTCCACATTTCCTTTTCTCCATTTGAACCCCGAAATCGCGCTGGTCGCGTAACGTCCTCTGATTTTATTTCCATCTCTGTTCGACGGAAAAATTTCCTCCAATATCGCACTACTGGGGATCATTGCTGATCTGACGTCGTAATGCTAAACTCCACAGAGCAACATCTTCACCAACCAGTGAACCCAAATCCCAAGCGGTAACCACGGCTCGAGTAACTGATACTTGCAATGCTGATGATTTTCCAACTAGTGAAATCACTCCTCAAACGGTAACCACGGCTCGAGTAGCATCTTCACCTCCGGAAAAACCACCTCTCAAACGGTAACCACAGCTTGAGACTAGCCTATGCTTGCAATGATGCATGATTGATTTTTCTGCGTAATGCTCCATAATTATGGAAATGCTACGCGATTTATTTTTCTTCTTTTTTTTTTCTATGCAATATGCTATGCTTACTCTACATGATGATTGCATAAAAGGCATCCCCCTCAAGGGATTCTGCTGAGGAGCACGAGACACTCTGCTGAGGAACTCGTCAATACTCCGCTCTCCAACCTGCTGGGGAATAACACTGTTGTTGGGAAAAGGTAACCCTTGCTGGGGAAGAACTTCCTTTGCACCCAATCCGCTCGGGAAACTGCTGGGGATAAGAACCACCAACACTCTGTGGGGATACAACAGTCTTCGACTTGCTGGGGATATCAATCCCGACTCTGCTTGGAGAAACCCTCACAGATACCTGGCGACTTCACTGAGGAAATGCTCACAGATACTCTGCCGGGAAACAGCCACCTCCAGGCCTGGCGACTGGGGAAGCACCGATCTGACACCTGCTGGGGATAACCATCCTGACCCTGCTAGGGAAGCGAATGCCACCCTGCTGGGGATTACCCATGCAAACCATAGGTAGAATCAACTCAGTTGGGGATGCAGATATCAGTCTGCTACGGAAACTCATCCAATCCACTGGTAGGATGAACACTGCCGGAGATATATTTCATTGAAACCCGCTCCACTCGGGGAATAGCAACCTTCAGGCCTGGCTGCTGAGGAAACACCGTTTTCAACCTGTCGGGGATAACCATCCTGACTCAGCTAGGGGATCCACAGACCTTGGATCTGCTGGGGAGTTAGCCCTCACAACTCTGCTTGGGGACCTCGCTGGGGAAATGAGAAAAGTTGGTACAGAACACCCGTCGACTCGTCGAACCACGGTATCCGCCTCCCAATCTCGTATCAGCTTTCCACTTTCGAGAACTCCCAGACTCGTCTGGACCTTTTCTGCTCCATCATCTTGTACTCCAAGTCGCGCCGCGCTCGACGGAGAGCGAACTCCTGGGATTTATACAGAAATTTCAATTTTCCGACTTTGAAGAGTCTTCTTGATTAATTCCAAAGGTCGTCGTACGTCTCGATGTCTTCTCGTCATCCCTCCATATTCTTTCGTCCGTCCCTCGTCCCTGATCGGACTCCATGGAGATTTGTTTTGTCAACAGCTTCCACATCACAACCTGCAAGTGAGTGAAAATACCTAACAGTTCCTGCGAAACAGATCGTTAGATAGAACCGTGCCCCAGGCGTGTCAAGATTTCAACACTTGGGTCACTCATCCTTCCAAATAAGATTTCAAGCTTTCAATCTTATAAACATGCATTGGAAGGGACCTGTATGTCTTAAAATGCAAGATTCTTTATCACAAACAATCTGGATGTTTTTGCAATCAAAGCGGTAATGAAAACAAAAACAAAATTATTTGACTGAATGTTCATTTTATTGATTGGAAAAGTGTGGCTCAAATGAGCAATACAAAGGAAGGCAATTCCTGAAAAGAGGTAATTGCGCACAAAAAGAAAAATCTATCCTAATGGCAATGTGAAACCCGTAATCTCATCGAGTTCCAACTCGGTTACACCCAATATGTCCTCAGACTCTCCGTGCTTTCTGCCTTCTGAATAAGACAATTCCAACTGATCCCTACCGGGTATTATCCATGATGCCTCAACCAAAGCGCAAACAATCATGCTAGACGCAATTATTCGTTTCAATCCCTCTTTTGCCTGGACCGCCCTTTCGGGTTTTCAGTCCACCGGGATACCCTTTTTTGCCCAAGTCGCCTTTTAAGGTTCTCGACTTGTCGGGTGTACATTTTTCTTTTTATCCCTAATTTTTGCCCGAACCTTTTCTTTTCTGTTTTTGGTTCGCCGGGATGCCCATTTTTGCCTGGACTATTTTATTCTTTTCGTCCAGCGGGTCTCTTTATACGAAGTATTTTTTAACTGCGTCCGCATTCACAGGGGATGGAAAATCCTCGCCATCCATGGTCGTTAGCAACAAGGCTCCGCCAGAGAAGACCTTCTTGACCACGAATGGACCTTCATAATTCGGTGTCCATTTTCCCCTTCGATCGTTTTGAGGATGAAGGATCCTTTTCAGCACCATATCACCTACGTGATACACCCGAGGTCGCACCTTTTTGTCAAAAGCACGCTTCATCCGCTGCTGGTACAACTGCCCATGACAGATGGCTGCCAGCCTCTTTTCCTCAATTAGGCTCAGCTCTTCGTATCGGGTCCTTACCCATTCCGCCTCTTGCAATTTCGCGTCCCTCAGGACTCTCAAAGAGGGAATTTGGACCTCAACCGGTAGCACGGCTTCATTCCATACACCAACGATAAAGGCGTTGCCCCAGTAGGCGCACCGAGGTTCGATACCCGGTATACAATCTTCGTACTTGCCACATTGTCAGCGCATTCAAATGCTATCCGGGAAACGAAAGGAACATGGGATCCCTTTGGCGTAACCAAAGCACTAACTCGTCCACATTAACCCCATCAGACATCAAAACCCGTTCGGATTCGGAGTCCGGCCCCTCCTCCGGGATCGGTTACTCTCAATCTTTCGATTAGAGTACCTCGAGATGTCCTCATCAGGGAACTCAAACTTCATCGGTTGATGACCCCCAATGGGTTGCGGAGCGATGTAATCAGACAATACACCCCTTGATTGCTTTCTGAGAGTATCCCAAATCAGTCAACATTCTTTTGCTCTTTCGCAACCCGTCCGGTTAATGCTGGCTTCTCAGATATGTACTTGATCAGATCCATATTGAAATCCACAAAGTGACATGAACCAGCACATACTGTCTCAGTCGGCGAGCAGCCTATGCCAAAGTACATCAAGTTTTCTCGAACAGTGAAGTACTGTTTCACAGTCGGTAAACTTTTTGCTTAGGTAAATTGCATGCTCTTTTCAACAAGACTAGTCATGCTGCCCCAATACACCTCACAGACCCCTCGAAGGCTGTCAAGTACAGATTAACAGTCTCTCTCCATAGGGAGGCATCCGAATCGGAGGTTCCTGCAACTTTTTCTTTTATTCTTTCAATGCCCCTTGGCAATCATTATTTCACCTGACCGTTTGATCTTTTCCTTTCCAACAGCTTGAGTATAGGTTCACACGTGGCTGTCAGATGAGATGTGAACCATGACATGTAGCTCAATCTACCTAATAGACCACGAACCTCTTTCTGTTTTCGGTTCAGGCACTTCTCTTATTTTCTTTTCTTTTTTTTTCTTTTTTTTTTATTTTTTTTTAAGCAGGATCAACCTCGGATTCCTCTCTGACAATAAACCCCAACAGCTTACCGGATCGCACTCTGATAGTGCACTCACTTGAATTCAACCTCAGTTTGAATTGTCTCAACCGGTCAAACGACTTGCCCCGGTCTGCCAGATGCCCCTCTCCTGTTTGGGACTTTGCTATCATGTCATAGCATAGCATTCATTTTCATGATGAATCACATCATGGAACAAAGTCACCATGGCTCTCTGATACAGGCACTGGCGTTCTGCTTCTTTAGAGGACAATCTTCTCTCCATGGCAGCTTGTGCGCAACGACATCGGTATCCGACCTGGCATATCCTACCACGACCAGGCGAAGGCATCCACATGCTTTTCCAACAGGACTACCATTCTGCTCTCGACTCGCCTCTGAAGCGGCCCCAATTTTTTTCTTTCCTGACCTCGGCGGTGCTTGGAATAACAACCTCAACCCGCTCCTCGTGCAGCTGAATCACCTTCTCCTCTTGTTTTGACAACCTGGCTAATTCCAGCAGATCACAATCTTCTTCGCCTTCTTCTTCGGCATGATAGATCGGTTTGTCGAAGTCATATGAGGTGTAACCAAATTGTTATCAACGAGATCCGGAGAATTATTTTTGAATTCGGAACGAGACAAATCAAAAAAAAGAAAAATGAAAACATTGCCATTTTATTTGTTTTTAAACTGCAAAAATAAATGAAAAACAGGGAACACCGCTTTTTATTGAAAAACATCCATTTATTTATGATGCGAAATGCTGCAGAATGAAACATGAGGTGGCCCTTACAATGAACCATTACGTGTCGGGAAACACATATGGCTTTCATGCAAATAAAGACTAACAACAAGAAATATTACTCTTCCGGACGAGTGACAGTGCTGATCTTTTTAAGCCTTCCAGCTTCCTGGTACGCACGATTTTATCCACGGTTCCAGCTCGCGGTTACTGTCAGTCTCTTCACCTACCGCACAGGCGTGATCTGAATCTAGCATTCCAGCACTGACAAAGGTGAACGACGGACGACGTCCTCTGTTCTGCTCAGACAACCCTTGATCTGGCTGATAGCCAATCCCAAACATGTCCGACTTTACCACAATGCCTATGATTTTCCCCAGCCTGGGATCCCTCCATTTCTCAACATTTCCAGTGCCTGTTTGTAAGAAGACACAGACGGTTTTTTTCTCTTTTCCAATACCAATGGCATTTTCCACCGTGACGGCTTCAACTACCAGACTGGGTGTTTCAAATTTTCCACCGTCCATTTCCACCCCCTTCATCTTCTGGGTCATATCCCCCATCAGTACACCCCTCTCTGCGGCGACGGCCGCACAACTAGCATCAACACTAGGGAAACCTCCCTCCTTCCTCCGAGGTTTTGGGACCACAGGCCCTGGAGCTTTTAACTGATCCCCATTCACCAACCCAACCGTCTTACTATCCTCAGAAATTGCATTCATCCCCATCTGACCATGCGCGGGCATGTGATCAGCATTAACGTTTGGAAATTGTGCAAAATTAATGGCCTTAGAATCCACCAGGTCTTGGACAGCATGCTTAAAAGCTCTACAACCCTCAATGCTATGTCCAGACGCACCGGAATGGAATTCACACTTGGCATTCTCATCGTAGTTGGCTGGCCTCTGATCAGGTTTTAACGGAGCTAATGTCCTCAATTGTACCATTCTGAGATCTTTCAACTTCTTCAACAGAAGAGCATACGGTATGGGTGGCTTATCAAATTGACGATCAACCCCCTTTCCTCTTACTTGGTTCCCAGCTCTCTGTGCTCCCGGGTGAGGTGACGGATATCTCTGTGGTGCAGGCGAACTACCAACAGGAATAGCTACAGTGGCAGCATAAGGGTGATAGCAATCCCTAACGCGTTCTTTCTTTGCCGGCACACCAATTGGCTCAACCTCTTTCTTAAGCTGACCACTGCTAGGGGTTTCTTTGTTATGGCGACCGAGGGATTTGTTACTTCGAATGGCGGAGCCTTTCCCAGAACTTTCTCCACCATTAGCCACTTCTCAATTTTCTTCAATCTCTCAGCCATGGCTTTCTGCCCCAAGGCAAGCCCTTGCACAACACTGAACAACTCCCTCACCATCTCTTTCAATTCGAGGATATCGTCGTTGGGCGGATTCATCCTTCCTGCGTCAATCAAAATAGGTTAGAAACTGACACCTGCAAAACAAAAAACAAGTTATTATGCATGAATGCAATGTCCATCCACATGAGGGACACTTTGTCTCTTGCCCCTGGTTTCATCGAGACAAATAACAATCCGGCAGCAATATTCCGACATTCAACATTTGATTTCATCGTGCAGATCAGAGATATGTGATTTAGCATGATACCCCCAAACCATGTGTGTGCTTGTGTGAGTGCATACAGTAAAGCAAATAAAGCTTTGAAGATCGATCACTGAATGAAAATAACCATCACATAACAAAATGCACAATAAGTGCCATAGTCATACATCAAATCATACAAAATTCAGATACAATCTTCCAGAACCGGGAAAGAAATACAAGCAAATGGACTCCGCCAACAAGCCTGACGGTAATCCACACAAATGATGAAGCTAGCCTGATAAGGGTCCCACAGATGGCCCTACCTCATCCTCCATCTTCGCGAACTCTACGGCGAACCTGAGCTCGGTGTTTTCTTGCTGTAATCTCCCCACCTCTTTCTGGTGAACTTTCATCTATCTGAAGTAGTGATTTCTCTCAGCCATGTAGTGATCCCTCTCGGCGATGATCTTCACATTCTCCGCTTCCTTAACCTTCAGCTTGACCTCCCACTCAGCAATGAGAACTCGGACTCTGTCGTCCCTCTGATCTCTCACGAGGATTTGCCTTTTCTTCTCATCTTCAATGACCTTTGAAGCTCTAGCCAATCTCTCTTTGGTGATGTCGTGCTCCCTGTTGGACGATGCCAAAGCCTGGTTGATCTTCCCATAATAGGCAGTATCCATCTCAAAGCGCTTTGCTTCCAAGGCATGCCGCTTGTCTTGATCCTCCATCTTTACCTTGATCTCTTGATTAACCGTCTGAATCCGAGCAACAGTCATCTCCAATTCCGCTTTCTCTGCAAGCAACTGATCTCTGGCTCTCTTCATCTCGAGGAATTCTTCCATACTGACAGAAGAACTTGGACCCTCAATCCTAGGACACCCAAGATCACCTCCAGGAAATGGTAGAAGTGTGAGCTCTATCCTCTTCCGCAACCAATCTTCGAATAGGGGAAAATACCGACTGTTGACCTTACCAAACGGAACCTTTCCTTTCCTCTGAATGTTACGCCATGACCCAGACACTTGCATCAACTTGGCATGATCGCCCTCAGCTGAGAAGTAAAAGGACTCCTGAATCTCCCGCTCGAGAGGAGGAACCTCCATGGCAAACCCCATCTGTCTCCTAAGAAGTGTCGGGTTGTAATTAATGCAACCCTGAACTCCTATAAGAGGCACATTGGGGAATCTCCCACAGCTATATATGAAGTCTCGTCCAGCCATGCCGTTATGAGTCCAAGCAATGTCATCAGCCCGCAAACCCATCAACCTGACAGACCACTTGACCGTAGGATCAAGAGAAGCAAAAGCACCCCTGGAAGGCAAATACCCCATAAACCACCTGAATAGCAACTGAGCACAGCACCGGATCAAACCCCCACGCCGCTTCTCGTTCCTGTTATGAACCGAGTAGTAAACATCTCCAATCAGAGTAGGAATAGGGTTCCTCTGTATGAACAATCTGATAGCATTATGGTCCACAAAACTCTTCTGGTTAGGAAACAGAATAATCCCATAAATGCTTACAGCAATCACCGCACAAACCGTCTTCCAATTGCCCATCGCAGCATGTTCCTTGGCATTAGCTTCCAAGAAACTCAAATGAAAACCAGGTAATTTTCCTTTCTCTTTCAAACCCTCCTTGATCATCTCCGGACTCAAATAAAGAGCACGGGAAATCCCAAGGACATCAGGCTCTCCTCTAATAGCACAGAAAGGAATCTGATCGCGGATCTGCATACCCAGAATGCTAGCATAGTCCTCCATCAGAGGTCCCAACAAATAGTCTGGAAACACGAAGCATCTCAGGCACGGGTCATAGAACTGGAGAAGAGTATGAATGGCGCTCCTGTCGCTGTCAGTGAGTCTGAAAACCATCTTCAGGATACTACCGTATGCCTCTCTGAACATCCCCACATGGTCGGGTGTAATCAATGCTATCATATCTCTCAACTCGTCAATCTCTGGGTTGAAGAAACTGTAGGCAACGTTGTCTTTCAGACCGGTCCTCATATCTGAGCAGAAAGTCTCTCAACCAGGATCTCGATCAAAATGTCCCTGCATATGGATAAACATGTGTTAGATGCAATTAATGCAAGATGTAATGATGCTGATGAATGAATGCAATGCGTTGCCATCCTCCAAGCCGTCTGATCATCTGTTGCCCTGAGTCACAACCCTGACTTCTGAACCGATCACAACCATCTGAGGGAATATGTAACCACAAATCCAACTCAAAGGGTTCCGAAATAAACGGAACTGCCAAATACATCATCATCATCATCATCAGCAATCTCTGAGCAGATAACCACAACCCTCTGAATCGGCCCGGGGAATCCTGAAATAAACGGATCCCCACTGATAAATAACTCGGACAGCCCTCCGGCGTCTCTGAAATAAATGCCCATAAATCCGACTCATAAATAGGACCCTGATCAACGGAACCAAAAGTCACCATCTGAGTCACCAACAGAACATGCATCTGAAAGAATCACCCTCCCCTCACAGGTAAATTCTAAACAGGTCACCCTAAGGCGGATAATAGTCTCGACAATCGGGCAGAGATACTCAATGGGTTTGCCCTTTCGGGTGTGCCATTGTAGCTCCCTTAAGACCATCTAAACCAAAGATCCGGGAAATGATCGGTCACCGGAGTCAATAGTTCAAAAGAGATAACCCAACCAAAGTGGAAAACCCCACTAGAAGAGCACTTCTCAGATGAACCTCGTCCGGCTTGTGGTACGTCACGTTGCAACAATATACTAATATAGCAAATGAGGAACGTGAGACCACACTAGTCCTAGGTGTACACTCGGGCCTGGGTTTTAGCCCCACTCAGAACACCCACCCCAAACAGAGGAACCACCTGCACAGAGGACGGCAACAACATGATAGTATGATGCATGCAAATATTTATGCAGATATATACACAGTCAGAATAATAAATGCAATAAATAACACAACACAAGCAACCTAAACTACCCTAGAACGTTAGGAGAGACTCGCTTAGGGAAGATGGACCAACACAGGTCAACATCTTTTAGTCCCCAGCAGAGTCGCCAGCTGTCGCATCCGCGAAAAACAACCGGCGGGCTAAAACAAAAAAACAACACAGAGCCGCCACTTCGCGTTATTTATCCCAAAATAGGGAAAGGAAACGCTCAGAGAAACCTGGAAAAAGCATGGTCTCGCGACCAAAGAGAAAGGGTAAGGGAGTCGGTTACGCAAGGGGAAGGTATTAGCACCCCTCACGTCCGTCGTACTCGACGGGATCCACGCTCTAAAAGAAAGAATAGGTTGCTAAAATAAACAGACAAACATCATACACACACGCTAAGACAACACAGGTGGGGTTAAGAACAAGAGAGCTCGATAGGACGTCGCATCCTATGCCTACGTATCTCGTCTGGAACGAGAATCAGAGCTGCCGTAGTTAGGCTCACGCACGCCAAACAAGCAAACACCAACACAGGCAAACATGGAGCCTGAATGCCAATCACTGGACTTACATCAGCATCCGAACCAAAACGCACCCAAGAAGGCAAACGTGGAGCCCGAAAGCCAATCACTGGACTTACATCGGCATCCGAACCAAACACACACAAGAAGATAACAAGAAAACACACACAAAAAAGAAAAAAGTGCCCGGAGAGACCTCGCACGGTCTCCTGCCTACATACCTCGTCTGGAACGAGGATCAGGGCGATGTAGTTCCCCTGAAAGGGAAGGAAATTCTAGCCAGAAACCAAGGGGAGGCACACTACCAGGGAGCTGTACTCGAGCCTAGTGTTATCATGCATCATTGCCCTATGTTGTGGTTTCTACCTACTTGCACAACAGCAAGCTAATCCTATCCAGGAAGAAAGCAAGCATGCAAGCATCAACAGATCAAAACAAGCATTTCAAACAAATATTCACAAAGCACACACTATATCCAGTCAAGTGGGCTCAAACAATGGGTTTGACTGCCTAGGCAAGTCATCTGTACAGGGGTAGTATTCGCTCTTAACCTTGCCATTGAGGGGCTAAGGTGAAGCAGATGAAAGGTGAGTAAAGATTAGACTTCACAGCTCTTATCCCTGACCAGGGAGAGCTTCAGACAAAGGAGCGTGGGTCCAGAATGGAGGGACCCTTCTACGCTCAAGACTCTGACACAACTGTACAAAGTACAAGATCTTGGGTTTGTGTCCCAATGCATCAACACAGTGGTGTGAGCAGAGGGACGACTCAACAGAATAGCGGGGGATAGATTGCATATCCCTTGGGTTCCGCCAATTGCCTCATAGAGGTCTTCACCTGCTTAGCACAAAAGTAAACAATCACAATCATCGCCTCTTAAGGAGGACTTCAGACAGTTGCCTGGCTAAATAACAAGCCAGGTCTTCCAGACTACATGAAGACAAGAAAGTCTACCTCAACTGGTTTAAAAACCAAGCAACAACAAGCAAGTTCTTAAAGAACTGTAAGCGACTAAATGTACCTGAAATCAATCAAGCATCATCAGTACTCAGACAAACCAACAATAAACAGCAAAAGTCAATCTATACAGACAACACAAGTTAATGCACATAAGTGCAAGCCATGAGCTCAAGCTCAAGCATCAAACCTACAACACAAAGCCAATGTTAGTTCACAACATCAAACAAAACTCAATTTAATCAACTTGCACTTTTTTCTTTAAGCCTTTTGCATTTCAACCTGAAAATCCACACCAAATGTGAGAAACTAGACCACTAGGCCAAGCCTAGGGTCCAAAGGGGATAAAAAAATCAAAACAGCAAATGAAATTTATCCAACATCACATTCAAACAAATAAAAAGCAAATGCAATTGGTCCCATGCTCATATCAATCACCATTATTATTTCATGCACAATTTAACATCAATCATGTAATTTGCAACTTCAAATGACCAAACAGAACTATCTCAATCAAATCCATATCAAAACAATTCAATTAATTCCACAAAAATTCACACCTAAACAGGACCCATTCAATGTATAGCATGTCAATTTTCAGATCAATTGGACAAAAGAAAGTATGTCAATGAAAATCAAGAAGTCCAGACACATTTATACAAGCCAAAACAAGGCATTCAAACAAGCATTAACTTCCATAAATCATAAAACAGTGACAACAATTAAGAAATGAATGGGATCAAAACCATAATGTCCTATAATGTGTCTACAATGCTCACACCAAATTTTATCTTCATCCAATACAATATGAGAATTTCACAAGCAAAATGCCAACATGTGTCACACAAGATCACCAAATGAGCATACAGAGAAGAAAATTATCAATCAATTAGAAAACTCCATCAAAAATTCCAGCAAAAATCACATGTTATCTTGGCATATCAATGATCATTCATGCAAAAAATTAGAGAAATCAAACATTTCTAGGCTAGGCAAATAAAATCAGAAAGTTGACCTAGCTTGGTGTGACACAAATTGTCACACCTTAATTCAAAAATTTATATCTCCATCACCAAGTATCCAAAAATCACAAACTCTACATGAAAATAACCATCAACATGTCCAGAATAAGCACAAAAATTTTCATTCATTTCTTTGTAAGTATGAGTATTTCATGAAGGTTTTGGCAAAACATACAAAAATGTGACACATTCCACAAACCCTAAGCCAATCATTTTTCCACACATGCAAAAAATCCACAAAAATCATGATAAAATTCTACACATTTCAAGAAGAACAATGCAAAAAATCTCACCAAAATTGGACAAGAAATGAATGAGATATGATTTTTACAAGATCATGTAACAAAAATGAAATTGAAATAAGAAAAAGAAAATGAAATAACAAAATAAATTGAAGGAATGGCATTTTTGTAATACTTATGAACTAAGCCAAAACGGCGTCGTTCCGAACATAAGCCAAGGCGCGCTCTGATTGGCCAGAGCTGGCGCCAAACACGAATTTAAATGAGGCGAGGCAAATGGAAGATCAAAACGCATATTTTCCAGAAAAAACTCCAAGAACTTCATCGTTCTTCATCATAACCAACTCAGAAATTGCAGAAAATGAAAATCCTCAAATCTCAATGAAAATCAACAAACTCATAGTCAAAAGAACCGTCTCTCAACAAGGAACATGAACATGTAATCTATTTCTCCTAATACCTAACATAGCAACGGGATCGAACGTTTTAAGTTATGCACATAAAACCTAAAATCGCGATAACTTTCTCTACAGTTAACCAATTCACAAACCAAGCATAGCATGATCATCTACATTCAAAGATCTACACAACGCACATAACAATTCACGCAATGATGAGATTCGAAAAAATCACCTTGTGAGATGGCAGTGATGATTCCTGAAGCTTTTGCGTATGATTATCCAAAACAGATGCAGATGAAGCTTTAGGAAGATGATTGGAGAAGCTATCTCAGCTCAAACACGATCCAGAAGCAAGAATTCTTAAATCACCATTGATGAGCATCACATGAACAGTCGAGGTTCTTGAAGATTCTTGCAACAATTCACCAAAACAGTTGGAGAGGAAGATGTAAGGAGCACGAATCAAGAAGAATTTCACAATTTGGTTGAGAATTGGTGAAGATTTTGTGAAAAATGCTTGATGGAGTTCTTGATGAATTTGGAGAAAATGGAGGGAAAGTTTGTTAGATTCTTGAGAATTGTGATTATGATTTGCAATTCTGTTACAATTAGAACTTTATACTTCAGCTTAATCATTCTCTTAATCACCAATTAGCCAAAATGAAATAATTAGCATAATGTCAAATTTCAATGAAAGCTCCAAAATGCCCTTGCCAAATATTGAACCATGACAGCTCATGACAGCTCAAACCACTTCTATTTGGCATTTGTGATGTGTTGCAAAAAACCCCATTCCAAAATTCCAATTATTTTGCAAGTTGGACCATTTTGCCCTTGGATTTAATTAGTACACTTGAAAATTGACCTTTTGCATTGACCATTTTTGATGAATTCTGATTATGCACCATGAAAGTACATGTGAAATGGAGTTTGCTCATAAAAAGATCAACCATTTTGGACATTCCATGTGGAAGTTATGCCACTTTGATTATAGGCATTTTTGGAAAATGAATGGACCATAACTTGCCAACCATACATGGGAATTTCAAGTTCTTGGACTTTTTGGATAGGTGAGAACAAGATCTACAACTTTCATGTTGAACAAATTTTCATTTGAAGCATTTTTGGATACGTAATTTTGTGGTGAAAAACTTTCCATTTTTGGAAACTTCCATTACAAGTCACTTTCTATTTTTGGCAATTTTTGTCCTGACTTTATTTTCTTCATTCTTGAGCTTTGACATGTCAAATGAAACTTGTTTCAACATGAATGAAGGGTATCCAACTCTCTTCCACCTCCAAATCCATAAAATCAAGCACAGTTGACCACAGTTGACTTTTCCAACTGATAGATGAATTTGGCAATGCACTGATCAATCTGAGCCCCAATCTTCTGATGAAATGGCTCAATGGTGAAACCCTAGCCTCCACAAGCTCAATACAATCACATGATGATCCCCATATCCATTGTAGACCCCATCTCCTTGCCATGCCCTGATTGGCCCATTGCAACTGATTAGGGTTGACCAGTGGTCAAAACCCTAATCTCAAGGTATCTGATCAATCTTCTGAATCCTCTGGATGATATCAAGATCATGATGATGATGATGTATCACTTCAACCAAGATGAAGACCAATCTCCTTGAGAAACCCTAATTCATAGCCCAATCCTCAGATGGCTAATGATCAGTCAATAAAACCCTAGGCTTGCATCTCCACCTCTTATCTTCTGACCAAGACTTAGGAGGATGACTTGCACAATGTAACCACATGATATGCAATATGCAATGCCTAATGTCCTAAAAATGATATGCAATATGTTATGCTAGTCCCAAAAGAGGAGGGCAAATTTTGAGGTGTTACAGCACGCACTCAGGTTTTAAAGGCAGGAAATGTTGCACAATATCTGTATCCAAACCCGGCATGTCTTCATAGGACCAACCAAAGATATCTGAATATTCTCGTAGCAAGCTTATCAAATCTTCCTTGACAGACCTTTCAAGAAGTGCCCCAATCTTCACCAGGCGAACACAATCCTCAAACCCCAAGTTGACTGTTTCCAAGTCTTCGAGATGCGGCTGAATGATCTTCTCTTCGTGCTCAAGGAGATGGGTAATCTCATCAGGAATCCCCTCAACGTCATCTTCCTCTGCCTCAAATACAGGGAATTCAAAATTGGGAGATGGCGTTGGATCATTATGTTCAATGGGTTTTAGGATCAACTTGCATAATGATTTTGGTTAATGAAAATTTTTTAGCATTTAAACAAGCAAACCATTATGCAGATGAAAGAGATTGCTTTTATTCTTGTTTTTCATGGGTTTTTTGTGATCACTGATTTCATGCAAGAAAAAAGCAAAAAGTGAAAACAAAGGAAAAACAAATGTTTAACAATGCATTAATTGAATGAAAACATCATTGTATATATGCTTTGCCAACAATGTCATCACTTCTCCTTTTGGCATGGGAGAAGGGTTTTAAACAAAGTGAACAATTACTCTGATCTATGGATGACTGTAGGAACATCTACAGCGACCCAATTGTGGCAGACACCACCAGGAATAACGAAGTTGTTCACGTCTTCTGCATCCTCTTCCAAGATAGCAGCAGCTTCCTCCTCAGGTTGATCAGCATGGATGAATCCTCCACTTGTGAACAAACCTTGCTCATTACATGCCCCAGAACAGTAGCCAATGCCAGCCCGGGATCTATTGTCTTCAAGTTCAATCACCTTCCCTAATCCAGCAACTGCACCACACTCAATGGCCAGCTTTGCATCACGGTAGGAAGTGAATGAAGGAGACTTCTTCTCGATTGGTTCATCAATAGATAAAGCTTGGAATGGAGTTCCAACTTCATCCTCAGCGTCAATGTACGAGAAAGAAGACAGATGGCTAACCAGGAGAGCCTTTTCTCCCCCTACTACAACCAATTTCTTATTTTTCACAAATTTCAACTTCTGGTGTAGGGTGGATGTCACGGCACCAGCCTCGTGAATCCATGGTCTGCCTAAGAGACAGCTATAAGATGGGTGGATATCCATTACCTGGAAGGTAACTTGGAAATCACTTGGTCCAATTTTGATAGGGAGATCAACTTCCCCAATCACTGTCTTACGCGACCCATCGAATGCTTTCACAACAACCCCACTCTGCCTCATAGGAGGACCTTGATATAACAATCTGGCGAGTGTGGATTTTGGCAATACATTTAGAGACGATCCAGTGTCCACCAGTGATCGCGACTTTATGAGTCGAATTTGGGGTACAAACTGCAAGTGCACAGTTCTATCGCGTAGTTTTAAAAGATATCGATCCCACAGGGACTTATGAATCAATATACCGTTATCTAAGGTTACTTCGTAAAGCTAAGGTGAATAATGGTTGATTGTTTGGGGGCGAAGCTAAAAACTAAACTAAGATCTAGATTAAATATTAATAAAGCGGATATCGGTATGTAGTTCGTCGTAATTAGGGAATCAATTCTTTGTCGGTTTCTTGGTTTTAAAATAAATCGTTTCAGTTAACTTTATTGATTAAAGGTTTTATCTCAAACTCTCGCTCTGTTGAATAAACCATGATTTTACGTTAATGTAGCTGTCACTTATAATTAAGTCAAAAACCATTTTTTTGAAAGCAATAAAGTTGCAGAAACTCTTTTTAAGAAAACACTGAACGTTTTAAACACCCTTATCTCAAACTCTCGCTCTGTTGACTTAGGTTATACAATTAAACCCGAATGCTTAACTCTCGTCCTCACATTCAATCTTTAAAAATACTTTTTGGAAAAGGTCAGAATTTAATTAACTCTAAAACTTGCTCTCGCCCTGATCTAGAATTAATGCCTAATTTACACTGTCCAGTTAAAACCTCAAACTCTCGCTCTATTGATTTTAACTTCTTTATGTCTTTTACTTTTGTAAAAAATTCTTGTTATTAAACCTGTAAATTGAGACCGTAAAAAGATTGATTTTAATTTTAAATTTAATTAGACCGACTTAGTCTTGATCCCTTATTCCGCTTACTTTACATACCGATATCTAGGCGAATTAGCCAGACATGCTAAACAAACAAAAATATATATCATGCATAAACAGACTCATCCCAGGCAGATAATATAAATAAGTAATAAAACAAAGCATTAAATAATAATTAAAGAACCTGAATGCGTTAAACAATAGTCTTGAACACTCCACCACAAGCCGGTAGGATTTGTTCTTGGATTCTTCAATTAAACAACAAATTAAAACGAAGGAAATAAAAACTAGATTCTAACGTAAGGTTAGATCCGGTAAAAGTTGCACAATAGTTTCCGGTGTAGAAACTATTGTGCGAAAAGAATTAATTAAATGCTAAAAAGGAAAGTATAAATTGCAAGGGAAATAGTGTAGAACTTGTAAAAAATAAATAAAGAAACAATACTGAAATTGCTGGAAAAGAAAATAAGCAAAAGCGAAAAAGCGGCAAAGGAAAAAAATTGGAAAAGCTTCGGAACCACTTTAGGTTTTCCAAAGTGGCTATTTATATTGGTGTCATTAAGTAACTGTCTGCTGCCAACAGGTCTTCAACGTAGCTAATTGCATGGCGTGGATATAGGGCCCAACACTCCTCAACGTCTCTTCAAGTCTCTGAGGCGTTACTTGCGCCCAAAAAGTAGGGGAATGGTGTGACGTTCGTCACAAGGCTGTTTTGCGTGACGCTCGTCACGCCCTCTGTGACGTCCGTCACAGGCACAGCATTTATGTCTTGCGCTTTGGGCTGGGCTTTGGCATTTGGTTCTTTTTCTCTCCTTTTTGCACCTCCTTTTCTTCCATTTTTACTAGTGCTTCAAAATAAACCACCTGAGACAAATAGGAAGAAAATACCGCGTAATATCTTATAAAATGAAGTGAACTGAAATTAATAATAATAAAATTTAATTGAATTAAGTCCAAAAGTATGATATAATTTCGTGTTATCAAACTCCCCCATACTTAGATCTTTGCTTGTCCTCAAGCAAAATTCAGTATAGAACTCGTTTTAAAAATTTATCCAGATGAGATTTCAAAACACACATCAATTCGTAATAGGTTGCAAGTGGATTTTGTTTAGAGGCAACTTGAGTTAAATCTTGATATCAACAACCACCGTCACAACCTAGACAACCCCACCTTATGCAAATCAGTTCAAGTACACTATGATAGCTATCCTAGTTCCTTTACTCTTATTTCACCCGTTTTCATTCTAGCAAAATCACATTAAGCCCTTTATCTTTTCGCGCACATAGTGGAGTAACCGGTTAGTGATTATGATTCCCTTTTAGCTGGAAGTTCTGGTACATAAGTCGGATAACTTCGTTATTCAGTCCATTGCAAATTGTGGGGGATCGAACCGTAGTCCGCCCTACCAAGTTCAGTACCAGATACCTGCTGAACCAACTCATAATGGATCTTTCATATTATGCTTTTGTATGATCTGCAACCTTTAGATTAAATGATCTGGTAAGGATCACCTAACTTAATTAGTGCATTTCCTGATATATATTTTTTGTTATGTTACTTTGGGAATCATCCACTTATATTCATCGGCTCTCCACGTAGTTTGCTATTAAGATGGTGCTGACTTCTCGTATAAACTACTTGGGGTTACTATAAAACTTAAAAGTTCAAGGAATTGGTATAATAGGTACTTATCCTGATCTAACGTGTTGGGTTCGTTTAGAGTGTTTGGCGGTAGTAGTCTTTGTCTTGATTCGACTCAAGATCGATAAGATGAGCAACCTTTATACTTACTGGGTGTTGAGTTTTTGTTGTGTGGCTCATGAAAGCTTGAGGGAATAGATAATAGAAATTTATTCACACTCGGGACTTAACTTAAAATAATAGATTTTTTTTTTATTAATTAATAAAGCAAAATAATGGAGGGAAAGGTACATACTTGAAAAATGAAAATAGAAAGAACATGGTTTCCCCCCCCCCCCCCCCCCCCATACTTAAACTAAACATTGTCCCCAATGTTTTAAGGAAATGAAATACAATATGGAAAGGAAAGAGAAACTACAACTAAGGTTGTCTTCCGCCTCTGGTTCTTGGACCTGGTGATCTCTGACGTAAGTCTAAGTTGTCGAACCTGCTGAACAACTCAGTAAACCGCTGGTCGGTTATGGCATTCCTAGCATCCTGTTGTTGTTGCATTTGATGCATTATCTGCATCATCTCGACATTCTGTGCCTGCATACCCTCAATAGCATCTATGATGTCGTCGTTGGTTGCAGGCCTTCTTCGTCGACGACGTTGGGAGGATGGGCCAGTTGCATTGCCGGAAGGGTTGAGCGGGACTGACTGTTGTGTAGGCGGATGATCACCTTGCTCCATTGCTTCAAACTCGTCTGTGTGCGGGTTTGTTTGTGAAGGCTCGGTGGCTTCGGGAGCGTTTAGATCATAGAGGTGGCGGTCGGGGTTTGTGACATCAGTTAGGGCGATATTTGGTAGAACAACGCTTGGGACTGCCTGGTTGTTCACCATAAGATAATATCCTCCGCCTACTCTGTTCTTAATCAGGCTGCTGGATCGACAGTAGCTGATATCCATAGATAGGGGAGGTAGAGATTCTAAAGTTTGGAGTTTATCCCCTAGGTTTAGGCCAAGTGCTATGGTGGTGATTAATCCACCAATTATAAAAGGTTGCCGGCCTCTAGCACATAAGGTGCGGATATGATGAAATAGAAAGGAGGCGGCGTTTACCTGAGTATCTGGTTCGAAGACGCACTGGAGGAAGAATAGCTCCTTTGAGTTGACCTTGCTGTTGTTTGGTCTTCCAAAAACTGTGTTTTGCAAGATGCGGATAAAGTACCGGATAGTGGGGTTATGTATATGGGAGAGAAGGAGCTCTTCCCAGTTGTAGGTATCTATACCGGAAATTTTCTTAAAAAGGCCGAAAACGTCAACTGTGTTCCAGTTTGAGTTTGGAGGGATTCTGGGGTGTAGCAGACCTTCTATGGGGAATTGTAGCATGGTACTCAATTGGTTTTGGGTTAAGGAGTACTCGGTGTTAAACATACGGAAGGTTGCGGTACCGGTTAAAAATTCGTCTTCACCGGCGGGAGTGGTGTAGTCGTATGAACTTAAGAATTCTAAGGTTAGGGATGGGTAGGTGGGTTGATTATGAGTGCAAAGGAAGGTTAAGTTGGCTTGACGGAGCATCCATTCGATACCTTGGAGTAATCCTAATTGTTGTAAACAAGTTAAATCGGGGTACCTGGTGGAAACGACGCCTCGCTGTTGGAAACGCTCGAATTGCTCCCTTTGATAATTTTCATCTTCGGATCGGAAGATGATATTTCCAAAATTCTGATTTCCCGCCATTGTGATGAATGAATTTTGAAGGGGTGATTTGGAAAGAAAAGAAATGTATTTGGTAGGAGAGAATGGTTTGTGGTGAATGAAGGAAGGTTTGGAGGGGTATTTATAGGAGAAGAATTTGGAAGTTGGAAAGAAAAAGTGGTTGAAAAGTAATTAAGTGTGGTTGAATGGAAATTAATGGGGAAGGTAGAAAGTAAAAAAAAGTGTAACGTTCGTCTCCAACGGCTCCTTAACGTTCACTAGTCTGAAGGGTGTTACGCTCGTCACAGGGGTGTGACGTTCGTAACAGGCACTTGGCGTGCCGTCCGTTATGGATTGTGTGACGCTCGTCACACATTCCTTTTTGGCAAGGCTTCAGTAGCGTTTCACAGAATCACTTTGGTAAAGGATTTTATTTTTGTTATTTATTTTGTTTTGTTTTGCTTATGATTGGTTTATTCTGCAATTTAATTTATCGTGCACGCTTATTCTACTTTGTATAATAATAAGTCATAGGTAGCAACAGTAGAGCATAATAGCTATTGCATAATAAAATTAAATAAACAACTTCAATAAAATGATCATAATGTAATACAGGAAAGGAAAACAATGAAATGAAAGAGAAATAAATGTGAACATGAATTCAAATAACATTAATGAATAATCTAACTTAAAACTAAATAACTTAGAAAAATAACTAAATTCTATCCCTCTGTACGATCTCTGGCCGGAGGAGCAAAAGAGTTAACACGATGTAGCAACTCGTGAAACTGATCTGTCATACTGCTCATGTATCCTAGAACTTCGTGTCTCATGTTAGTAAATTCTCCTCTGAGGGCGTCTTGTTCTGACATCAAAGCTTCAATGGCGGTGTTATAATCAGTTCCGGGCATATGATGCCGGAGGTCGGATATGGCTGATTCTTCGGTCTGAACAGGCTGAGGAGGAGGGTCAATATCATAATAGCCGGATGGTGTCTGAGGGTCAGATTCAACATGAGGGATCTGGTCATCATAAGTCTCATAGTCATCACAAATCTCATAGTCCTGGATGGATTCAATGGATCTAGCAGGAGTGGGAGTTTCGTTCAGGTTGTAGAGCCAGTTACTGCGGTTATGAATGCTAGTCCTAGGATCGGGCATAGTGAATAGGCAAAGAACCTGGTTATCAATAATAAGCTCAAACTCGTCAGACCCTAGGTTTGCTATAAACATAGTGTTGAAGAGGAAGGGTATACTCATAGTAGTAATGCCACAAAAAGGGCTTAGGTCAAGCATAGGCTGACGTAATCCAATAGCATTACCTATCATAGTTATCAAACCGCCTATTCTAATGGGTGCTCGCTCATCCTGGATAAGGTGGTCCAAATTAGCTAACATAAAAGTGGCACCGTTTACTGGACGTTTCTGGGAAGCACAAAATATGATGAAGAGTTCATCACGTGAAACTGAAGTACTATTTGGCTTCTTCCCAAATAAAGTGTGGGTCAGGATCTTATGGAAATAGCGAAAGGTCGGGTTGTGTATGTTTCCAGAGAGAAACTCATGTTCTTCGGGCTCATCATTTCCAGTCAGCTTACCCCAAAAGTGTTCAAGTTCTCTATGTTCAAAAAGTTCTTCCTGGCTTACTGTGAATGTGTCAAAGGAGGTAGGAAAACCCAAAAGATTGGTAAAGTCTCTAATATTAAATTGGTACTCCATATTGAACATTCTGAACTGGATAAAACCTCTGCTAATTCCTTTTCCATGGCTGGGTAGATAGATTAATGAGCTAAGGAATTCTAGTGTGAGTCTCCGGTAGGTGGTGAAATGTCTCAGGATAGGGGATGTCTCCCATCCTATCTGGTTCAGCAAATACAGGACACTTTGTCTAAGTCCAAGGGCAGTCATAGCCCAATCATCAGCATATAAACTAGGTAGCATCTCTCTAGTGGCTAGTTCTTCAAACTTTTGTTTCTGAGCCATTCCTCTGAATTTGATACCCATACGATCAAAATGACCCATCTGGTTAGTGTTAGCTAGAGAAAAGAAAACATGAGTTTTAGTCAGGATTTGGCCAAATGCCGAAAGAAGAAAAAGATTATTATTATATTTTTTTTCTTTTGAATTAAAATAAATCAGGAATGAATACTAAACAGAAATTAAAAGAATAATTGAGGAAAAAAATAGGAAAATGATAATAATAGAATAAGAAAATAATAAAATAATTGTGGGTTGTCTCCCACTAAGCGCTTTGTTTAAATGTCGCAAGCTCGACAAAGAAACTGTTAAGTATAATCTATAGGTCCTGGGGGCATTTCGTCTAAGTGTAGGATTTGCGAATCTCCATTGGTTTCCGCATAATGATAGTGTTTTAGACGTTGCCCGTTTACGGTAAACGGTTCTGTGGATTTGCCTTTAATTTCTATTGCTCCACTGGGGAAGATGTTTGTGATATGAAAAGGTCCTGACCATCTGGATCGTAGTTTTCCCGGGAATAACTTTAGTCTAGAGTTAAATAAAAGGACTGCGTCGCCTTGCTTGAAGATTTTCCTTGATATACGCTTGTCATGCCATTGTTTTGTTCTTTCTTTATAGATTCTGGCATTTTCATAGGCGTCTCTTCTGAGTTCTTCTAATTCGTTTATGTCAAGGATTCTCTTTTCACCGGCGGCTTTATAGTTTAGATTCAGATTTCTAATAGCCCAATAGGCTTTATGTTCTAATTCTACCGGGAGGTGACAGGATTTTCCATAAATGAGCTTAAATGGGGTCGTCCCTATGGGGGTTTTATAAGCAGTTCGGTATGCCCACAAAGCTTCTGGTAATTTCAATGACCAATCTTTCCTTGAAGTGGCGATCGTTTTTTCTAGTATTTGTTTGATTTCTCTGTTAGATACTTCCACTTGTCCACTGGTCTGAGGGTGGTAAGGTGTCGCTATCCTATGTCTCACTCCATATTTAAATAATAATTTTTCGAGTACCTTGGATATAAAGTGCGATCCACCATCACTGACTACTATTCTTGGGATGTCAAATCTCGGAAATATTATATTCTTAAAGAGTCTAGTTACTACTCGGGTGTCGTTTGTTGGGGAGGCTACAACTTCGATCCATTTTGATACGTAGTCAACTGCCACGAGTATGTATTTGTTACCGAAAGAGGATGGAAAAGGTCCCATGAAGTCTATTCCCCACACGTCGAAGATCTCTACTTCCAAAATACCTTTTTGTGGCATCTCGTCACGTCTAGATATGTTTCCCGTGCGTTGACATCTGTCACATTCCTTAATAGCCGCATGTACGTCCTTCCATATAGTTGGCCAATAAAAGCCGGCTTGTAGGATTTTAGAGCAGGTCTTGGATGTACTTGTGTGTCCACCATAAGGAGTGGAGTGGCAGTGTTGGATTATATTTTCTACCTCTTCTTCGGGTATACATCGACGGAAAATACCATCGGGGCCTCTTTTGAAAAGTAAGGGATCATCCCAGTAATAGTGTTTTATGTCGTAGAAGAATCGTTTCTTCTGCTGGTAAGATAAAGTAGGTGGAACTATTCCGGCAGCTAAATAATTGACGAGATCAGCGTACCATGGTGTGGCAGATATAGCTAAGGTGGTTTCTACTTGCATGTCGGAGTTGTTCTCTTCCAAAGTAGCTATAAGTTTGTCATACGAGAAATCATCATTAATTGATGTTCTTTCCGGTTCAAGGTTCTCAAGTCTAGAGAGGTGGTCTGCTACTACGTTTTCAGTTCCTTTCTTGTCCTTGATTTCTAAGTCGAATTCTTGTAGCAACAAGATCCATCTTAGGAGTCTAGGTTTAGCATCCTTTTTTGTTAAAAGGTACTTGATAGCAGCGTGATCAGTGTAAACTATTATTTTAGCTCCGACCAAGTAAGAACGAAATTTATCTAGCGCAAATACCACTGCTAGGAGTTCTTTCTCGGTAGTGGTGTAATTCATTTGCGCTTCATCCAGGGTTCTGCTTGCGTAATATATAACGTGAAGCTTTTTATCCTTTCGTTGTCCTAAAACAGCACCTACAGCATAATCGCTGGCATCGCACATTATTTCGAATGGTTCATTCCAGTCTGGTGTCTGCATTATGGGTGCGGAGATCAATGCTTGCTTAAGCGTTTGAAATGCTTTTAAACAGTTATCGTCGAATATGAATTCAGCATCTTTCATCAACAGTCCGGTTAAAGGTTTAGTTATCTTAGAGAAGTCTTGGATGAATCGTCGGTAAAAACCGGCGTGTCCTAAAAAGCTTCGTACTTCTCTCACGGTTCTTGGGGGTTGAAGATTTTCGATTACCTCTATTTTGGCTTTGTCTACTTCAATTCCTCTGTTCAAGATGATGTGTCCTAAAACAATTCCTTCTTGTACCATAAAGTGGCACTTTTCCCAGTTAAGTACTAAGTTTACTTTTACACATCGCTCAAGAACTCTTTCCAGGTTTTCAAGGCATTCTTCGAAACTTTGTCCGTATACAGAAAAGTCATCCATAAATACTTCCATGATGTTTTCGAGAAAGTCGGCGAAAATTGCCATCATGCATCTTTGAAAGGTTGCAGGAGCATTACACAGACCAAACGGCATTCGTCTATAAGCGAAGGTACCAAAAGGGCACGTGAATGTTGTCTTTTCTTGGTCATCAGGGTGAATTGGTATTTGAAAGAAGCCTGAATAACCGTCTAGATAACAGAAATGTGAATGTTTTGCTAATCGTTCTAACATTTGGTCAATGAATGGTAAAGGGAAATGATCTTTTCGGGTTGCTTTGTTTAGTTTCCTATAATCAATGCACATTCTCCATCCTGATTCGATTCGTTTAGTTATAGTTTCCCCTTTTTCGTTTTCAATAACGGTTATGCCTCCTTTCTTTGGTACAACGTGCACAGGACTAACCCATTTGCTATCAGATATAGGATATATGATACCTGCCTCTAATAACTTGGTTATTTCCTTCTTCACTACCTCACTCAGGATCGGGTTTAGTCTCCTCTGGTGTTCCCTAGAAGTTTTACAGTCTTCTTCTAGCATGATGCGGTGCATACAAATAGAGGGACTTATTCCTTTAAGATCGGTGATGTGGTACCCTAGTGCGGTTGGATACTTCCTTAAGATATGTAGGAGTTTTTCTGTTTCGAGTCTTCCTAGGTCTGCATTAACTATCACAGGTCGTTTAAGTTCTAAGTCTAGGAATTCATATCTCAGATTTTTGGGAAGTGTTGCGTAGGATCCGGTGTTATTGCTAAACATTGGTTAGATCTGTCTTCTACAAGGCAGTCAGATGATTTGTCTTCTTCTAACTCTGCTTCTTTTATGCATTCATCGATGATATCCATGAAGTAACATGTATCTTCTATTGCAGGTGCTTTCAAGAATTGGGAAAGAATGAATTCAATTTTCTCTTCACCTACTTCGAAGGTGAGCCGTCCTCGTTTTACATCTATGATTGCACCGGCAGTTGCTAAGAATGGTCTTCCCAGTATAATGGGTGTAATATCATCTTCTCTAATGTCCATAATTGTAAAATCAGTGGGAATGTAGAATTGACCTATGCGTACGGGAACGTTTTCAAGGATTCCTACAGGATATTTGATGGAACGATCTGCTAGTTGCACAGACATTTTGGTTGGTCTTAATTCTCCCATTTCCAGTTTCTTACATATGGATAAAGGCATAACGCTAATTCCGGCTCCTAAATCGCATAAGGCTTTGTCGATGACAAATTTTCCTATGTGACAGGGTATAGAGAAACTACCTGGATCCTTGAGTTTAGGGGGCATGTTTTGGATTATAGCGCTACATTCGGCAGGGAGTGTAACGGTTTCGCTATCCTCAAGTTTCCTCTTATTAGAAAGGATTTCTTTTAAGAATTTAGCATATGAGGGCATCTGCGTAATAGCTTCGGTGAACGGAATTGTAACGTTTAATTGTTTAAGGAGATCAACAAATTTTCTAAATTGGCCCGCATCTTTGGTTTTAACAAGCCTTTGAGGGTAAGGTATAGGTGGTTTGTAAGGTGGTGGAGGTACATAAGGTTCCTTCTTTTCTAGGGTTTCCTTATTACTCTCTTCCTTTTCCTTAGGTTCACTTTCCTTAGTTGATTTTTAGGGTTTTGGTTTTCTATCCTTGGATCAGACGGTCCTTCCACTTCCGTTCCACTTCTTAATATAATTGCATGAGCGTGGCTTCTCGGGTTAGGTTGGGGCTGTCCAGGGAATGTACCAGTTGGGGCAGCAGTAGGTGCTTGTTGTTGGGCTACTTGTGATATTTGTGTTTCCAGCATTTTGTTATGGGTAGCCAAGGCATCTACTTTGCTTGCTAGTTGTTTAAGTTGTTCGCCAGTGTGTACATTCTGGTTTAAGAAATCTTTATTGGTTTGTTGTTGGGACGCTATAAAGTTTTCCATCATGATTTCCAAGTTGGATTTCCTAGGGGCGTTATTGTTAGGCATGGATGGGTTCGGTTTCTGATATCCCGGAGGTATAGCTGGGGCTTGATTTGGAGACTGTCCAGGTGCGTACAAAGCGTTATTACTCTTATATGAAAGGTTTGGATGGTTCTTCCAATTTGAGTTATAGGTGTTCGCATAGGGGCTTCCTTGAGCATAGTTTACTTGCTCTGCTTGGATTCCTGTCAAGAGTTGACAGTCCGTAGGAGTGTGGCCTTGGATTCCACAGACCTCGCAATTCTGAGTTATAGCAACCACGGCGGCTGGAGGTGATACGTTTAAACTTTCAATTTTCTGGACCAAAGCATCCACTTTTGCGTTAACGTGATCAAGGTTACTTATCTCGTACATGCCAGTTTTCGTTTGAGGTTTTTCCACCGTTGTTCGTTCGGTTCCCCACTGATAGTGGTTTTGGGCCATGCTCTCGATAAGCTGGTAAGCATCAGCATAAGGTTTGTTCATTAATGCACCACCTGCAGCGGCGTCTATTGTTAACCTTATGTTGTATAAGAGACCATTATAAAATGTGTGAATTACTAACCAGTCTTCCAAACCATGGTGTGGGCAAAGTCTCATCATGTCTTTGTATCTTTCCCATGCTTCGAAAAGAGACTCGTTGTCTTTCTGTTTAAATCCGTTTATCTAGGCTCTTAACATAGCTGTTTTGCTTGGCGGAAAGTATCGGGAAAGAAAAACTTTCTTCAACTCGTTCCATGTGGTGACTGAGTTGGAAGGGAGAGATTGAAGCCATCTTCTAGCGCTATCTCTTAATGAGAAAGGAAAAAGACGAAGTCGAATTGCCTCTGAAGTGACACCATTAGCTTTAACAGTATCAGCGTATTGGACAAATACGGATAAATGAAGGTTTGGATCCTCGGTAGGATTTCCAGAGAATTGGTTCTGTTGCACCGCCTGCAACAGCGAAGGTTTAAGTTCGAAGTTGTTTGCTTCGATTGCGGGCGGAGCAATACTTGAATGCGGCTCATCTTGCGATGGAGCGGCGTAATCTCTAAGAGCACGAGCTGGTTCTGCCATCTCGGTTATCGAAGGAAAAAGGTTTTTGAAATCAGGAAGTTCTATAGGAGGGAGATTGTTTGCAGCACGATATTCCCGAATTCGTCGTAAGACTCGGAGATATAGTTCGATATCGTTGATTCGTAAATAGAGCGGTTCGCCTTGTGAGCGAGTGCGTGGCATACAAATCAACGAAAGAAAGAATAGAAGAAAAAGAAACCTTAGTCTCTACAGCGTAACGGAAGAGTTACGATATCGGTTAAATAAAAGTCCCCGGCAACGGCGCCAAAAACTTGATCGCGACTTTATGAGTCGAATTTGGGGTACAAACTGCAAGTGCACAGTTCTATCGCGTAGTTTTAAAAGATATCGATCCCACAGGGACTTATGAATCGATATACCGTTATCTAAGGTTACTTCGTAAAGCTAAGGTGAATAATGGTTGATTGTTTGGGGGCGAAGCTAAAAACTAAACTAAGATCTATATTAAATATTAATAAAGCGGATATCGGTATGTAGTTCGTCGTAATTAGGGAATCAATTCTTTGTCGGTTTCTTGGTTTTAAAATAAATCATTTCAGTTAACTTTATTGATTAAAGGTTTTATCTCAAACTCTCGCTCTGTTGAATAAACCATGATTTTACGTTAATGTAGCTGTCACTTATAATTAAGTCAAAAACCATTTTTTTGAAAGCAATAAAGTTGCAGAAACTCTTTTTAAGAAAACACTGAACGTTTTAAACACCCTTATCTCAAACTCTCGCTCTGTTGACTTAGGTTATACAATTAAACCCGAATGCTTAACTCTCGTCCTCACATTCAATCTTTAAAAATACTTTTTGGAAAAGGTCAGAATTTAATTAACTCTAAAACTTGCTCTCGCCCTGATCTAGAATTAATGCCTAATTTACACTGTCCAGTTAAAACCTCAAACTCTCGCTCTATTGATTTTAACTTCTTTATGTCTTTTACTTTTGTAAAAAATTCTTGTTATTAAACCTGTAAATTGAGACCGTAAAAAGATTGATTTTAATTTTAAATTTAATTAGACCGACTTAGTCTTGATCCCTTATTCCGCTTACTTTACATACCGATATCTAGGCGAATTAGCCAGACATGCTAAACAAACAAAAATATATATCATGCATAAACAGACTCATCCCAGGCAGATAATATAAATAAGTAATAAAACAAAGCATTAAGTAATAATTAAAGAACCTGAATGCGTTAAACAATAGTCTTGAACACTCCACCACAAGCCGGTAGGATTTGTTCTTGGATTCTTCAATTAAACAACAAATTAAAACGAAGGAAATAAAAACTAGATTCTAACGTAAGGTTAGATCCGGTAAAAGTTGCATAATAGTTTCCGGTGTAGAAACTATTGTGCGAAAAGAATTAATTAAATGCTAAAAAGGAAAGTCTAAATTGCAAGGGAAATAGTGTAGAACTTGTAAAAAAATAAATAAAGAAACAATACTGAAATTGCTGGAAAAGAAAATAAGCAAAAGCGAAAAAGCGGCAAAGGAAAAAAATTGGAAAAGCTTCGGAACCACTTTAGGTTTTCCAAAGTGGCTATTTATATTGGTGTCATTAAGTAACTGTCTGCTGCCAAAAGGTCTTCAACGTAGCTAATTGCATGGCGTGGATATAGGGCCCAACACTCCTCAACGTCTCTTCAAGTCTCTGAGGCGTTACTTGCGCCCAAAAAGTAGGGGAATGGTGTGACGTTCGTCACACCATGTGTGACGTTCGTCACAAGGCTGTTTTGCGTGACGCTCGTCACGCCCTCTGTGACGTCCGTCACAGGCACAGCATTTGTGTCTTGCGCTTTGGGCTGGGCTTTGGCATTTGGTTCTTTTTCTCTCCTTTTTGCACCTCCTTTTCTTCCATTTTTACTAGTGCTTCAAAATAAACCACCTGAGACAAATAGGAAGAAAATACCGCGTAATATCTTATAAAATGAAGTGAACTGAAATAAATAATAATAAAATTTAATTGAATTAAGTCCAAAAGTATGATATAATTTCGTGTTATCAACCAGCACATTGGACATTGCATCAGATTTGCAATTCATGGAGATATGTAAAGCCATGTTGTGGTCTCTTCCCTCCTCAGGGAGATCAGCGTCACAAAAGCTCAAAGTGTTGCAAGCGGCAATGTTTGCAACAATACTATCAAATTGCTCGATGGTGACGTCGTGATCAACATATGCCAGATCCAAGACTTTCTGCAGAGCCTCCCTATGGGGTTCTGAATTCAACAGCAGAGAAAGGATGGAAATCTTAGACGGCGTTTGTAGAAGCTGGTCTACAACGTTGTACTCACTCTTTCTGATGAGCCTCAGCATCTCATCAGATTCTTCATCTACAATGCCACTCGGGCCAACTGAAGAAACGGGAGTTTTTTGTACAGAGGAGGATGGTTTGGCAACATCACGTGCTTGATTCTGAACATTCACAGCGGTCCCAACCGGACGCTCAACCGTATCAGAAGCAACAGCCTTAGGAGGCGCAGAAAACACACGACCACTTCGGGTCAATCCACTTACATCAGCGACGTTGGTCACAGAAGTTGAAGGCAAAGGCACTTCTACCCCATCTTGCACAGCGACAGGATTATATCTGAAGGGTACGGCTCTGTCAGATGAATAGGGCACAGGGCCGGCAGGTTTAATGACCAAAGAAGGGGAAACCTTCGGCTTGCTGCTATCATAGCGGATAACAACATGCTCAGGCAACTTGAATACCGGTGAAATCACATTCACTTCAGGCTCGTCTTTATCAACATTGCGATTCTGCAGAATCTCAATGGTACCCTCATCCAACAACTTTTGGAGTTCTCTTCGTACTTGATCGCAACCCAAGCGATTAACCGAGCAGACGCGGCACTTGTCGTGGTTATGCTCTAAGTAGCTGTACTGACACACCAAACGGTGTAATTCAACCAACGACTGCCTGATGTGGCTCACATATCTGACCTTGTACTTCCCAAGGTATTCCTGAACCATATTAACTGACTTCCCATGCGCAGGCAATGGGTTCTTGGTGACATTCGGGCCTGAATCTTCAAAGCTCAGAATCCCACATCTCATAAGGTCTTGAACCTTAGTCTTGAGTGGGTAGCAATTCTCTATATTATGGCCCGGAGCACCGGAATGGTAAACACAATGTTGATCTGGTTTGTACCACCATTGTGGATTTGCAGGAATGGCAGGAGGATCCATGGGAGAAACCAATTTCCTTTCCAACAAGGAAGGATAAAGCTCTGCATATGTCATAGGAATTGGATCGAAGCTGGTCTTCTTCCTATCATAATTCACGTTAGCTTGATTGGTTGTACTTCCACGAGGCTGGTAAGCCTGTTGCTGTGGACGGTGTTGTTGCTGATACTGAGGCTGTTGATATTGTTGCTGATGCTGATATTGCTGATGTTGCTGAGCATTGTCTTTAAAGACAGGTGCTATATGAGCCACCTGGTGCTGATGACCGGCACAACGTGCAGGCTTCCTCTGAGTAGAGGGTCTTCTGTGCTTGGGATGGGATTGCACAGCATGTGCTTCCCCATCCTTCCTCTTAAACGCTCCATATCGTTTAGAGGAAGAGCTCTCATCTTTCGCCAACCATCCTTCACGGACACCTTCTTCGAGACGCATCCCCATGTTCACCATCTCGGTGAAATCAGAGGGAGCGCTTGCTACCATCCGCTCATAATAGAATGAGCCAAGAGTCTTCAAAAAGATCTTGGTCATTTCCTTCTCCTCAAGCGGTGGAGTGATCTGAGCTGCCAGCTCTCGCCATCTCTGGGCGTACTCCTTGAACGTTTCCTTGTCCTTCTGCGACATGGACCTGAGTTGATCTCGGTCAGGCGCCATATCAACGTTATATTTGTACTGCTTGACGAAGGCTTCGCCAAGGTCATTGAAGGATCTGATGTTGGCACTGTCCAAGCTCATGTACCATCTGAGCGCAGCACCAGACAGACTGTCTTGGAAATAATGAATCAGAAGCTGATCATTATCAGTCTGGGTCGACATCTTCCTGGCGTACATGACCAGGTGAGCGAGTGGACAGGTGTTCCCTTTATACTTTTCAAAGTCAGGTACTTTGAATTTAATTGGTATCTTCACACCGGGAACAAGGCACAACTCGGCAGCAGACTTGCCGAATAAATCTTTGCCTCGAAGAGTCTTCAATTCCTTTCTCAGCTCAAGGAACTGGTCGTTCATGGCGTCCATCTTTTCATAAACGTCCGGGCCCTCAGACGGCTCGGAGTGATAGATGGTGTCGTCTACCCTTGGCATGGTATGCACGACAGGAGGAGCGGGAACAGGGACCGGGCTAGATGCCGGCATGTGAGCAAAAGTTGGTGCAGGCTGATCAGGCATAAAACCTGGAGGTATCCCCCACGGGAACCCGGCTGGCATAGCATTGGGCACAGGAGCACTGGCTGGCACAGTCGAAGTAGAGACCTCTGAAATGACCGTCCTCTGGACAGGAGTTGCAGGAGGTAGAGAAGGTTGATTTTGAGCAGCGAGGAGTTGCTCCATCAAAGCGCCAAGTCTGGCGACCTCTTCTTTCAATTCTCTGTTCTCTTGTTCTAGCTGCTCCATGACTCTTGCAGAATTGACTCGAGTATAATACCGGTGAGTCAGCTTGTCTTCAAAATAAATGAAGAACAGGGTTAGGACAAGAAGACCAGAAACAAAGGGTACCTGCTTATGCAAAAATGATGCATGAAATGCTTGTGTAGATGCTTTGTTTATTTTCAAGGAACCCTTAGGGTATTATTTGCAATATTTTGAATAGTTAAAGCATTTTAATTTCTCATGGAAAATATTTCATTCAATATATCAAGACAAAGAAGTACAACATTTTTTTTTATCATTACAAAGAGAAAAGGGAAATAAACATCCTATGGATCCCTAGAAGCTCGGGATGCTGGAAGACGAGAAGTACACAACTTCTTGATCTCTCTCTCATAGGCCGCTTCCATGTCTGCTTTCTCCTTTGCAAGTCGATCATACCTCCTCTTCCAGAATTTGGAAGACTGAGGAAGCAGAGAGGTCCAAGTGTCGTTCGGGTCGTCGATCACTCGATGCTCGAGGAACTCAATCATAGCGTCCTTCTCCTTAAGATGCTAAAGCAATTCTTCTCTTTCACGGATCCAAACACGTGAAAGGTCTTCTTCTCTCAACTCCTCTACACGTTGGGTAGGGAGGGTTGAAGGCCCAGCCACATCCAACGGTGTAGGTCTCGGGTGATCATATGGCATCAAGTACGCGGCAGCTCTTTGTCTGACCCAAGAGGTGTATGGCTCCAAAGCAATGCAGTTCTTTGGACCCAACTCGTTCCTACTCTTCTTGTGAATACTGCGCCAAGCACGGACAAATCTGGCTTTCAGGCCTTGGGGATCTTTACCCTCCTGAAAGAACACACCTTCTAACAGAATGTTATGAGGTTTATCCTTTAGGGGGAACCCAAGCTGACGTCGTGCGAGAATAGGATTGTAGCTGATCCCACCACATGTGCCAAGAAGAGGCACATTAGGGAATTCACCACAATAGTCAATGATCTGGACGGTATCATACACACGATCATACCAAGTGATATCATCATTGGTGAGAGACATAAGTCTCTGAGACCACTGTAGACATCCCTTGTTCTCCTTGAAAGCAACTGTCTGCGGCAAGTGCGAAATAAACCACTTGTACAGCAGGGGTAGACAGCAGACAATAACTCCTCCATCCTTTGCATTCCTCAGATGCAAAGAGACATAGGCATCGCCCAACAAAGTCGGAACGGGATTAAGAACTGAGAAGATCCTAATGGCGTTCATGTCCACGAACTTGTCGAAGTTGGGAAACAACACCAATCCATAGATGAGCAGCACAAACAAAGCCTCAAAGGCATCCTCACCCATGGTCTTCCCATAAAAGGTAGCTTGGGCAATGAGGAACTCGGAAGGAAAACCCTGAATTCCGCCTTTGGTAGTCAGATTAGCCCTAATCAAATCTTCATCTATGTGTAACAAGCTGGCAATCTCTCGAGCAGTCGGAATACTCTCTAGGCCACTGAACGGCACTTGATCCAGAATCGGAATCCCAATGAGATGAGAATACTCCTCCAAGGTTGGCAACAGCTGGAAGTCCGGAAATGAGAAGCAATGATACAACGGATCATAAAACTGAGCCAGAGTACTCATCAGCCCTTCATCAACCTGAGTAGTCAGCAGAGGTAGAAGCTTCCCATAGCGAGCTTTGAAACCCAAGGGATCTAATACATAAGATGTCAGATTCCTTAACTCTTTTACATCGGGCTGTTTAAAGCTGTACTTCTTCGTATGCCTTTTTGGTCTTTCCATGTCTGAAAATTTTGCAAATAAACCCTTTTAGGTTCCTTGAAAATTTTCTCTTTCTGATGACATGAAGTGCAGATGAATGCATGAATGCATGAATGCAACAATCACACTCAAGGATCAAACAAGTCACACCAAACAAAGGTCATGGGAAAGCTCATTGTATCCCTAATATCAATCATCCATTTTGGTGGATTTAGGTTTTCACCTTATCGACACCCAAGTTCCATTGATATTAACGGTACATGAACCGGCTCGAACATCCTTAATATCAACCATCCGTTTTGGGGGATTTAGGTTTTACACCTGATCAACGCCCAGGTTCCATTGATATTAAGGTTGTCTGAACGACTCAACCACGAATCACGGGTTTGTTGAGAGTCACGAGCATGGAGTCTCGGTTAAGAACCACTTAAAGGGAGTGTACTAGGGTTTAAACCTGCCAGACATGTTCTACCAGAGGTTCCCATAATCATCGTTCCATCTTTCGAATATTATCGGAGGAACGAATACTCGTATTCCAAAAATATTCTCAAGAGAAACTCTTATGAGTGTAGTATCGCGTAACAATCGCATCAGAACTTACATCTGAACGACCTCCGCACTACTTCCTAAAAAATAGGCCAAGATGGGTTTGGTAAACTACGGTCCTTGGCTTCTGCGGCACATGATTGAAAGAATAATGCCTAACCACAAATAACTTGTGTGACATTATTAATCCAACATGACCTCCACCAAGTGAATGGACTCGCAAGTCAACTGGCTAAGGAATACTCCACACCAGTCAACAAGACTATGCCATTCTCCTATCCTAGAGTGCACTCGAGTTCGGGTATAGAACTCATCTCACAGATCACCAAAGCAAACAGCAATTGTATATCAAGCAATTCAAACATTACAATCAATACAGTTATCCCAAATCGTACAAAAATATGTCAAATAACAAATAATAATATATCACACAACAAGGGTGAAAAGTAGGCAATACAACCAAGGATCGATGCATCCCCAGCAGAGTCGCCACTTTTCTGTAGCGGTGTATTCGTCGCTATATGATTTATTGATTAAATCAAAAGCAAAGCATACAATGAATTCGAGTCGCCACCGCACTTTTATTTATCCAAAGGACTGGCTAAAAAGCGAACAAAAGCCTAAGAAGTTTTACGCGTAGAAAACTAATCAAAAGATCAAAGAGTCTGGGTAAGGGGTAAATTACGCAATGGGAAGGTGTTAGGCACCCATCACGTCCTAGGTACTCCTAGGGAGCCCTTTTCACACTTGTTGTATAAAATTGTTATTTGTTATGAAATATTTATTGTGCAAACATGATTGGGATGATGAGAAAAGAATATACAATTTAATTATTTTTGTGTTCGAACGGATGAACCCGTTGCCTACGTACCTTCCAACAAAGGTAAGGATCAAAACGTCGTAGTTCGGCTAAAAGATTTCCAAAAGTTAGTGGATTCAATTTTAAACACAAGCCCTAAGGTCTTACGTTATCCACGGGAGAAAACTTAACCTTATACAAACAACGAGTCCACCATGTGAGAAAAGCTTCAACTTGCTAGTGAGGGGTTAACCCTATAATAAGCAAGGAAGACTTACAATTCAATCAACTAAGGACAAATAGGTGAGGTTAACATCAACCAACTAGGATAAATCAAACCTATGGCTAATGTATGAAAACTTAACAAGAATGGACAAAGCCACAAAACAATTGAATGGGTGAAGTTAATTGATTATGATTATTCACAAAAGGAGGGTCAAAGTATGATTAAGATTGATTCAAAAGAAGTATTATGAAATGGAGTTTGAAAAAGTCAAGGACTTGGGGTCCAGGTTTTTAATTTAAAAGCATGAAGATGTTTGCACAATATTTATCTCAAGTTTTGAAAGCAATGTGTGAAAAGGTTTAGGACAAAATGGATGAATGGATGAAGATGGAGTGTAAAACTTCTTAGAAGGTTCACCTCTTGAAATCATATAGAAGATGACTCAAGTGTGTCCTTTGGAATAGGCAATGAGCAATAACAAACAAGCAAAGCAAAAGAGGAAAGTCAATTAAAGCGGATACCGGATGCCAATTACTGGACTTATACCAATCTCCTAAAATAAAACTGGATATCAGAGGCCACTCTATGGACTTATACCAATCTCCTCAACAAAGAAATAAAAAGTGGATACCGGATGCCAATCTATCTGGGCTTATACCAATCTCCAACAACAAAGCAAACACTTGGATGTCAGATGCCAATCTATCTGGGCTTACTCTAACCTCCAACATATGATCATAGGAAAACAAGTGCCAAATTACATGGACTTACAATTGCATCCTCACATAAATCAAACCAATGCATCAAGCAAAGAGAAGATGAGTGGCCAATGAAATGGTCTTATACTCACTTCCATATCATAGGAACAATGGCCAATGAATGGTCTTACAATTGTCCTCAATGGGCAAACAACAAGGATATGTCACAAAGACAAATGAAATGATCATGCACTAATGAGCAATTAATGATGATAAATGCACAAAGCATGCAAGCAGACATATGCATATGAAATAAGCAATCAATCAAATGAAGTCATTCAGCACACACTATAACCAAGCAATAAGGCTCATACAAAAGGGTTAGGCATTAAAGCCAACTGGAATAGGGTTAATGGTGCTCTTAACCTTGACATTGAGAGCCAAGGTGAAGCAGATGAAAGGATATGAGGGGTGTGCCTCATGCTCTTATCCCTGGTCAGGGAGAGCTTTGAATATCAGAAGGTGCGGGAGTTCAGAAAGTAGGAACTCTCTCCACAAGTTATTGACTCGATAGATCTTGGGTTTTTACTCACTATGCATCAACACATGTGGTGTGAGCAAGGTGAGTGACTCACAGAGTAGTAGGAGATAGGTTACATATCTCTTTTGTCTACCAATTGCCTTATTTAAAGGACTTTTCCTGCTTGGGACAAAAGTAAACAAGCACAAACATCGCCTCTTAAGGAGGACTTCAGACAGTTGCCTGGCCAAGCAACAGGCCAGGTCTTCCAGACTACATGGAGTAAGGAAATTATACCTCAATGCAAATTGCTTATCAAGCAAAGCAAAGCAAAGTTCACAAGGAACTAATAGCAACTAAAGTACCTGAAATCAGTCAAGCACAATTAGTATACCAGACACAAAGTTAAAACAAAACAGCATAAGCCAACAGACAATACAGTCAAGCATATGTGCAAAGCAACAAGCTCATAACAAGTGAGCTAGGCAACCTACAAAACAAACAAGTTAGTTCATAATAAACAATCAAACTTATTCAACTTGTATTGATCTCTTTAAAGCATTTGTTGCTTAACCTGAAAAACCAAGCTTAAACATGAGTGACAAGACCACTAGGACAAGCCTAGGGTCAAAAGGAGATAAAAAATCCAAAACAGCAAGTGAAAGATATCCAAAATCAAGTTCAAACATCAAGAAACAAACCCAAGTGGTTTCACATTCATATCATTCATCATTATCGTTTCACAAACAAATTAGGTCAAGGCATGTCATATAGAACCTCAAAGAAGTCAACAGAATGATTCAAGTCAAATCCAATCACAAACATTTCAATAAATCCTCAAATAAATCATGATCAAACATCATCCATAACATGATAATCATACCAAATTTCAGCTCATTTGGGTCAAAGGAAGTAGGTCAATGAAAATCAGAAAGTCAAAGCAAGTTCAAGCATACTCATACAAAGCATCAAAACATGCACCAACTTCAATTAATCATAAAATAGTGACAACACATGATAAATGAATGGGACTAAAACCATGACAAACTTTAAGATGTCTACAATTCACATGTCAAATTTCATGTCCATCCAATTAAGCATTAGAATTTCACAAATCAAATAAAAACATGTGTCACAAAAAGTCAACAAATGACCAAACAGGGGAGAAAATTCCAATCAAATAGGAAATGCCATCAATAATTCCAGAAAAATTCACATGTATTCTCAACATCCATAAGTATGTTCATGCAAAAATCCAGACCATTTTGAGTTCAATAAACATGGTAATTAAAATCATGAAGTTGGGCATGAATGGTGTGACACAAATTGTCACACCCCTATTCAAAAAATCATATCTCCACAACCAGCAAGGATAAAATCACAAACTCTACACCAAAATCACCATGAACATGTCTAGTTTAAGCACAAAACATTTCAGGGGCATTGGATAAAGTATCATCATTTCACAAGCAATTTGGCAACGCATACACAAAATGGACAACATGAACAAACCCTAGCACATTTTAAAATCCACACATGCAAAAAATCTGGAAAAATCATCATAAAAAACTAGAGGTCATGAGGAGCATTTCACAAAAAATCCCATCAAATTTGGATTAAAAATGAGTGACTTATGAATTTTTGAAGTCAGCCATACAAAATGAAATAAAAATTAAAAAAAAATGATTTAATGGAATTATAACACGGCAGTGGCAAACTTGTAATATAGCGTCCATTAAATGGAACGCTGCGTTCCAATTAGAATGTGTGGCACGCTGCCATTCGCTACATGGCAATGCAACAGTGATAACATGCAAAACACGGGTTCCAGCAAGCAAAACAAATTCTGGGTTTTCAAATTAGGGTTCGTGTTTACTGTTCATCATCATCATCAATCGTGATGAACTTTTTTCTCAGAATTGGAAAATGAGCATACCATTCGAATCAGCTAAACATGTACATCACAAATCCAACCTTGATTTTCATTATTTCAAGCTAACCAAGAAGAACTAAGCACAAACATATTTGAATGTTAAACTTTAAATCCATGTTTCTCCCTCAATACACAACCATTTTTCACGATTCAAAGTTCAAAATAATCAGCATGGCAAGATCTTTCTAAAGCATAGCATGATTTTGAGAATGGTGTGATTCGAGATTTTACCTAGCTTGAAGCACAGTGATGAAATAGAGGTTGTTTGACTGTGTATGCACGAAACAGATGCTTCTTAATGCTCCAGATGATGAATGAATGAGTTTTGAAAGTTCAGTTGTCTTGATTCTAGCTCCAAATTCGAGCTGCCATGGAAATGCTTCAATAGAACAGTAATGGATTCTTGCTGTACAGCTAAGAAATAACACTTGCTAAAGCTTCCAAAAGGATGGCATATGATGAAACAATCAACTCAAGCTCGAGCTCTTTGAAGATTTTCAGCAAAAAGTTCAAATGAAGAAATGAGTGTTTTGAGAGCAAATGAATTTTTGATTTGTTTTGCAAAGTGTGGCTAGGGCTTTTGCAGTCAGAAATGTCAAATATATACCCTGTTTAATGTTGCATAAGCTTGGTTAGTGGAAATGATAATCACAATTTGGTTAATGGAGTGTTTTGGCCAATTAATGAAATTCCACTTAAGTTGCATGTTCATGGATCTACAGTGCGAAAATTGGGCCTAAGCACATCCAAAACATGATTTCTGAACATTTTCAATTGGTAAAATATGTTGGAAATGGTTAATTTGCAAAGTCACTTTTTCACCTCCTCTTTTTAAATTCAAGCCACTTGAAAAAGGCCATTTTGATTGGTTGATTTTTGGTGAATTGTGATGAAGGATTTGGATAGAGCACATCAAATATGACTTGTAGCAAAAAACCTCACTCAATTTGGCCAAATGGTTTGGAAGATATGCCACTTTGAAGTTCAAAAATTTTTGAGAATGATTTGATCATAACTTGCCAACCACACATGAGAAATGAGTGTTCTTGGACTTTTTGGAAATGGGAGAATAAGATCTTCAACTTTCATGTTGGAAAAAAATTCATTTGAAGCTTGTATGATGATGTAATTTTGAGGAGAAGAACTTTCCATTTTTGGCAAATTCCAATTACAGGTCAACTTTCTATTTTGGGAAATTTCTTGTCTGACTTCAAATTCTTCACTGTGGATGTTTGACATGTTATATGAGGCTTATATGGACATGAATGAGACCTCTCAAACCAATTCCCACCATCAAATCACTGATTAAATGCACAGTTGACCACAGTTGACTTCTGTTGACTTTGCTAGGGTTTTGGCTGACTGAACCATGTTCTGATGAATTCCAAGCCCCTACCACTTGATATCTTGATTCAAAATGATGTCATAACTCATATGAACTCTTGATGAATGATCATGGTGTCCAAATTCTTCAAGAATGGCCACCATCTATTGCTCAATGACTGGTTTGACTGATTTAACCTAGTTAGCTTCATCTGCAAGTAACATGGTTAGATGACAATATTTTTGTACCTTTGGTTAATAGATAGATGGAAAGCAATGATATACAAATGCAATACATGCTTGGTGATCAAGAACCACACTCACAAGATAACCCACTCACTAGGAGGGAAGCAAAGGTGTTCAAAGATCCTTGAGGCAATGATATGGTATGATATGATGCCATGAGGGATCTTAGGGACAAAATTGGGGTCTTACACCAGCGGATTTGTTTTCACGTTTCCCTAGGAAGTCTATCCTTGATATGTTCATCCTAACCGATGATAGATATTTCTTCCCCTGCTTGGAGTCTATCCTTGATATGTTCATCCTAACCGATGACGGATATTCTCGTTTTAGTATTCTACCCAGTAAAAAGGTAGTTGTAATCCCTATTTCTTTTCCCCAGAGGGTTAATCCTTGATATGTTCATCCTAACTGATGACAGGTTTTCTCCTTTTTGCGATCTTCTGCCCAGTAACCAATAGTTGTAAACCCTCCTTCCCCTGGTGGAGTCTATCCTTGATATGTTCACTTTAACTGGTGATGGGTATTCTTTTTTTGGTTTTCTTTCCAGTAACTGATAGATATAATTCTTATTTCTCCCCTAAGAATCTATCCTTGATATGTTCATCCTAACCGGTGATGGATATTCTCTTTTTGGTTTTCTATCCAGTAACTGATAGATGTAATTCCTACTTTTTCCGGCAGTCTATCCTTGATATGTTCATCTTAACCGATGACAGATATTCTTCCCTTCGAGTCTATCCTTGATATGTTCACTTTAACCGGTGATGGATTTTCTCTCTCTTTGGTCTTCTGCCCAGTAACTGGTAGTTGTAAACCATATTTGGCATTTTCCCCAGCAATTTATTCTTACCCAGCAATGTGTAATGAATACACCTCCTGGTTCATCCTTGATATGTTTACCCTAACTGGTAACGGATGTCCCCTCTGACAAATTTTGTTATCTCCTTACCCATTAACTGGTAGTGGATAATATACTTTTGTTACTCATGTGTTGATGATCATTTCTTCCCCAATTGAGTTTGGGTGCGTATTTCCTCAATGGAATCGCCGCCCCCTGTTTGGTTCATGCATTTCAGCTTTGTTCTGATTTACCTATTTCCCCTGCAAATTGTTCCTTTTATCCCCGGTTGAGTCTTTCTGTCATACGGTGAACTGACTTTGTGTATTTTTGCTTTGGAAAGCAAATGTCGCGGATAGCAAGAGTCGCCACCAACTTTTCTTTTATCCAATAAGGAAAGGTAGAAAAGAACAGGAAAGACCTTAATTAGATTTTGGGTTTGGGAGGTACATTATACAAAGGGAAGGTGTTAGCACCCTTTGTATCCATGGTTATCCATGGGCTCTTAATTGCTGGATCACTTATATTTTTCTTGTCTGAAAAAGTGTTTGTGAACTGCTTAGAAAATGTTTTGAAAAGAGAGTTTAGCTTTGTAATGATTCTTGTATGAATGTATACAAAGTATTTATCTCGTTTAATTTTGAAAGTTGTTTAGAAAAATATAACTTGGCAATGATTCTAGCACGAATGTATGCCAAGTGGTGATTTTCTAATAGATGTTTTGCAAAGTATGAAGCGTGAAAACTATTTTTAAATTGTGAGTCAGCATTTAAGAGTTATACCTACCCAAGGTCTTTATGGGCATTTCCTATCCTTATGAGGGTAAAACTGTCCTTTCTATTGAGAAGTAAGTAGTTTTATCCTTTGGATGTAAAAGGGACATCGTAGGGTCATCGATTGGTCATTGAAGGCAACATTTGTAAGGATACCTTAGCATTCAAAGGGACGATCATCATTTAACCGTAGGCTACAACGACGGGTCATCGAGGGATAAAAATCATATATTCACAGGCAACATCCGAGGGACTGTGATTTATCTTATAGGGACATGATGATTTAATCGAAGGGTCTTTGCTAAGTGTATCCCCACATTCGCGGGACATGACCGTAATACCGTAATACCGTAAGGCAACAAAGAGAGATCCAAGATCACATATTCAAAGGCAATATTTTATAATCAATTAGGTAATTAGGATGAATCTCCACATTATAATTAATTAGGTAATTAGGATGAATCTCCACAGGGGTATCCCACAAATAAAGTGGAATACCTAGCATGCTACCTTTTCCAGGAGTATGTGAGCCCTTACAATATTCAGCAAACAGGTCAGAATACCAAATCAGGGTGCAATCGAGAGTTGCACCAAACCAAAAGGAATCACAACAGTAATAATGTCAGGTAAACCATGCATGCTTACAATAAAACATGTCAGATTGGCAAAAATCAGAACAGAAAAATCAGCGACTGTCACGTTCGCTGCTGCCTCACCTAGCGAAGGCTTAGCGAGCACTCGCTACATGTTCGCTTAGCGATGTACTAGCGAACGGCTGCGGGTTTTGAATTTAAGAACAGTACGATTTCAGCAAGCTCCAAACCCTATGGCATCCATTACAGAAATTTTATGGTTAAACATTCAAGATATCCATACATATTTAAATCCACATGCAAAACCTAAGATATATTTATAAATTCAATCATAATACCACATGTAAATTGGAAGCATAAAGCGATAGTGGTAGTGCAAACCTGTTGGCAATTGAATTGCAACATTGAATTAGCAGATTACTCTTAGGGTTGGTGCCGGATTGAGTTGGGCGGAGGTAACCTTTGTGCAGATGAGTTTCCTTCAGGGTTTCCTTTAGGGTTGCTCTGAATTCTCTTGGTTAGCCTCCAGGGTTTGCTCGGTTGCTTCTGTTAGGGTTTCCTTGCTAGGGTTTCTCTCCGTCTGTTTCTCTCTGTCCCGTTTGTGAATGAAGCTATGCTATTTATAATAATTTTGATGGGCTCAGAATGAAGCCCAAAATTTCTGGTATTCGCAAGCTTCGCTAGGCGAGTGGTGCAGCGAAGGGTTTCGCTAGGCGAATGATTTTGCTCGCCTAGCGAGCAAGCCATTTTAAGCCATTTTCTGGATTTTGCCACCTGTGGGCTGGGTCTTTGTTCCTTTAAGATCAATGCCTTAAAAAAATGAGTTGGAGTTCCTTGAAAAAATGTCTTGCAAGATTAACGGGCAAATTTTGGGGTATGACAGCTGCCCCTGTTCAATATTCTTAAACCGAGAGAGTTAGAATGGTATTTACGTTGTTCGGGGTCTGGAGGTGGAAGATTATTGAACATTTAGAATGCCCCAAAAATTTGCACTTGTTAATTAGTCTTGATGGAGATGGGCTTAAAGATGCCATCCAGGAGAGCTTCAGAGTGCGTCGTACATCAGACCAATTTGAAGACATGGGTGCCACACTGGGTCGTACGCTAGACCGTATAGTGAGTCATCCATTAGGCTGTCGACTTCACTGGGGATAAAGGATCAGAATGGATCATGCGCTAGATCGTATCTGAATTGCAGAATGAGCCGTCCATTAGGCTGTATCTGGAGAAATAAGAATCGGAATGGATCGTACGCTAGACCGTATCCGAGTTGCAGAATGAGCCGTACGTTAGGTTGTATCTGACGAAGTAAGAATCAGAATGGATCATACGCTAGATCGTATCTGAGTTGCAGAATGAGCCGTACGTTAGGCCGTATCTGACGAAATAAGAATCGGAATAGATCGTACGCTAGACCGTATCCGAGTTGCAGAATGAGCCGTACGTTAGGTTGTATCTGAAGAAAGTAGTCGTACGCTAGACTACACCTCGGAATATACCGTACGCTAGGTAGTATCTGAGGAATGAAGATCAGAATGGATCGTACGTTAGATCGTATCTGAGTTGCAGAATGAGCCGTACGTTAGGCTGTATCTGAAGAAAGTAGTCGTACGCTAGACTACACCTCGGAATGTACCGTACGCTAGGTAGTATCTGAGGGGATGAACATCCAAATGGGTCGTACGCTAGACCGTATTGGAGTAGTTGAAGGAATCATATGTTGGGCTGAATCAGAATAAACCGTACGTTAGGCTATATCTGATAATATTTGTGTATGTTGTATTTGCAATAAATGTCTAGGATGGGCTTAAAGATGCCATCACTAGGAGGATATCAGAATGCTTGTCAGAATGAATGTTCATATGGATTATATCTGAAAGCTGTGTCTGAATCTTGAATGTAATCGATAAAGATATCTATCTGAATGGATCTTTATTTTGACTGTATCAGGAGGATAATTGACCTGAAAAATAAAGTTAGCTTCGTGCCATGTCATGATGCATGAGATGTTTTATGTTTTTTTTGAAAATAAATGCGAACGTTGTATGCATGCATATGCAATGATGTAATGAATGAATTATGCGTCTGAAAAGTTCTTCCAGGGGAAAATAAATCCCAATATCCTGGTTGGAGATATTTGCATTGATGACCTTTTCTTAGCTGGGGATACTTGATTTCTGTCTGATGGTAGAAATATTCAACAGAAGCCTGGCTGGGGATGGAAGAGATGACCAGTCTGTCTAGTAATGCCAATTTCTTCTGGGGAATAACTGGTTTTGCTGGGGAATAGAATTAGCAACGGGATTCATTGGAAAGCATGGTTAGACCTTATCTTCGACCCTGAAGTCCTTTAGTAATTGCTATTCCTATTTTATGCATGTATTTTTGGTAAACAACAATCATATTCAAATGCATATATTAATTCAAATTAAATCAATGGACGTTTACGCAAACAAAATAGAGAAAGTAAAACAAAAGCATCTTTTTGGAAATAAAATTGTATTGATTTTGAAAGAGGGCCTATAAACAGGCAATTTGTATACAAGGAGACAGAAATCCTAGTAAGAGGAAATTGTCAAGAAAGCAAAAAACAAGCTATGAAGGAAAAGTCCTATTGACTTTAATTCTGCTACTGTCATTATGTCTTCAAGCGTCTCATCTCCTGCTGTCGGATAGAAGTGATTGGCTTGTTCAGTCCCTTTGACTTGGGTGAAGCTGACTGAGAACGGGACATAGTCGTACGCTTTAATCCCTAATTTTTTCCCGGACCGCCTTTTCAGGTTTTCAGTCCACCAGGATACCCTTTTTTGCCCAAGCCGCCTTTTCAGGTTTTCGACTTGCCGGGTGTACATTTTTATGCGTTTATCCCTAATTTTTGCCCGAACCCTTTTGGTTCGCCGGGATGCCCTTACTTTTTCCTAGATACGTTGACCTAGCGGGTCTCTTTTATGCGTAGTATTTTTTAACTATGTCCGCGTTCACAGGATGCGGGAAGTCTTCGCCATCCATTGTAGCAAGTATCATGGCTCCACCAGAGAATACCTTCTTAACTACAAATGGCCCTTCGTATGTGGGAGTCCATTTGCCTCTGGGATCACCTTGTGGTAGAATGATACGCTTTATTACCAAGTCGCCAATTTGATACACCTGTCTCTTGACCCTTTTGTTAAATGTCTGGGTCATGCGCTTCTGATATATCTGCCCATGACAAACAGCCGCAAGTCTCTTTTCATCAATCAAATTTATCTGATCGAGTCGAGTCTGAATCCATTCATCCTCGTCTAAACCTGCCTCTTTAATGATTCTTAGAGAGGGAATCTGAACTTCCACCGGTAAGACGGCTTCCATTCCGTAGACTAAAGAGAAAGGAGTTGCCCCTATCGAAGTGCGCACTGAAGTGCGATAACCATGAAGAGCAAATGGTAACATCTCATGCCAGTCTTTGTATGTTACTGTCATCTTTTGTATAATCTTCTTAATATTCTTATTAGCAGCCTCCACAGCGCCGTTCATCTTTGGCCGGTACGGAGAAGAGTTATGGTGTTTTATTTTGAACTGCGTGCAGAGTTCAGTAATCATCTTGTTGTTCAAATTAGTACCATTATCAGTGATAACTCTTTCAGGGATGCCATACCGACAAATAAGACTATTCTTGATGAACCGTGCCACCACATTCTTGGTGACAGAAGCAAATGAGGCTGCTTCTACCCACTTTGTAAAGTAATCAATAGCAACAAGAATGAAACGATGTCCATTAGAAGCAGTAGGTTTAATCTCTCCAATCATATCAATGCCCCACATTGCAAAGGGCCAAGGTGCTGTCAATACGTTCAATGGAGCAGGAGGTACATGTACTTTGTCCGCATAGATCTGGCACTTGTGGCAAGTTCTGGAGTGATGGTGGCAATCAGCTTCCATGGTAGACCCATAATACCCTGATCTCAGAATTTTCTTGGCCATCGTATGTCCACTAGAATGAGTCGCAAAAGTACCATCGTGTATGTCTTCCATAATCTTTTCTGCTTCCTTTTTGTCCACACAGCGAAGCAAAGTCGAATCATGATTACGTTTGTATAATACTCCATTACTCAAAAGAATTTAGCGGAGAACTTCCTCAGAAATTTTCTGTCATTGATGGATGCCCCTTCAGGGTATTCCTGAGTTTCTAAATATCTTTTTACTTCGTAGAACCAAGGTTTCTCTTCTACTTCATCAGTATTCAGTTCATAACAATATGCTGGTTCATCTAATCGTGCAATGGTGATCATGGGAGCTTCATGGTCCCATCTAACTCTGAACATAGATGACATGGTAGCCAATGCGTCTGCCAACTGATTCTCTTCTCGTGGGATATGTTCGAATGTAATCTCTTCAAAGTATGGGATTAATGTCAACACCCGCTCTTGATAAGGGATGAGATTCGGATGTTTAGTGTCCCATTCTCCTTTGATCTGACTGATTACTAAGGCTGAGTCCCCGTACACACTCAAAAACTTGATTCTTAGGTCTATAGCAGCTCTGAGTCCCAAAATACATGCTTCATACTCAGCCATATTATTGGTACAATCAAAACATAGTCTAGCAGTGAAAGGCGTATGGCAACCCTTGGGGGAAGTGATTACAACACCAACACCGTTGCCCAACGCATTAGAAGCTCCGTCAAAAACCATAGTCCATCGGGATCCCGGTTCGGGTCCTTCATCCGGTCCAGGTTCTTCATAATCAGTAACAAGCATGATATCCTCATCTGGGAATTCAAAATTCATAGATTAGTAATCATCAACTGCTTGATGAGCCAAATTATCGGCTAACACGCTTCCTTTGATTGCTTTCTGAGTAGTGTATTGGATATCATACTCTGTTAAAATCATCTGCCACCTTGCTATTCTTCCGGAGAGGGCAGGTTTCTCAAATATATATTTGATAGGATCCATCTTAGAAATCAATAAAGTGGTATGATTCAACATATACTGTCTTAGTCGGCGAGCAGCCCAAGCCAAAGCACAACAAGTTTTCTCAAGCAGTGAGTATCTTGTTTCACAGTCGGTAAACTTTTTGCTAAGGTAGTATATGGCGTGCTCTTTTCGACCAGACTCGTCATGTTGTCCCAACACACACCCCATTGAACTTTCTAACACGGTCAAATACATGATTAGAGGTCTTCCTTCAACTGGGGGCATCAAAATCGGAGGTTCTTGGAGATACTTCTTGATTTTGTCAAAAGCTTCTTGACATTCATCATTCCATATCATCTCTTGATTCTTTCTCAATAATTTGAAGATGGGTTTGCAGGTAGCAGTCAAATGGGAGATAAATCGGGCAATGTAATTCAAACGTCCCAAGAAACCTCTGACTTCTTTATCTGTACGAGGAACTGGAATTTCTTGAATAGCTCTCACCTTAGCCGGGTCAACCTCAATTCCTTTACTACTGACAACAAAGCCCAAGAGTTTACCGGATCTTACTCCAAAGGTGCATTTGTTCGGGTTCAATCTCAACTTGTATTTCTTCAACCTCTCAAACAGTTTGTATAAATGATCGAGATGTTCTTCAGTATGAGATCTGGCTATCATGTCATCCACATATACCTCTATTTCATGATGGATCATATCATGGAACAAAACCACCATAGCGCGCTGGTACGTTGCCCCTGCATTCTTTAAACCGAATGGCATTACTTTATAACAGAAAGTGCCCCATTGCGTCACAAACGTAGTTTTCTCCATGTCCTCAGGTGCCATCTTAATCTGGTTATAACCCGAGAATCCATCCATGAATGAGAATACCTTGTGTTGAGCGGTGTTATCCACCAGAACATCAATGTGCGGAAGTTGGAAGTCATCTTTGGGACTCTCTTTATTCAAGTCTCTGTAATCTACACACATTCGCACCTTACCATCCTTCTTTGGCACTGGTACCACATTAGCAACCCATTGAGGATAAGAAGTAACAGCCAGAAAACCTGCATCGAATTGTTTCATAACCTCGGCTTTGATTTTCTCAGACATTTCAGGACGCATGCGACGAACCTTTTGCTTAACAGAACGACAATCTTCCTTCATCGGCAAACGACGCACTACTATATCAGTATTCAGTCCTGGCATGTCTTCATAAGACCAAGCAAAAATCTCTATATAGTCATGTAACATCTGAATCAATCTTTCTTTGACGCTGTTTTCCAAGCCTGCTCCTATTTTGACTTCTTTCTTGTCTACTTCGGTACCCAGATTTACAGTTTCAATTGATTCCTCATGCGGCTGTATAGTCCTTTCTTCTTGCAGTAACAGTCTGGCAAGCTCTCCAGGTACTTCACAATCTTCCTCACTTCCATCCTCGGCTTGGTAGATCGGATTTTCAAAGTCCTAATGAACAGTAGTAGAATTATTATCAACAGGATCCATAGTGGATATGGATCTGCAATTTGTTACGTGAGTGTGTGTAAGAAAGCATAACTTATTTGAAAGAGCGCAATATTTGAATGCAAAAAGTCCATTGATTTACTGAATGTGAATATGCTTATGAAAATGACAAGACCCTTAACAAATTAGCTATTGTGCCCCGGGCATAGACACAATGCTTTAAGAAGTTCAATTGTAAAATTAAAAATTTGCAACACTAAAATAGACAATAACAATTACTCCTGACTAAAGGAAATCGGGATAGTGTCTTCAGCTTTCCAATTATTGAGTCCGTCACCAATTGTTGGGAAAATCCAGCTATCCAAGTCGCAATCGCTATCAGCATCTTCTGCAGCATTAATCTGATTTTTGACTGCCTTTTCAGAGCTAAACCCCAGGCCAAATTTATCAGACTTGTATGGTACATCGATCAGAGGACCCCAGCCAGTACGACCACCATCTTCAACCACGGCTTGAGCATATTTCAGAGAAATCATAGCAGGAGGAGCACGAATAACCTTGGGCACACGGGAAGTTGGCTTAAGGACAGGACTAGTCGGAGGAACTACTTCAAATGACTGAGAAGGAGTCTCAACGAATTCACCATCCATCTCGACGTATCTGAAGGTATGCACACTACTGAGTATATACTCTTCTTCTCCACACACAGTGACAATCTTACCCTCTATTGGATACCTCAGCTTTTGATGGAGAGACGAAGCTACAGCACTTGCCCCATGAATCCAAGGGCGTCCCAGCAAGCAGGAATAGGCAGGACGAATATTCATTACGTGAAAGATAGTGTTGAAAACCTGAGGTCCTATCTTGATAGGGAGAACCACTTCACCATGGACAACACTCTTCGCACCATCGTAAGCACGCACCACAATGTCACTAGGTTTCAGTTCAATGCTTTTATAGTCAAGTTTATCGAGCACAGCTTTCGGTAGCACATTCAAAGAAGAGCCATTATCGATCAACACATGAGACAAAGTGATTCCCTTACACTCAATAGAGATATGCAGAGCTTTATTGTGATTCTTTCCTGCTGGTGTCAGGTCAGCATCGGAAAAGCCTAGGCCATTGTCAACAGCCAAGTGAGCAACATAATTTTCGAACTGATCGACAGATGTCTCTTGAGGCACATGAGCGGTCTTCAAGAATTTTATCAATGCATTGGCATGAGATTCAGAAGATAACAACAAGGATAACATCGAGATCTTAGACGGAGTATGCCCCAACTGTTCTACCACATCAAAATCACTCTTGCGGATGATTTTCAGCACTTCTTCCATTTCTTGTTTAGCAACATCTTCGGTAGTAACTTCGACCGGTGTCTCTGACTGAGAAGGGTTGACTGGTTCCTTTCCTCGAGTTTCAGGGGCGGGATGTGAGATTTCTGGAGAGAAGATCCTCCCACTTCGAGTTATTTTACTAGTCCCAACAATGTCATTAGGATTAGCAGAATTATCAACTTGCTTTACGCCATGGATGTAAACATCACCTCCATAATTCCACGGAATGGCTTTGCTTGAGGAATACGGTACCGGGTCAGGTGCAGTAATAATTAGGGGAGCTACCTTGGGCTCGACAGTAATCTTCACAGGCACTCTAGTAGCGGTAATCTTCACCGGAACTTTGGACCTAGCAATCACAGATATTTCCTCAATAGAGTTTTCCACCTTAGGAATCTTTTCAAAGAGAATTGTACGATCATCCATCAGCCGTTGAATACCCTTCCTCAACTTCAAGCAATCATTGGGTCGGAGTATACAGAGATCGCAATTTTCAGCACAACTTGGAAATAAACCAGCTTGCACTAAATTCTTCTTGATGATCAGGAGAGGAGATGCTAAGTCAGCTACATTAGTAATGTGAGAATTGTTATCCATAGCATTAACAGTCTTGTCATGATTAGGCATAGGAGCAGTGATGACATTAGGAGTCTCCGGAGGATCAAATTCAATTTCCCCAGCGTCGATCATATCCTGAATCTTATTCTTCAACAACCAACAACCGTTTGTATCATGCCCGGGGCTATCAGAGTGATATGCACACCTGGCATTGGGATTATAACGAGGAGAAGTAGTGTTGGGATTTGTAGGAGGATCTCTGAGGGTGATTAAATTTGCCTTTAGCATACCTTGCAGTGCCTGTGCTAAAGTCATATTGATCTTGGTAAACTGCCTTCTTGGCCTGTCTTGTCTGTGCTGGAAGTTTTGAGATGGCGGTGCTGCAATCGTCACTGCTCCAACAGCATGGTCACGATTTTTCTTGTTATGACCCCTTTGACCATACACAGCATTTGATTCGTTCCTCCCCTGATAGGACTTTTTGGTGCTTGCAGAGGTAACCACCTGTATCTTTCCACTTTGAATGCCACTTTCAACACGTTCACCTATTAATATAAGTTCAGTGAAACCCGATGATGAACTTCCCAATAGATGGCTGTAGAATGGGCCAGTCAGTGTACCCATGAACATGTCCACTAATTCTCGATCAGTCATAGGGGGTTTGACTCTGCCAGCCAAATCTCTCCATTTTTGAGCATATTCTTTGAAGCTTTCTTTAGATCCCATAGTCATACTCTGCAATTGTAGCCGAGTAGGCGCCAATTCAGAATTATACTGGTAGTGCTTGTAGAAAGCTGTCGCTAAATCAGTCCAGGTGCGGATGTTAGAGCTCTCGAGCTGGTAGTACCACTCTAACTGTGTGCCAGACAGACTCTCTTGGAAGAAATGGATCCATAGCTTCCTATCAGTGGTATACAGCTGAATCTTTCTCACATAAGCTCTCAGATGCATCTGAGGACAAGACGCACCATCATACTTAGTGAAAGCGGGGATCTTGAATTTGCGGGGAATGACCACATCAGAGACCAGTCCCAAGCTTTCGAAATCCAGACCGGGCGCCTTCTGACCCTCCATAGCTAGCATACGTTCTTCCAGCAACTTATACTTATCATCTTTTGGAGAGTACTGTTCATTTTCATAATCTTCGTTGTCGTCCTCAGGGTTGAAGGGATCAACATTCTCCTCTTCCGAATCATTTTCTGTCTCCTCTTTTTGATCTTTCGGAATTCTAATCTTGACTCCTACGGCCTGTCCTTTAAGCCTTCTTCCCGGGTTGATGTAACTCACAGCTTTCTTGTCTTTCTTCTGCTCGAGCAAGAGAGCCTTCAGCTCCTCTTGCCCCTTGGATAAGTTCAAGATCATCTCCTGGAATTGAATATTCTGAGCCTGGAGATCTTTGACAGTTTGTTCAAGAGCCATCTTTCTATTTAGAAGGAAGACCGTAAGAACATTGAGCTTTTAGAATACCTGTTATGCAATGTTATGTTATGCTATGCAATGTATGAAATGTTTTCAAGGACTTTTGGAATTTAACTTCGCGTAAACCACCAAAAAGAGAGGAACTTTTATTAATAATTTCTTTAATCAATATTCATTACAAAAAGGAAATAATAAAAAATACAATGAAAGCTCAAGTCTCCCAGGGACGACTTCTTTTTGGGCGAAGATATGCATTGAGTCTTCACTCCTCATTAAGTTGGCTGGTGAGCTCTAACACTTTCTTCCTTTCAGCACAAAACTGAGTTTCAAAAGTATCCCTTTCCTCTCTCAACTGGATCCAGGATTTCTTCAATTCTTCAACATTGATAGGCATATCTGGATAAGGAATGATCTGAGGAGTACATCCTTCAACTCCTGGTTCAACAATCAATGGTTCGACTGCGAGATATGGCATGACAAGTTCACGAGTTCTTGCGCGTACCCATCTGAGATAAGGTTCCATAGGAATAGAGTTTTTCTGTCCTAAAGTGCTTCTTTTCACCATGCCCCAAGCTCGTACAAATCTTTGACGGAGACCTTGGGAATCGTTGTCATAGTCAAACACAGTGCCTTGGATAATTATTTCATGTGGACCATCTCTTCGAGCATAACCAAACTGACGTAGGGCCAAAGTTGGGTTATAAGTAATACCTCCTCTTATCCCCAGGAGTGGTACGTTAGAGAATTCTCCGCAACGGTCAATGATGATAACGTTTTCTTCGAGATGAGGACACCAACGGATGTCTGAATGGGAGAGCGACATTATCCTTTGAGACCATTTCAAATTTTGCTCATTCTTCAAGACTGATTGAGGAAGGTGCGAAATAAACCACCTGGATAATAAAGGTACACAGCACATGAGAGTCCCTTGCCTCTTCATAGTACGAGTGTGAAGGGAATGCAAAATGTCTCCAAGCAAGGTAGGCACAGGGTTATGAGTGAGAAATATCTTAATAGCATTCATGTCTATGAATTGATCCGGGTTAGGAAATAGCACCAAACCATAGATTAGTAATACTAGAACATCCTCGAAGGCATGGACATTCATAACCTTTAAGAATTCTCGGGCCTTATTTATCAGAAATTTGGCAAGTAAACCCTTAATTCCGCTTCTTGTTACCCAATTGGTTTCAATGTCGGACTTTGTCATGTGTAAAGTTGCGGCAACTTCTTCAGACTTCGGAATCTTTTCTAAACCACTAAAAGGTGTTTGATCAAGGATAGGTATCCCAAGCAGTCTGGAGAATTCTTCTAACGTGGGCACCAACTGATAATCTGGGAAAGTGAAGCAATGATGTTTAGGGTCGAAGAACTGGAATAGAACTCTCATCATATCTTCTTTGAAATCGGTGGTAACTAAATTGAGGAGATAACCATGTTTCTTGATGAACTGAGCCTGATCAGGAAGTTCTGACACTAAATTCTTTAGTTGAGGAGAGATTGCTACAAAATTGATCCGGATAGTTTTCCTGGAAGCCATAGCCCTGTTACAGAGCGAAGTTAAATCCCTAAGTCCTTGGAATGGTTTGTACAATGCCAGGATGTTATGATGTTATGATGTTAAGTAAATAACAAGCACAAGCAAGTCACACAACAATCATTCCTAAGTTTTAAGGCTTGCATGAGTTCCATAGGTAAGTACCCTCCCCACTGAAGTTTGGTTGGTTCAACCTGTCCTAGAATAGTAACCGGGTTCTAAAAGGATCTCCAATCATTGACCTTCCTTTAAGTCCACTTCAGTGCAACACCAAGTGGTTGACCAAAGCTTCCCTAAAGTCCAATCTCAAAGAGTGTAGTATCGAGTCTCAACCAACCCCAGTCGGAACCGAAGTCAGTTATCTCACTACTTTCTAATGGCTAGGATGAGTCAATTAGGGTTCTAAAGGTCTGGTTAACGCTTTGATGACACCACGCGGATGCCAAATTTTTCCTCAAGTAAACATGAGGAACATCAGGACATCCAAAGTGTCACATTAACCGTAGCCATCATTTTAACCATTCCAGTATACGCCGAATAGTCGCGATGATCTCTTGCTACTTACCTAAGGTACACTAGATCCGGGTGTAGGATCTTTCGCTCAAGCATAAAATACCCAAGCAATCCCTTAAAAGTAAATCAGACAATTCAAATAAGTGATCTTGTTTTTTTTTTTAAGGTAACCTCTCTTTGTTATCCCCAGCAGAGTCGCCAGTTTTGTCATACGGTGAACTGACTTTGTGTATTTTTGCTTTGGAAAGCAAATGTCGCGGATAGTAAGAGTCACCACCGACTTTTCTTTTATCCAATAAGGGAAGGTGGAAAAGAACAGGAAAGACCTTAATTAGATTTTGGGTTCGGGAGGTACATTATACAAAGGGAAGGTGTTAGCACCCTTTGTATCCATGGTTATCCATGGGCTCTTAATTGCTGGATCACTTATGTTTTTCTTGTCTGAAAAAGTGTTTGTGAACTGCTTAGAAAATGTTTTGAAAAGAGAGTTTAGCTTTGTAATGATTCTTGTATGAATGTATACAAAGTATTTATCTCGTTTAATTTTGAAAGCTGTTTAGAAAAATATAACTTGGCAATGATTCTAGCACGAATGTATGCCAAGTGGTGATTTTCTAATAGATGTTTTGCAAAGTATGAAGCGTGAAAAGTATTTTTAAATTGTGAGTCAGCATTTAAGAGTTATACCTACCCAAGGTCTTTATGGGCATTTCCTATCCTTATGAGGGTAAAACTGTCCTTTCTATTGAGAAGTAAGTAGTTTTATCCTTTGGATGTAAAAGGGACATCGTAGGGTCATCGATTGGTCATTGAAGGCAACATTTGTAAGGATACCTTAGCATTCGAAGGGACGATCATCATTTAACCGTAGGCTACAACGACGGGTCATCGAGGGATAAAAATCATATATTCGCAGGCAACATCCGAGGGACTATGATTTATCTTATAGGGACATGATGATTTAATCGAAGGGTCTTTGCTAAGTGTATCCCCACATTCGCGGGACATGACCGTAATACCGTAATACCGTAATACCGTAAGGCAACAAAGAGAGATCCAAGATCACATATTCAAAGGCAATATTTTATAATCAATTAGGTAATTAGGATGAATCTCCACATTATAATCAATTAGGTAATTAGGATGAATCTCCACAGGGGTATCCCACAAGTAAAGTGGAATACCTAGCATGCTACCTTTTCCAGGAGTATGTGAGCCCTTACAATATTCAGCAAACAGGTCAGAATACCAAATCAGGGTGCAATCGAGAGTTGCACCAAACCAAAAGGAATCACAACAGTAATAATGTCAGGTAAACCATGCATGGTTACAATAAAACAGGTCAGATTGGCAAAAATCAGAACAGAAAAATCAGCGACTGTCACGTTCGCTGCTGCCTCGCCTAGCGAAGGCTTAGCGAGCACTCGCTACATGTTCGCTTAGCGATGTACTAGCGAACGGCTGCGGGTTATGAATTTAAGAACAGTACGATTTCAGCAAGCTCCAAACCCTATGGCATCCATTACAGAAATTTTATGGTTAAACATTCAAGATATCCATACATATTTAAATCCACATGCAAAACCTAAGATATATTTATAAATTCAATCATAATACCACATGTAAATTGGAAGCATAAAGCAATAGTGGTAGTGCAAACCTGTTGGCAATTGAATTGCAACGTTGAATTAGCAGATCACTCTTAGGGTTGGTGCCGGATTGAGTTGCGCGGAGGTAACCTTTGTGCAGATGAGTTTCCTTCAGGGTTTCCTTTAGGGTTGCTCTGAATTCTCTTGGTTAGCCTCCAGGGTTTGCTCGGTTGCTTTTGTTAGGGTTTCCTTGCTAGGGTTTCTCTTCGTCCGTTTCTCTCTGTCCCGTTTGTGAATGAAGCTCTTCTATTTATAATAATTTTTGTGACTTAATGGGCTCAGAATGAAGCCCAAAATTTCTGGTATTTGCAAGCTTCGCTAGGCGAGTGGTGCAGCGAAGGGTTTCGCTAGGAGAATGATTTTGCTTGCCTAGCGAGCAAGCCATTTTAAGCCATTTTCTGGATTTTGCCACCTGTGGGCTGGGTCTTTGTTCCTTTAAGATCAATGCCTTAAAAAAATTAGTTGGAGTGCCTTGAAAAAATGTCTTGCAAGATTAACGGGCAAATTTTGGGGTATGACACTTTCCATTGATTTATTTTCATGGAATCCCTCGTGTCCCAGAGAAGTTTTAAGTCGTAGCCTGACCTACGCGTAACTTTTATCCTCTAGAGTCTCTGTCTCCCTAGTGAGTTTTCCTTACGAAATGCATTATGCTCCTGCGGACTTTCAGTCTCTTCGGATTGTTCTCCTTTGTGGCAATATTTTCCCCCACAGAGATTATTTTAACAATCATATCATATGCATCATGAGGTCTCTTAGGGACCAAAATTTGTTTCTATAGGTTATTATTAAAGTCCATTCTACTGAGTTGATACAAAGATTTTAACCTTCATCTCCTCAGCTAGAACGTCCTTAAATAAGGGCAGCTGTAAGACCCCAATTTTGACCCTAAGATCCCTCATGTTATCTCATCATATGCGTTGGGACCATACCTTGGCATTCTCCTTACCCCTCATTCATTGGGTTTTGCATTAGGAGAGATCACCAAGCACTCTTGATTGTATCATACTTCATTTTTCTTTGTTTACTAACCAAAAATACCAAAAAATGTCAATATATAGTTTGTTGGTTTTGTAGATAGTGTACATGCTCACCTATGATCTATCAAGCTCACATCTAGGGTTTGAGACCCTCAATGCAAGGAGCTCAATCAAGATATGGTTTACATTGGCTCTAAGCATAATATATGGATCCCCATGACCTTCACATGTTATTTTGATCAAGAAATCATCAAGAGTTTGAAGTTTGTTTGCCTTGGAAACCCTAATTCATCTGGGTATCTTGTGTGACTTCTTCAACACGTTTCTTCAACAATTGATCAAATATTTCAAGGGATACTTCACCTTACATCATCTTATGCATATATGATCCTCCATGAGTCCCAAAAGTCATTAGAATGTCAAGCTAGCAAGATGGTTCTTGGTGGTTGACCAGAGAAAGTCAACTGGTCAAAACCGGGGTTCTCTAGACCCTATCTCCTACAATTTTGTTGGAAAATCATTTGTTATGGTGAAAGATTATAGGTCATTTTGTCTGAACCCTAGTTTGGAGGTCTACTTCCCTAGACCATAACTTGCTCAGTTTTTATGAGATGAAAGCCATTCAAATTCCATGATCAAACTAAAGATGTCTAATACAACTTTTATGTTTGGAGGAAGTTCAAATTCAACTTACAAATTCATGTTCCAAGAGGAAACATTATAGGTCATTTTGGGCCAATACCATTGAACAAGTGATTTTCCTCAACTTCTAAAATGCATAACTACTTCATGCCAAACCCAAATGAGGTCAAATGTATGACCAAATTAAATAGGTTTAAAAGAGCTACAACTTTGATGAAGTAACCTTTCTCATTTGAAGTCCATAGAAAAAGTTATTCGAGGTGGAAGAAGTAAACATTTGACTTGGGACTTAGAAAATTTTCAAATATGTTTGATTTCCCAAACTTCCACCTCAAAATTCATCATGATCCAAGCTTCAAATAAAAATGTGTTCAACATGAAAGTTATTCCCCTTCATACCACCTTTCCAAAAAGGTCAAAATCATCTCATTTGGCTAAAGTATGAGGGACTTGCACATGGGTGTAAGTTAAAGACCCATTTGGATAATTTCAAGTTCCAATTCTGACACACACTTGCATGAGCTTCTAACATGATTTCAACATATTGTACATTGTATTTTGGATCAAAACACATCATCTCATGGGCCTAGTGCATGCCCATGTATCCATCAAAGGGAGAATTTGAAATTTTTCCAAATTTGGAAGTGTGAAAATATCAATCACATTGGCTATAAATAAGACCCTTCATGCTTAGAATTGAGGACCTCATGCCCAAGCTTTGAACCTGCAACCATAAACCCTCACCATTGAAGGATAAACTTGAGGATTTTTTTTGAAAATCTAGTTTCAATTCTCCATCTGTTTTAAGATTGAAACTCCAAGAGTGCATCCCTTTCCTTGATCCATTTCACTTCCATCACGCATCTGAAGCAAGGCCAAGCATAATTGGAAGCATGATCGTGCAATTCTGAATCTCCATTGAAGGTGATTTTTTCAGAATTGTCATCTCTCCGATTCTCCCTCAATTCTTCACCATTCTTGTTGATTTTTTTGTATGAAGTCCTATCAATGTAGGCAAGGAGATTGAGTTGCTTTGAGTTCAAATCGAAGTAACTCAGTTCATGATCCTCAAAATTCAAGTCCCTGTATTTTTTTTTACTTGTGTCATACCCTAAACTTTGCCCCACCTAAAGTCATTCATCTATAAAAAAATCATTCATATCTCATTGTCTGAATTAATGGTCATTGGGGTCATGAGGATTTCATATTCCGTACATGATTCAGGATTAATGGTCATTTTGCTTGACTTATTTATTTTAATTTATTTCTTTTGATCGATCTTGCATTTTTCTGTTCCTTACATATCCATAATCAACATTGGTTTGACTTTCATTTAACCATTGTTAACTTGATAATTTAAGTTTTTGCTATGTATTCTCATTAGATTCTTAGTTGATTGGGACGACATCATCATTCATTCATGCACCATCTAACATACATTACATTGATAGTTGTCTTGCATCACTTTGAGTACAGATGTTTAGAAATTCGCTTTGCACTTGCATTGAAGTTATAGTTTCACCAAGTGAAGCTATACTTGTTGCATTTTTTTAAAATTTAAAAAAATTTAAGTCGGGTGCTAATTGGTTATTATTGATTAATTAGTTTCTAGCAAGAGTTTTTCATAAAGTATTAGGATAACACTATTTTTTTTATTAGATAACAATTTAAGATTTCAAAAATTAGATATGGTAGGAATTTTTGTTTTACAAATTTAACCTTATCATTTAATCCCTTATTACATCAAGTTTTGTTTTGTTTCCTTCTTTATAACAAAATAAATACAATTTCATAAAAATAAAATAATAAACTCCCAAGCTTGCAAGGGTGCTCCCACGTGAACACTCTTTCCATGAGGACAACATCAACCTTGTTTGTTGGCAGAAGTTTTGTCATGTATGAGCAGAAGAAACAACAAACATTAATATGGTTTTAAGAAGAAAGTACAAGGCTAAGAGTCAAAACAGAAAGGTAAAAATTTCAGGATATCACAACATCAATATCAGTATGGAAGACACACAGTTTACACCTAAAGATGTTAAAAAATTTCTGCTTTATCGAAAGTTGTTGAAGCTCTTTTCCTTTTACATAAATTGTACCCTAAAAATTCTAACATAAATGAGAAGAACCAAGGGGAAGAAGGAGGGAGGATCACTACTTTTAAAAAAAACACAGAGATAACCATTGAGAGATCCCAGCAAATACGAAAACTCTGATTCTTGTAACCTCACTGCAAATCCATTGGTTAAACCATAACAATCGAACACCAATATAAGAACAAAATTATAGCCTGGAAAGATAATCTTCCTACACATACCATAAACCGATTCACGCACACATCCATAACACCAAAGATACGGGAAGAAAGGGAGGGAGCATACCTGAACGACAAGTTTGTCCCTTCAGGTTCGTATATTCTTTTGGTTTATTTCCTTCACTCGATATTGGAGTAGGTGGGATTGTTTGTTTTGATTTGGAGAAGAATGCCAAAGTTGGCCATTCCGTTTTCTCAATCCCTTTAATTTATATTTCTATTTTTTGGTAGAAAATGAAAACATGTTAGAACAGAACATTTACTTTGGTTAATGTCAAAAGTTTTAAGGACTAGAATTTTATTTTTGTAGCAATAAATAACTCGTTACCGTATTCTCCTTCGTTTTCCATCTGTGTAGGGTTTTCGTCCGGAGAGGTCTTGTTCGTCCCGGCCGTCGTGGAGGTTTTGGCCGGCCGATTCGCCATCATGAGAGTTTGGTTCATGTGGGTGAGGCCATTTGGAATCATGAATTTGGTTCGTGAAGAAGAAAAGTTGGAACTAGGGTCTTGAGCGGCCATTGTGGTTTAGGGCTAGGGTTTGTCTTCACTAAGTTGTTTTAATGTTGTTTCCGGGCGGGTCGGTTGAGATCCAATTGGATCTCCTAACCCGCATTCCCTCCCTTTAAAGCCTGTCCGCCATTTCGGGCCCATTGGATTTTTTATTTATTTAAAAAATTAGTTGGTTCTGATATTTGTATTAATGGGTGAACGTAATTCCTAACTAGTCATTCATGGCCTGGTGGTTGATACATCTTCTGTTTCCCACCAGGCCCTTGGTTCGATCGTTTGCATTTGCAGTTTTGATATCATTAATTTTATTTTTTTAGAATTATCATTCTTTATTTTATTTTCCTTTCGTAACTTATTTGATTTAGATTAATCATTTTCGTATTCCCTATTTAATTCAAATTATTTTAAAACATTGTTTGTTTCATTCTTTTTTTTTTCAATTTTTAAACGCGTCAAAAAAAGAAACTTATTTAATTATTTATATATTTATAATCGAATTATTTTGGGGTCCTTCTATATCAAGTCTTTGTGAGGGTATACATTCAACTTCCTTTGATTTCAAACTTCCATACTTCGATAATTTTAATCTTAAACCTTCACATTAGCCTTTTCTTTTAAATCTTCATTAGTAAGTTGGAAGAAAAAGACTACCTGGACGAAATATCCAGTCGTAATCCCGAATATTAGGCCCAAGCTGTAAGAGCTTGAAAGCCATAAGTATTGGTCTTCTCTTCAAAACACTCCAATATTCAAACCATTTTCATAAGTTGGAAGAAAGAGACTACCTGGATGAAGTATCCAGTCGTAATCCCGAATATTAGGCCCAAGTTGTAAGAGCTTGCAAGCCATAAGTATTCGTATTCTCTTCAAAACACTCCAATATTCAAACCATTTTCATAAGTAAGTTGGAAGAAAAAGACTACCTGGATGAAATATCCAATGGTAATCCCGAATATTAGGCCCAAGTTGTAAGAGCTTGCAAGCCATAAGTATTCATCTTCTCTTCAAAACACTCCAATATTCAAACCATTTTCATAAGTAAGTTGGAAGAAAAATACTACCTGGATGAAATATCCAGTCGTAATCCTGAATATTAGGCTCAAGTTGTAAGAGCTTGCAAGTCATAAGTATTCGTCTTCTCTTCAAAACACTTGTAAATATTCAAACCCTTTTCATAATTAAAATTTAAAGAAAAAGATTACATGGGTGAAAGGTCCAGACGTAATCCCAAGTATTAGACCCAAGTTGTAAGAGCTTGCAAGTCATAAATACTCGTCTTTCAAACCCAAAAATACTTTCAACCAATCAAAACCTTTTACCGCCGCTGTGCGATTGATCAGAAAAACCTTTTCATAAATGAAAGACACCTTTTCTTAAGGTGGTGTAAAGAAATGCTTCGACCATAATTGTTGAGTTGAGATAAGTGACGTTTTTCCGAAGGTTGATTTATAAACCCATTCGATGTGTGGTATACGTCCGTTCCTCATCTGTTTTGGGTAAAACAATGTTTTCATCGATTAATACAATATAGCTTTCACTAAAATCGATAAATAAACAAATATTTTCTATCCAGAACTACGTAAGCCTTGAGTTCTCTATTGCACCCCGGAGATACGTAGGAGCAGGATTTGTAAATCTTGTCAGACCCATTAATAAAAAACTTAGGTTTAGTCCCCTTAGTTTCAAAATCCAAAAACATTCTTCTCTCTTCTGTTCTTTCTTTCCCACCTAATAACTTGAGAAGCCTAACATTTCCAACTAACACTAACGCACACAGCTAACTTACTGGTTCCCGTTGAGTACAACGAATGTGAGGGGTGCTAATACTTTCCCCTTCCGTAATCGACTCCTGAACCCTGATATTGGTTGCGACGACCATAATCATTATCGTTTTTTCTTGGGTTTTATCGATATTTCCCCTTTCCTTTTTAGGAATAAATAAAGTTCGGTGGCGACTCTGTTTAGTCCATTATCGCGAGCATGCAATTGCGCTTCGCTAAGTCGTGTTCTCATTTTTTGAGGTGCGATAGATGGCGACTCTGCCGGGGACTCATGTTTCCTTAAGTGAGTCAAGCCTAGTTAGGTTATTTGTGTGCTTTTTTTGTTTACTTGTGTGGCTTTTCTTTATTACTTTTGCTATCATTATTGTCATATTGATATAAATATGTTGTATTGGTTCCATTATGCTTTGGTACTTGGGATACTTTGATTGCAAACCTTGAGGGAAAGACTTTTTACCCGAGTCTCGAGTAAAAACATATTATAGGACGAGGTTGAGTAGCGTGGGTCCGCGAGATGAATTTCTCGTTGGGTCAGTGCGAGAACCTTACTTAGAGTAGATCCTTGGGAGGATGTTGTCGCCCAGCAAGTAAGTTGTCGTAAGCTTCGATATTTTCTAATGGATCTATGACTCTCAGGACCATTTGTAGAACCTTAATCCTTTGGCCAACTAGGAAAGATGGTTGTGTAGTATGGGTGTGCGAGATGAATTTCTCATTGGATTGATGCGAGAACCTCACTTAGAGTAGATTCTTTAGATGAAGTTGATGCTCAGCAAGTAAGTTGCCGCAGACAGCAAACAATCTAATGGATCCATGACTCTAGGAACTTTTTTTGAAACCTTAGACCATACTTGGTGAGAACCATGTTCTATACGAAGCAATCAGACTTATCCAGACCTCAAGCCTATTGAACTTATACAAAAAATGCATCACATTCACCCACATAATTGCATCAATATCATAAAAAGCAAACTCTTAGTTGTTTCTTATTTATTTCAGGAATTGAGAACTTGAAAATGATAACTCCAAGAAGAAACACTTTCTCACTTAAGTACAAGGCACCTAAGCTTGACAGTCTGAAAGCTTTGATCTCTGATTTGACTCTCAGTAAGCATGATGACTTCGGAAAAGACATTGGGAAAATTTTGAGCCTTCTGACTAAGAAGGTTACTATGGGATTATTAGCTCTTTGGCATAATATTATGATCCGCCTCTCCGCTGCTTCACATTCGCTTATTTCCAACTAGATCCTACTATGGAAGAAGTTGAGAGAATTGTGGGTCTAAAGTTGAAAGATTTCAATCCATTTCCAAAGCTCGAAGAGGAAGTGGGCCCAAAGAAGATAGCTTTATCCCTAAGTATCAATGTCCCAACTGTTCTAGCCAATTGGGTCGAGAAAGGGGGTTTCAAAGGTTTTCCTATAAGGTTCTTAGAAGAATTAGCTCTGAAGTTCAAGAAAAAAGGAAATTGGAACGCATTCTATGCTGTTTTGGCTTTATTGATCCATGGGATTGTGCTCTTCCCAAATGTTGAAAAGTTTGTAGATCATGTAGTCGTAGAAGTCTTTCTCTCTGGAAATCCTGTACCATTTCTCTTAGCTGACATTTACCATGCCATTCATGCTCGACATGAAAAAAGGGGTGGAACTTTGTTATGCTGTGCTCCTTTGCTTTATGCTTGGTTCATGCAACATATGCCCGAAAAAGGCCCTTTTTATGGCAAAGGAACTTAAATATCCTCAAAGACTAGCTTCTCTCACTGCAAATTCCATCACATGGTATATCAGAGAGTGGGAAACCCCAGACATCATTGTTAGTTGTGGGGAATTTCCTAATGTGTCGTTGTTAGGTACTAAGGGTTGCATCAATTATAACCCTATGTTATCTCGAATTCAACACGGCTACTTCATGGATGGTCCTCCTGAAGCAAAAGACTTACAACCATTTATGCTCTTTGATATCCAAGCAAGTAATCTTGATGTAAGAGTGATCCGAAAAGCTTGGTTGGTTAGGAAGGGTAAAGAGTTTGGAAAAAGGAACACTCTTGTCAAAGAACCTCACATTCGATGGGTGAAAGAAAGAGTTGAAGAAATCCATTTGCCATTTATCTTTAATGCTTCAGCTTTTCCTAAGCCAAAACCTATACTTCTTGAGGATATGGAGAAACTCACTGCTAAGGTTAAAAAGCTCGAATTGTAGAATACTGAATTACGGATTCAAATGAACCGAGCTATCTTGGAAAATCAAAATTTGAAGGATGAATGTAAGGGGAAATCCCGAGAACTTGAAGATAGTAACAAGAGAGCCAGGCTATTAGAAGACCAGAAGGACGATCTTGATCATATCCTTATGGGTTCCACATCAGTGATCCAGACCAGAAAGGAAGAGCTCAAGAAAGCTGAATATAGAATTTGTGAGTTAGGAAGGATGTTAGATAGGTCTCTTATGGAAAATAAAGAAATTAAGCTTGACCTTGAGGCACAAATCCATGAACTTAAGGACACTCTGAAGAAATGCAAAGAAAAGTTATCCCGCAAGATACTCCAAAAGGAAGAAGCTGAAAGAAACTGTCACCATATCAAGTACCAGTTGGAAGAAGCTAATAGGAGGTTTGCAGTTTTGGAAAGCCAGGAAGGTGATGCAACCTACTTTCTCCTAAAGAATGATTGTGTGTATTGGAAAAGGTTGTATTGAGAGACTAGGGCAGCCTTAGATGAAGATCAGTAGGTCATCAAGAAACTCCAAGAGCTCTATGTTGAATGGAATGGCAAATTCCGCAACTTAGCTAGATTTGTTAACCTCAACATGTTGAAACTCCCAGAAAAACTCCAAGAAGTCGATTGGTGTATGTGTCCAGAAAACACACCTTTTCAAGTTTTCAATTTTGTCAAGTTTTGCAAGAAAATGGTGAAGGAGCTCACCATAGATCTTGATACGATCATAAGAGCTGAGACGGAGCTTAAGTTTAATTGTACTTGAATCTGAATTGTTGGTGTTTGAATCTTTTGTATTTGAATTTGAATCATTTGTACTTGAAGTTAAATCATTTTGTATTCGAATTTGATTTTTAATTAATGGAAGTTGTCATTTTGGGCCTCAATTATTACATTTTATTCTTATTTAATATATTCTAACATTGCTGGAAAAAATAATAAAGATAACTAAGAGCTTTGCACAAAATTCACTCATAACATACATTCATGTCATTCTTCAAACAAAAAACTCATTGTTATGTCTTCTTCAGTTCCACACTGAGTCTCAACTCCGCTACAACACCAGAGCCAGCGCTCGTCAAAGAATGGCAGATCAAGAACAAGAATTGGAGAGAGTAAGCTCATAACTTGAAGACCTACGAGGAAACATGGGTCAAGTCATGGAGATACTACAAGTCATTAAGGCCAAGTTGGACACCCAAACGACGGTCGTTTCAGAAATCAATGGTCCTACGATTGAACCCCAACCTGCAAGGACAGTGCCTACCACTTGGCCAGTTTCTGGTTTACCTCTCGACTTCATACCTCCAGTTGAAGGTGCCCCTGGTTTTGTACAATCCACTCAGTAGACGGTTCCTCTACCAACTATCAATGAAACTCATCACGTGGTCCACACGTTTGCACCATCCCTTGTCCATGCACACGTGCAACCTTATTTTGAAGATCAACAACATGCTCCGAATTTTTCTAACAAAGACGGTGAAAGACATGAATACATAAGAGGAATGAAAGAGAGTTTCCATATTCTTGAGAAGAGGTTAAGGGCTATGGAAGGTGACCAAGTCTTTGGTGCTGCTTCTAGGGAGATGTGCTTAGTGTCTGGTCTTGTGATTACCACAAAATTCATGACCCCAGATTTCGATAGCTACGAGGGCCACTCGTGCCCTAAAAGTCACCTTATTATGTACTATAGAAAAATGGCTGCGTACGTTGAGGACGATAAACTTATGATACATTGCTTCCAAGATAACTTGAGGGGTGATCCCTCTAAGTGGTACTTAAGCCTGGATCAAAGTAGAATTCGTTGTTTCTAAGACCTATCTGATGCTTTCATCCAACATTACAAGTATAACATGGATATGGCCCCAGATAGAAGGCAATTGCTCAGCATGTTCCAGAAAGATAACGAGTCATTTAAAGAATATTCACAATGATGGAGGGAAGTGGCCTTGCAAGTCAAATCGCCCCTTGTTGAGAAGGAGTTAGCAGATTGGTTCATGGATACAGTAAGGCCCATGTTCTATGAAAGGATGGTGAGTAGTTTATCGGCAAGCTTCTATGACTTGGTTGTCGTGGGCATAAAAGTCGAGCTTGGATTGAAGAATGGAAAAATGATAACCACCACTGAAACATCTAGTAATAATGTCAAAAATTTATTTGGAGGTTTTCAAAGAAAGAAAGAGGGTGAAACAAGTGCAGTGTCAACCAGTCAAAGAAGGAGTCACTTGTGGAAGAAGTAACAACAATTTTCTCGATAACAACCAACTTATCCAGTACAGTATAATCAACAATTGTATGTGGCAGAAGTCATGCCAACTTTAAACCAATCACAAGCTCCTGTCTATCAACCTGTTCAACAAGCACTAGTATACCAGCAAGCACCTATGGCACCCGCTTATCAACAGCCAAGGGCATAGGCTCCATGTCCACAAAATCTTCCAAATTAAAATAGGGTACAAATAGGTAGACCTCTTTTCGCTTCAGTCTCTATGACGTACACTGAGTTATACCCATCATTGTTGCAGAAACGGTTGGTGACTCCCAGACCTTTGGGTCCTCCACCAAATCCTTTACCTCCATGGTATAATCAAGATGTCCATTGTCCTTTCCATGAAGGTGCCCCTGGGCATGATTTAGAGGGATGTTATGCTTTGAAGCATATTGTGCGAGAGCTAGTTGAGAAGAAGATCCTTTCATTCTGAGATGTTGGACCCAACGTAAAAAGTAACCCTCTGTCGGCGCATGGTGATGTTAATGCCATTGAGGATGTTTCTGATGTTTGTATAATAAAAAATGTTGAAGATGTTAAAACTCCGTTGCTAGCACTCCATGCAAAATTGGTGGGAGCTAGTTTGATTGATGCTTGTCACAAAAACTGTGAAGAATGTACCGTTTATCCAAGAGGGTGTAAAGTGGTACGAACTGATATTCAAAACTTGATGGATCAGGGTGTTTTACAAGTCTGTGGTCCTGCAACAAATGAGGAAATTTCAGTGATCAAACCCCTTTTCAATCTACCAGAACCTGTTAAGATAACTTATCAAAGAAAAGATGTTGTTCATCCATCACCCATTGTAGTTTGTATGCCTACCCCTTTTTCCTTTGAAAGCACCAAGGCGGTGCCTTGGAAATATGACATAGTTATGGTAGATGGAGTGGTGGATGAAGAACCCAAAGATGTTGAAGGTGAGAAAAGCTTGGAGAATGTTGACACCAATATCACGAACATCGCAGGGACAAGCAGAATGAGCCGCAACGTTCAGATCTATACTCCCGATTTCAAAATAATCCCTCAAGAACCAACAAGGGAAGCTATAATTGCGATTCCTGCCCCAGAATATGGAGGGGTGCAACCAGCAGTGCAATCAGGTGAAGCGATTGAATTTCTGAAAATGATAAAGAAAAGCGACTACAAGATAGTCGATCAGTTACATCAAACACCGTCAAAAATATCTATCTTGTCCTTGCTTCTTAATTCCCAAGCTCATAGGGAGGCTCTGCTGAAAGTGCTTGCTCAAGCTCATGTTACCCAGGATATAACGGTTGGCCAATTCGATAGGGTGGTCGCCAATATCACAGCTTGCAACACTCTAAGTTTCAGTCATGAAGAGCTACCCAAGGAAGGGCAGAATCATAATCGTGCCTTACATGTATCCATAAAGTGCCAAGAAGATGCTCTGGACAGGGTCTTAGTTGCCACTGGATCATCCCTCAATGATCTACCAAAAAGGGTGCTTGCTAAATTATCTTATCAAGGGTCGGAGATGAAACCCAATGCACTTGTGGTAAAAGCATTTGACGGTTCCCGGAGGACAGTAGTTGGGGAGGTAAAGCTACCAATTCAAATCGGACCGCATGTATTCCCCATCAATTTCCAACTTAGTGACTTCTACTTTGCATCAGAAAGTGAAGTTTGTCGTCAATGACAAGCTCGTCATTGTCTCAGGTGAAGAAGATTTTATCATTAGTCAACTCTCCTCTTTCCGTTATATCGAGGCTGATGAAGATGCCTTGGAGACTTTTTTCCAAGCACTTGAAATAGCCAATGCCACACTTGCGGAAGTAAAGAATCCTATTGAGAAAAGCAGTTTTTCGTTCGCCTCTTTGAAGAGTGTGAAGTCAATAGTTGAAAGTGGAGGCCCTACAGGTTAGGGGCAAGTCATCAATGTCAGTGAGAAAAATGATCGTTTCAGTTTGGGGCACAAGCCTTCTGCTAAGGAAGAAGCCCTGGTCCCTGCAAAGGACCACATATGGAGCATACAAGAAGTTTTCATAAGCACAAGATTTATCCATGGGGATCAAGTTGGTGCAGTTGAGCACGACACTGAAGATGAAGAATCATCAAATTTGATATACCATTGTGAAGAAGCCTTAACAAATTGGGAGGCAGTTGAGATTCGAGAAGTTTTTCCTATTTCAAAGTAATTGTGTTTCTTTTTGTTTTTCAAAATCTTTAGCTCTGCCCAAGGCTAACGAATCATTTGTAAGGCCACTTTAAACTTCAAAATCATTATGACAAATAAAGAGCATTTTGTTTAAATTCTTATCGTTCATTTATTTGTTTTTATTTACTTAAAATGGAAATCCTTTCAAAAACTACAAAAATATTTTTATTTCTTTTGCATTTTATTTCCACTTTTCTAAAAAACCATCATTTAAAAAACATGCAGAATAATCGATAAACCAGTTGAATTCGATGACCCCACTACTTCTTATAACTTTGAATTCCCTATCTACCAAGCGGAAGAGGATAGTGAGGAAGATTGTGATTTCCCTGAAGAAATGGAAAGGATGCTCGAGCACGAGTCAAAGGACCTTCAGCCACATCAAGAACCGGTGGAGACAATCAACCTTGGCAATGAGGAAGAGAAGGAAGAGGTCAAAGTTGGGACTACAGTTGGGGCAAGCATCAAAGACAGATTGATCAAGTTATTACAAGAATATGTAGATGTATTTGCATGGTCATACCAGGATATGCCAGGTTTAGATACTGATATTGTTGTCCACAAGCTTTCACTACATCAAGATTTCCCGCCGGTGAAGCAGAAGCTCCGAAGAGCAAGACTTGACATGGCTCTAAAGATTTGTGACGAGGTGAAATGCCAATTTGATGCCGGTTTTCTAGCATTTGCAAAGTACCCTAAATGGGTAGCTAATATTATGCCAGTATCTAAAAAGGATGGGAGGGTTAGGATGTGTGTTGATTACAGAGATCTAAACAAAGCTAGTCCAAAGGACGATTTCCACCTACCGCATATTGACACTTAGGTAGACAACACTGCTAAGTTTGGAGTCTTCTCTTTCATGGATGGATTCTCATGTTATAATCAAATTAAGATGGCTCCATAAGACATGGAAAAGACCACGTTCATCACCCCTTGGGGAACGTTTTGCTATAAGGTAATGCCATTCAGTCTCAGAAATGTCGAGGAAACTTACCAAAGAGCAATGGTCACTCTTTTCCATGATATGATGCACAAGGAAATTGAGGTTTATGTCGATGATATGATCGCAAAATCCCAAAGTGAAGAGGATCATATAGATCACTTGCAAAAGCTATTTGAGCGTCTCCGAAAATTCCGACTACGGCTGAATCCTGCTAAATGCACCTTCGATGTCCGATCTGGAAAGTTGCTTGGTTTCATTGTTAGTCAATGAGGAATTGAGGTAGATCCAGACAAGGTTAGAGCAATACAGTAAATGCCTGCTCCACGTACACATAAAGAAGTAAGAGGATTCTTGGGACGTTTGAACTATATCTCTAGGTTTATATCTTATATGACTGCTACGTGTGAACCTATATTCAAGTTGCTTAGAAAAGATCAAGTAGTTGAATGGAACTCTGACTGCCTAAGGGCTTTTGAGAAGATCGGACAATACCTGCAAGAGCCCTCTATTCTAATTCCACCTGTTCAGGGGAAACCACTCTTTATGTACTTAACTGTGCTTAAAAAGTCAATGGGATACGTGATGGGACAACATGATGAAACCGGCCAAAAAGAACATGCCATCTACTATCTGAGCAAGAAGTTTACTGATTGTGAAACTCGATATTCACTCTTGGAGAAAACTTGTTGTGCTTTAGCATGGTCCGCTCTCCGTCTAAGGCAGTACATGATTTGTCACACTACTTTGTTAATCTCAAAAATGGATCCAATAAAGTATATCTTTGAAAAGCCTGCTTTAACTCGAAGACTCGCCCGTTGGCAGATGTTATTGTCTGAGTATGACATCCAATATGTATCCCAGAAAGCCATTAAAGGAAGTGTGTTGTTTGGTTACCTGGCACACCAGCCTGTTGAAGACTACCAGGCGTTGATATTTGACTTCCCTGATGAAGACATTATGGTAGTAAAAGATTGTGAAAACCCAGGACCTGATGAAGGACCGGAATTCGGATCTCGGTGGAATCTCATGTTTGATGGTTCCTCCAATTACATGGGGCACGACGTATGAGCTATTCTATTGAATCCGAGTGGTGGATATACTCCTTTCACTGCAAGGTTATGTTTTGATTGCACAAACAATATAGCAGAATATGAGGTGTGCATCCTAGGCATTGAAGCAACGATCGACCTCCGAATCAAAATCCTCGAAGTATGTGGAGACTCAGCCTTGGTGATATACCAAGTAAAGGGCGAATAGGAAATCCATGATAACAAGTTGATCCCATATCGTGCCTATGTCATGGAGCTAATAAAATACTTTGACGAAATCAATTTCTTCATATCCCGAGGACTGAGAATCAAATAGCTGATGCTTTGGCTATATTGGATTCAATGTAGCAAGTTAGATTCCATAATGAAGCGCCTCTCATTCAGATAGAGCGGAAAGTTGAGCATGCCTACTGTCAGTTGGTTGAAGAGGAATCCGATGGTAAACCTTGGTTTCACGACATCAAACGCTTTTTGCAAAACCAAGAATATCCAAACAGATGCAACAATCCTTGACAAGAAAACGTTAAGGAAATTGGCATTCAAATTCTTCTTAAGCAATGGTGTGTTATACAAGAGAAACCACAACATGATTTTGCTTAGATGCATGGAAGGACGCGAAGTGGACCTGTTAATCAAGGAGATTCATGAAGGTTCCTTTGGAACTCATGCCAATGGGCATGCCATCGCAAAGAAGATTTTGAGAGCAGGTTATTACTGGTTGACCATGGAATCTGACTGCTTCAATTATGCTAGATATTCCATAAATTCCAAATCTATGTTGACAAGGTACACGTGCCTCCGACCCTACTAAATGTTTTGAAATCACCTTGGCCATTCTCGATATAGGGCATCGACATGATTGGTGCCATCGAGCCTAAAGCCTCCAACGGTCACCGTTTCATCCTGGTTGCCATTGATTACTTTACCAAATGGGTAGAAGCTTCTTCTTATGCTAATATGACAAAACAAGTGGTCACACAGTTTCTCAAGAAAGAGATTATTTCCCGTTATGGAGTTCCAAGTCGGATCATTACAGATAATGGGACAAATTTGAACAATAAGACCATGAAAGAATTATGCGAGAGCTTCAAGATTGAGCACCATAACTCTTCACCATATCGGCCAAAGATGAATGGCGCTGTTGAAGCCACTAATAAAAACATCAAGAAGATCCTGCAGAAAATGGTGAAAACCTATAAGGATTGGCACAAAATGCTACCCTTTGCACTGCATGGATACCGGACATCCGTCTGCACTTAAACAGGGGCAACCCCATTCTCTTTGGTATATGGGATGGAAGTGGTTCTCCCAATTGAAGTGAAGATACCTTCAATGAGAATCTTGATGGAGACCAAGCTAGAAGAGGTTGAATGGATCCAAAACAGATTTGATCAGTTAAACCTCATAGATGAGAAGCGAATGACTTCTTTGTGCCATGGACAATTATACCAGAAATGGCTCAAAAGGGATTTTGACAAGAAAGTATGTGTTCGGGTATTCAGAGAAGGAGACATCATGCTCAAGAAGATCTTGCCAATACACAAGGACTCACGTGGGAAGTGGACTCCCAATTATGAAGGCCCATATGTTGTGAAGAAAGCCTTCTCCGGAGGTGCCTTGATTCTTACAACTATGGATGATGAAGAGCTCTCACACCCCGTGAACTTTGATGCAGTTAAAAAATACTATGCCTAATAAAAACCCGCTAAGTCGAAAACCTGAAAGGGCGATTAAGGCAAAAAAAGGGTATCCCGGTGGATCGAAAACCCAAAGGGGCAATCTAGGCAGAAATTAGGGATGAATAAAAATTGATAGCTCGCTAAGTTGAAAACCCAAAAGGGCAACTTAGGCAAAAAAAAAGAGCGTCTCGGTGGATTGAAACCCCGAAAGGGCGATCCAGGCAAAAGTTAGGGGCAAAAGGCATAAACTGCATCAGATGCTAGTGATTGATAGAAAAAACCAGAGATGGAAGATCGGTCCAGTTACTCCCTTTAGAAGCAAGGTTTTGGGGAATCATGTCTATTAGGGATGGTAGTAGTCATTGGATTCAATGTAAGTCTTTCCTTATTGCCATTTTCAAAATTGTAACATTCCATGGAGCTACGCCATTTGCATGCTACCATCCCAAATAAAATATTTTGCCTATCAATCATTGTTAATTATGTTCTTTTATGTTTTTCTTTGTTATGCAAAGTGCCATTTATTTGTTAATAATGAAATTTTGAAACTTGAAAGTAATATAAATGTATTGAAAAAAAAAACAAAATTGCTTTAATATGTGAAAACCAAGAGAAAATCATTTGTGTTCCTGAAAGTCTCAAAGTTGCAGAAGCACTCCTAAATCACCAACAAGAATCTTCATAGAGCACGACATATTAATCCTCTGAAGGGATCCCAATGGCTAGTTGTATTTGTCTCTTGATATAGTTTCCTTTGAATGCGCCTATTGCATGTGTTTGATTCAGTTATTGGTGTTGAGGAATCAGGACCTTTGTAAACAGTCCCTACTAACTCCTGGTCCGCCTAACGTCAACATTTCATGTCATGATCATTCATATACCATGCATAAAAGCAAAAGTCATATCATGCATAGTTTAAAGTGTACTTTGCCTTAATTTGTGTTATCCTTTGGCCTCGTCATTGTTTGTTATCCCTTGACCCAAAGTCCATTTGTCGCTGGTGCTCCGTCTAATGAACAATCATAATGAGGATCCTGGAGAGTTCAGTTGTCACTGGTGTTATCTCCAATCCGATTGTCATTGGTATGTCAAGTTCAGTTGTCATTGATATCGTATTAGAAATCCAATTGTTATTTGGTACCCTTAAAATCTAGTTGTCACTAGTATCGTTTCAATAGTTCAGTTGTCATTGGCATCTCCAAAATTCAGTTGTTACTGGCCTTATCATCAAAAATCCAGTGGTTACTAGTATCTTTTCAAAATCCCATGGTCATTGGAGTTTATTTAGGGTCCAGTAGTAACTGTCACTTTGGTCTTAAAAAGCAATTGTTGTTGGCTTTCTCTAAAAAAGTCCAGTTATAACTAGCACTCCGTTTGAAAATCCAATCGTAATTGGTACCTGAAGTTTGGTTGTTGCCAACATCATTTAAAGTTCGGTTGAAGTTGCCACCAATCCGTTAGAAGGTGGTTGTAATCCATTGCTTACGGTCCAAGTCCAACTGTTGGCATATACAGAGAGTTTGATCACCTTGTGTTTCCTGATGGTTCCTAGAAAATCATGAGTGACTCTTCATTTTAAGGAATTCCCAGAAGCTTGGATGTTATTCTTGTGGAAAAACTCTAATTATGTTTGGTTTTGATTGATTTCTTTGTAAATAATCATTGTACCCTTTTTGCATGGACGATCTTCTCGTAAGAAGACTCCTAAAATAGTTTGTGTGGATGATTTTCTAGTAAGAAAACTCCAATGTGTTATATGGATAATCTTGTCGTAAGAAGACTCCCGTCTATTTTTTTGTTTTAGGCAAATTTTATGTTAGAAATCTCCAAAGTCTTTGATTGGATATATTTATTATAAGAGATCCCCATACTTGTCAAAAGTATTCTAAAGGGCTAGGTCATGTCTAAACTTATTTGGTAAAACGTACTATGTATATTTCTTATGAGAAATCTTAAAAACTGTCAAATACATTCTAAAGTTTCAGGTCATGTCTGGACCTATTGATAAATTGTACTTTGAATGTTCCCCAGTGTCTTTTCCCCAGCAAATTGTCATCCCCAATGAGTCTCCACCCATTTCCTTTGACATTTTCTATGAAATACCGCTACCGTATTCCCATCATTCCCCACAGGTTTGTCCACCATCGATCATAAAAATCACGGTATGGTCCATCATATCCCCCAACAAACCAAAAAGGGTCCTTTAACTCATAACATGACACATCATTTACATCTAGGGGAAAATTGCAGGTCTTCTGTATTTAAATACCCTTCACCTTGACTTCATGAGGACTGTCGCCACTCATGATATCAATTGAACATATTTAAATAGGGGCAACTGTCATACCTAAATTTTGCCCCACCTAAAGTCATTCATCTGTAAAACATTCATTCATATCTCATTGTCTGAATTAATGGTCATCGAGGTCATGAGGATTTCATATTCCGTACATAATTCAGGATTAATGGTCATTTTGCTTGACTTATTTATTTTGATTTATTTCTTTTGATCGATCTTGCATTTTTCTATTCCTTACATATCCATAATCAACATTGGTTTGAATTTCATTTAACCTCTGTTAAGTTGATAATTTAAGTTTTTGCTATGTATTCTCATTAGATTCTTAGTTGACTGGGACGACATCATCATTCATTCATGCACCATCTAACATACATTACATTGATAATTGTCTTGCATCACTTTGAGTACAAATATTTATAAATTTTCTTTGCACTTGCATTGAATGTCTAGTTTCACCAAGTGAAGCTATACTTGTTGCATTTTTTTTTAAATTTTAAAAAAAATTAAGTCAGGTGCTAATTGGTTATTATTGATTAATTAGTTTCTAACAATAGTTTTTCATAAAGTATTAGGATAACACTATTTTTTTATTAGATAACAATTCAAGATTTCAAAAATTAGACATAGTAGGAATTTTTGTTTTAGAAATTTAACCTTATCATTTAATCCCTTATTACATCAAGTTTTGTTTTTTTTTCCTTCTTTATAACAAAATAAATACAATTTCATAAAAATAAAAAAAACTCCCAAGCTTGCAAGGGTGGTCCCACGTGAAAACTCTTTCCATGAGGACAACAGCAACCCTGTTTGTTGGCAGAATTTTTGTCCTGTATGAGCAGAAGAAACAACAGACATTAATATGGTTTTAGGAAGAAAGTACAAGGCTAAGAGTCAAAACAGAAAGGTAAAAATTTCAGGATATCACAACATCAATATCAGTATGGCAGACACACAGTTTACACCCAAAGATGTTAAAAATTTATGCTTTATTGAAAGTTGTTGAAGCTCTTTTCCTTTTACATAAATTGTACCCTAAAAATTCTAACATAAATGAGAAGAACTAAGGGGAAGAAGGAGGGAGGATCACTACTTTTAAAAAAAACACAGAGATAACCATTGAGAGATCCCAGTAAAAACAAAAACTATGATTCTTGTAACCTCACTGCAAATCCACTGGCTAAACGATAACAATCAAACACCAATATCAGAACAAAATTGTAGCCTGGAAAGATAATCTTCCTACACATACCATAAACCGATTCACGCACACATCCACAACACAAAAGATACGGGAAGAAAGGGAGGGAGCATACCTAAATGACGAGTTTGTCCCTTCAGGTTCGTGCATTCTTTCGCTTTATTTCCTTCACTCGATATTGGAGCAGGTAGGATTGTTTGTTTTGATTTGGAGAAGAATTCCAAATTTGGCCATTCCGTTTTCTCATTCCCTTTCATTTATATCTCTGTTTTTTGGTAGAAAATGAAAACATGTTAGAACAGAACATTTACTTTGGTTAATGTCAAAAGGTTTAAGGACTAGAATTTTATTTTTGTAGCAATAAAGAACTCGTTACCATATTCTCCTTTGTTTTCCAGCCGTGTAGGGTTTTCGTCCGGCGAGGTCTTATACGTCCCGGCCGCCGTGAAGGTTTTGGCCGGCCGATTCTCCACCGTGAGAGTTTGGTTCTTATGGGTGAGGCCATTTGGAATCATGAATTTGGTTCGTGAAGAAGAAAAGTCAGAACCAGGGTCTTAAGCGACCGTTGTGGTTTAGGGCTAGGGTTTCTCTTCACTAAGTTGCTTTCATGTGGGTCGGTTGAGATCCAATTAGATCTCCTGGCCCGCCTTCCCTCCCTTTAAAGCATGACCGCCATTTCGAGCCCATTGGATTTTTTTTATTATTTAAAAAATTAGTTGGTTCTGATATTTGTATTAATGGGTGAACGTAATTCCTAACTAGTCGCTCATGGCCTGGTGGTTGATACATCTTTTGTTTCCCACCAGGCCCTTGTTTCGATCCTCTGCATTTGTAGTTTTTGATTTCATTAATTTTATTATTTTAGTATTGTCATTCTTTATTTTATTTTCCTTTCGTAACTTATTTGATTTAGATTAATCATTTTTGTATCACCTATTTAATTCAAATTATTTTAAAACATTGTTGGTTTTGTTCTATTTTTGTTTTTTTTTCAATTTTTAAACGCGTCAAAAAAAAAGAAACTTATTTATTTATTTATATATATATTTATTTATTTATAATCGAATTATTTTGGGGTCCTTTTATATCAAGACTTTGTGAGGGTATACATTCAACTTCCTTTGATTTCAAACTTCCATACTTCGATAATTTTAATCTCAAACCTTCACAGTAGCCTTTTCTTTTAAATCTTTCTTAGTAAGTTAGAAGAAAAAGACTACCTGGATGAAATATCCAATCATAATCCCGAATATTAGGCCCAAGCTGTAAGGGTTTGCAAGCCATAAGTATTCGTCTTCTCTTCGAAACACTCCAATATTCAAACCATTTTCATAAGTAAGTTGGAAGAAAAAGACTACTTGGATGAGATATCCAGTCGTAATTCCGAATATTAGGCCCAAGTTGTAAGAGCTTGCAAGCCATAAGTATTTGTCTTCTCTTCAAAACACTTCAATATTCAAACCATTTTCATAAGTAAGTTGGAAGAAAAAGACTACCTAGATGAAATATCCAGTCGTAATCCCGAATATTAGGCACAAGTTGTAAGAGCTTGCAAGCCATAAGTATTCGTCTTCTCTTCAAAACACTTGTAAATATTCAAAGCATTTTCATAATTAAAATTGAAAGAAAAAGATTACCTGGGTGAAAGGTCAGACGTAATCCCGAGTATTAGACCCAAGTTGTAAGAGGTTGCAGGTCATAAATACTCGTCTTTCAAACCCAAAAATACTTTAAACCAATCAAAACCTTTTTTCGCCGACGTGTGATTGATCTGAAAAAGCTTTTCATAAACGAAAGCCACCTTGTCTTAAGGTGATGTACACCAATGCTTCGGCCATAATTGTTTAGTTGAGATAAGTGACGTTTTTCCGAATATTAATTTATAAATTCATTTGATATGTGGTATACGTCCGTTCCTCATCTGTTTTGGGTAAAACAATGTTTTCATCGATTAATACAATATAGCTTTCTCTAAAATCGACCAATAAAAAAATATTTTCTACCCAGAACTACGTAAGCCTTGAGTTCTCTATTGCACCCGGTGATTCGTAGGAGAAGGATTTGTAAATCTTGTCAGGCTCATTAATAAAATACCTAGGTTTAGTCCCCTTCGTTTCAAAATCCAAAAACATTCTTCTCTCTTCTGTTCTTTCTTTCCCACCTAATAACTTGAGAAGCCTAACATTTCCAACTAACACTAACGTGCACAACTAACCTAATGGTTCCCGTTGAGTACAACGGACGTGAGGGGTGCTAATACTTTCCCCTTGCGTAATCGACTCCTGAACCCAGATATTGGTTGCGATGGCCATAATCATTGTCTTTTTTCTTGGGTTTTATCGATATTTCCCCTTTACTTTTTAGGAATAAATAAAGTTCGGTGGAGACTTTGTTCAGTCCATCATCACGAGCTTGCAATTGTGCTTCGCTAAGTCGTGTTCTCATTTTTTGAGGTGCGACGACTTGGAATTGGACAAAATTGAGGCCAGATTCATGCTCCTGAGCATTTTCCCTTCAAAATAGTATACTCAATTTCCATTTTTATTTGAGTTGAGTTTGGACCAGTTCGGTGGTCCTCAGCGGAGAAGATGACCGGAGCTAGGGCTCCGGTGGTGTGTTGGCAAGGTTTCAATAATCTGATCTGGTCCACAGCTTCTAATCTCATCCATCCAAAGTAATTACCACGCGTGTGGGATAGTTGACTAATGTACATATGGAACGCACGCTTATCACCATCTGATCTGCCACCTCAATTAATGAGGGAGATCAGATGGTTCTCATTTTTTTTATTTTCTGATTATTTCATTTAATTGCCTATTTTTAATTAATTCATATTAACTTCATTATTAATCCAAAAAATATGGGACTTTCACTAAAAAAATTCAAATATTTTTCTCTTTCATTTTTTAAATTAAAATTATTTTTTGGATAAATATTGATATTTTTCATGATTTAATTGTTTTTGTGCATATTTTTAATTGTTTAAAAATACTTCTGACTTTTCAAAAATAATGAAATTTTTTCTCCAATGTCCTTTGACCTTGTTTGACCTTTGATAATCTCTTGGCCATTTATTTGGTGTTTTGAAGAGGTTTTAGGTTTTTGATTAAATATAATTTAATTTAAATGCATTTTAATTTGATTTTTAATTGTTTAATTGTGTATAAATTATGTTGAGCCATTTTTATTGACTTGTGAAGTTTGACTATGTGTTTGGGCCTTGCTCAAGGTTGATTTGACTTTTGTTGGATTAAAATCATTGGATTTAGGGGATTGATGAAATGTACATTTCATCTCCCAAAATGAATGAATGATTTCAATTTGATAAAATTCCTCCCGTGAGCAATTTGTGTTTGTCTTATTTCCCCTCTCTCTTTATCTTCAATCCCATTCTATTCGATTCCTCTCTTTTGCCAATGAAGTCCCAATACCCTAAGGCTAATTGGTTCATCAATAACTTTGTGTTAGATGAACCAATACAAGTATGGATGATATTAGGTCCACCCTTTGATCATTTTCTTTTTGTGTGTGGTATGTTTTAGCAGTATGGTCCATTATACCATATCTCTAACATGCATTAACACCAAAATTTCTATTGCCTGGCCTCAGATAGTTGTGACTTCTACATAAGTCCAATTATGATTGCTTAACATAGCACTAAATTTTGACCCAAAGGCATAGCATTCTAGTAAATGAGATTGTAAGTCTCCCCCCTTTCATGGTATTGTGTGGAAACTTGGCCTTTTTTCCTTCCTTTGGAAGATGTCTTGGTTCAAGAATCGATGCTTGTGAATAGAGGGTTGAGTGTTCTCCAAAGAATGACTTAAACAATTGAAAAGAAAAACTCCACTAACATCTAATCAAATAACATTTGATTAACTTTTATTATAATTGATTTTAATCAATTCATTTACTTTATGCACTTTAAATTCAAGCCATTTATCATTTGCCATTATACATACCATTTAACTTGTTTATGTTTATGCCATTTTCACTTTGCTCACTTGAGCCATATATTTTGATTGTATATACTTGTTTGTGTATCTTGTTTGTGTTTGTGGTATTAGGACCTTAAAATACTTAATGAACAACAAAAACTCCTAAAAATGTTTATATGGACTGTTGGATTTATTCTGAGCTTTGGACTTAGAATTAGGCAAATTCCCTATGCAAAAGGACTTGGTCAATGCCAACATTTCTGAAACCAAGTTTTTGTGATTTGAATTTTCATCTGATGCAAGTAGTGGGATCCACTTGAGTTTATCTGCTACATGGTCTTGATGCAAAGATTAATTTGAACCTATGTCTAATGCCTTATTATGAGCCATTCAAGGAGTATGTCGTCTGATACAAGGGAAGATTAAGAAGAAGATTATGAAGTTGCTTGCTTGGATGTGGCTATATTTATTTGATGCCTTGCTCTTCATCTTGCTACGTATCTATTGATCATTGCTTGATTCAAATTCTAAAGGAAACGTGGGTTTCTATATGACATTCTTATCTATTGGATCGCATCACATTGGTCAGATCTTTTCAACTCTTAACTTTTAAATTTTTGCTTAGGATTAGTCTCTTCATCTCGTCCCATCTTCTTAAATTTCAAATCTCTTCCCCCATTTTTTAAATCTTCTTTGTTTGTGATTTCTAAACTTAGCTATTTTGGAAACTAGAAACTTTGGTCTTATGCCATTGCATTTTTAAACTCTTTTCTTAAATCAAACTTATAAATGAATCTAATGATATTGACTTAAAATTTCTAAAGACAAAGAGAAATAACACTCATCCAAACTCTTTTATGCCTTTGTGCCACTTTTAAACTTAAATTTTTGTTAAAATCAATTCACTCACTTTGAAAATGATACCACGAACTACGAGGTTTTGATCCCTCTTTTTTATGTTGGTACGTAGGCACAAGTCTGAAGGTCTTGTCAAACACAAAAATGTAATTAATGAATTCTTTCCTCATCCCCACACTTTATTTATTGCAAACATCATTTTTATACCCAAAACACATACGCACATAAAAAAAGGGCTCCCTAGGAGTACCTAAGACACTTTGGATGCTAACACCTTCCCTCTGTGTAACCAACCCCCTTACCTGTAATCTATGGAATTTTATTAGTTTTGATTTGAAAACTTCTTATCTTTGGGTTTTGTTCGTACTTTTCCCTTTTCCTTTGGAAACAATAAAAGCGTGGTGGTGACTCTGGTTTTATTGACGTTAAGTTTATCCATGGCTTAATGGTCATGAATTTACCGCTACAAAAGGTTCATAGGGGAAGAAAGAAGAGAGAGTGAGAGAGAATGAGATTAAGGAAATGAAATGGAAAACAGGAGAAAAGAATTATATACTCCCCATGGACGGTGCTGAGTGAGAGACATGTGGGTCGCTCCTAGCCAACCAGTTTGTTGACGCTGACCAATTCCTTGTACACACGCCCATGAGATGTCTTCATTGACTTACAATCTGATTTCTCCATCCTGCTTACTTTGACTAGTACACCAAATCAAGGGTTGTGGTCTGGAGGCCTTTAGATCCCTCTGATCATGATCAAACACCCCAAACAGAGTCAACTGTTGACTCTCTCTCTCTCTCATGGACACTCTGGTCAAGCTTTAGGCTTCAAAGCAAATGGGCATATACCTCATTGCTTTTCACACACCCTTTACTTAGCCCATTACTATTTGAACACGAAATACACCCCCTGCCTTTCTTATTTATTTAATTAATTTAACTTATTTTCTTAATAAGTAGTTTTATTAATTAATTTTTATAATTAGTATGTAATCAATAATTAATTAAATTATTTAATAATTAATTTAAATAATCAAGAGTTTATTTTATTTATAATAAATAAATAAATAATACAAAAAATAGGTTTTACGGTTAGGGTTTATTAGAATAATTCCCCAATTAATCTTAGGGTTCGTATTTATATATTATTAGGATTAATTAGGGTTTAATAAGGATGATATCAATTTTCCTTCGTCAATTAACCATTTTAGTATTCTCAAATGAAATTAATTATGGATCATTTAACTTAATTTCTTATTAAATTAATTATAATGTTTTTTCCAAATTAATCAATTAACCAAAATCAATGCCACACATTCAAATTTTAAGTCATCTGCCCTTGTGCCCGGAGGCATTTTTAAAATCAAACATTTCTTCGCCCTCGATGTGTTGAGAACTTTCAATAATCTAAAACCAACCAACCAAACAAACAAACATTTTTCCATACGAACTACGGTGTTGTGATCCTTCAACAAACTTGAAGATACGTAGACATAGAGTCGTAACACTCTAGCGAGTACAATAATAAGAAACTTTTTCATTGTCCTTCTTTATTAATCAAACTATTTTCTCTGAATATTAACACTTTCTTTATAAATAAATACCTTAAGCAAATAATAAATAGCAAAGGCGAACTTCGCTTAGAAACACACACTAATCCTAGAATTAGAGGAGGATCCCATTGAGTACAATGGAGGTGAGGGGTACCTAATACCTTCTCCTTACTTAACCGACTCTCGAACCTTAGTTTATTCCCTTAACTTATAGTTTTTATCATTATTTTCGCGTTCCTTAGGAACAAATAAAGGATTATGGTGACTCTGTAAATTTTCTAGCTACGACAGCTGGTGACTTTGTTGGGGAGTCTTACTTCCCTAAAGAGAGTATATCATAACCTCTAGTTCTAGGGTTTTGTGTGTTTTCTCCCTCTATTTTCCTTACCTATTCATTTATTTGCTTCTCTATTATTTATTTGATTTTCCTTTCTATTTTTATACCTTTATTATTATTTTATTATTTATATTGTCATCTCATTGGATGGGAATGTTACTATGTTAGAAGCTAAAACCTCGGCTTGAGAAAAAACCTAAGTTAAGGGGTAGAACTGAAATGTTTTCTGTGAGGTATCATACCTCAAAGATACATGTAAACTACACTCAGAATAGACCCCCCAAAGATATCTTCATAGTAGGGTCAACCCCTAATATGTTGATGATTTGGAAGTGGTCAATGACTCTGAGAACCATTTTCTAGAATCTATTATATTCATGGTGACCTTATGTTATCAATCCCCCAAGGGTTGTTACTAGGGTCCTGCCCAAATGAGACTAATTTTGAAGGATTACTGTAGGAAGGCTTGATCCTTCTCATGGTAAAACAAGGGTATGGTCCATGTCTTTAGGACTACCATCTTAAACTTTAGATCTCACAAGTGAGGGGATTGGGTAGTCTAAACTTATAACTAACTTGTCATAAGAAGGCTACCTTACCAAGGTCATACTTTCTTATTACCCTTACCTATCCTAAACAAAAACTCAAAAAAATCATATTATCATTCTCATCAAAATCATTTTTTGCATTCAATCATTTCAGGAATCTTAATCATCATCCAAGTGTGAGCAAATTCTTTACTTTGAATAAGTTTTGAATGATAGCAAATTGTGTGATCATTGTCTAATTGTTGGTTGTGCATTATTTTACATGTTTCATTTGTGTTTTTAGCCTATACTATTGTTTCGTGTCTATACATAAAGATCCACATTGATACATTTCTTAAAAGAACTCATAAAAACTGTTTTGTGTCAGTATGTATCGATACATGTTCATCTGCATCGATACATAAATTTGTTTTAAATTACAAAACGTTTTTGCTTCAGTATGTATCGATACATACGAGCTTTGTATCGATACATGCTTAGTTAAAATGTTCTATGTATCGATACATACGAGCTTTGTATCGATACATGCTTGTATTAATTCTCTAAAATTAATCAAAGCTATAGTATGTATCGATGCATAATCTTTTGTATCAATACATAATTATGTTTTGTCTACTAACAGCTTCTGTCTTTCACATATAAGAAGTATTTTGACAGCTCAGTTAAAGCATACGAATTCACAAGTGAAAAACAGTTGTAACATAAATCAAAGGAGTGTGTAGCAGCAATTGTTTTGAGCAGTTAGAAACCTGAAAGAGACTTCATCTTCTTCATCTTCTCAATCTCTTTTATTCAAGATCATCAACATATAATCATTCTTGTTCTTTGGATTAAAGGATCAACAAGATAATGTTCAGTGGAACGATCAAGGATCTAGCTGAGGTGTTCAGTGGAACGATCGAGGATCTAGCTGAGTTGAAGGTTGAAGGGGGTTTCGAGGAAAAACCAAATGGTTTGTCCTTCAAGAACTGGAGTGTTCTTGCGGGATTGTTAGTCACGTTTGCAGAACAGATTCAGCCGTAGCGTAGGGTTTGGAAATTGGGTAATTTCGCAAACAGGTCGTGGAACCGGTGAATTGTTTGCAATTTCGTGCAGGAAATTCTTGATCGAGCTCAGATCAAGTGGAGGTTTTATACAAGAAGAAGATCTTGGGATTTAGATTTCTGTCTTTGTATTGTAACCTTGTATCAATGAATTCGGCATTATTGATAACAACAGTTCTCAATTTCATTTGAAATTGAGAGGGAGACGTACCCACACGCGAGGACGACAGTGGGGAACTTCCTTACCAAATCTCTGTGTATCGTATTATTTCCTTATTTATCTTTACGTTTTCAACAGTTTTGTGATTTCAGTTGGTGTATTGTGGCTGTACATTTCGTGATACAATAGTGGCAAGAAAACTTCTTTATCTAAACTCCACCATTGTTCATCATTGATCACATACACACCAAATGTTTGACAAAACTGTCAGCTGAGTTTTATTCATTGGAATTAGAATTTAGTGATAAGTGCATTTGATTTGATAATATTCTGGTGTTAATAATCTCTATCGTTTCTAACTCAAATCCAACAATAAATTCACGTGTCCGGTTTTCTAGTAGCGGTTCAGAATAGACGAAAGTCGATTCGGGACTGTAATTTTCCGCTAAGTTTCAATAACTCTGATAAGATTTTTTAAATCCGTTTATTTAAAATAGGTGATCTATTCATCCCACCCCCTCTCGATCACTAGGCACACCGTCTAACAAGTGGTATCAGAGCGTCGGTTCGCTGGTGTTCTGTGGTTGCCTGTAACGATATGGATTCTGAACCAAAGGGGGCGTATAATAGAGCGCCGATTTTCAACGGTGAAAATTACGGCTACTGGAAAGACTGCATGCGAGTTCATATAAATTCTGTTGATAGGCTAGTATGGGCTGCCATTGAAAATGGTCCTTTTCAAATTACTATGACAAATGCGGTTGGCGCCATAGTTCCTAAACCAGAAGGTGATTGGAATGAGAAAGATGAGAAAAAGTGGTCGAGTGATTGGAGAGCTCGAAATATGCTAATTTCAGCACTTGGTGTTGATGAGTATTATCGGGTATCCCATTGCACGACAGCTAAAGAAATGTAGGATGCTTTAGAAGTTGCCCATGAGGGTACTACTGAAGTAAAACAGTCCCGCATTAACACACTCAATCAAGAGTTTGAGCTCTTTCGCATGAAACAAGGAGAATCTATCCCCGACATGCAAAAGAGATTTACTCATCTCACTAATCGTTTGAATGCACTTGGAAAACATGTTTCCAATGAAATAGCTACTAATAAAATTCTGAGATGTCTTAGCAGGGAATGGCAACCTAAAGTAACAGCTATTAAGGAAGCCAACGATCTAACGACACTTACGATTACAAATCTGTTTGGAAAGCTGGAAGAACATCAGAAAGCATTAGAAAGTCTTGAAAAGTTTGAGAACAAAAGTAAGAAGTAAAAGGAGAAGAAGAGAGACAAAGAGGGACAGAAGAAGCCAATAGTTCTTGTGGCCTCTAGCTCTAAGTACTCACGAAAAGAGCAAAGTGACAATGATTCTAGTAGTGCCAAAGATTCGGATGATGAGGAAATGGGACTTTTTGTAAGGAGATATAATAGATTCATTCGAAAGAATGGAGTCAAGCATTCCGACAAAAACCTCATGAAGTTTCAAAGACAATCTACAGATTCAAAACAGGAAGAGAATAAGAAGAGTAGAGGAAAAGGATCTTGTTTTAATTGTGGTAAATCTGGACATTATAAAACAGATTGTCCTATGAAGTATAAGGATCAAGGAAAAGCTCCACCAAAAGGGTACAACAAACAAAGAAGAGCTTACATTGCATGGGAAAGTGATAGTGATTCATCAAGCACACAAAGTTCAAGTGATAGTGATGAAATCGCAAATCTGTGCCTTATGGCTCACACCAAAAATCTGTCCTACCACAAGAAGAAAATCAATGATAAAAAGGTAAAACAAGCCTATTATAATAATTTCTCTTCTATGTCTTTTTCTGAACTGAAAATAGCTTTTGAAAAACTGCATAACGAAGTTGTAGATGCTTTTAAAAGATTATCTCCTGATAAACAAATTTTTTCATTTCTGGAAGGTAAAGTATACAAAGCTGAAAAAGATTTAGAATGGTTAAAAGCTAGTATTGCAGAAAATTCAAAAAATATTGACATTGATGGATGTAGTAAAGTTGGGTATTGTGAAGCTTGTCATATTTGGCAACAAGAGGTAAACACTCTCAAGGTCAAATTGGAAAAAGCTTTACAACCTAAGGTTACTTATGTCGTTGACTCTAGGTTGTTTAAGAAGTCATTAAATCCACCATATGCAAAATACTCTTTTATTCCAAAGGATTTAATGAACAAGAATAAACAAACACATCATCATGGTTTATGTCATTATTGTTGTCGTGCTGGCCATACCATTGAGAAATGCAAGTTTAGGAGATTTCTTGTTCCTAAAGATATTTATCAATGGAAGCCAAAAGGCAACCATGTTAGCACTTACCCACTTGGACCCAATGAAAATTGGGTACCAACTTCTCTCTTTTGATATTGTAGGATGAGTGCCTTGCTTCCGTAGATAGGAGATGGTTTCTTGACAGCGGTTGCTCAAGGCACATGACCGGTGACATATCGCTTTTTATAGACTTCAAAGCAAAGAAGAAGGGATATGTTACTTATGGAGACAATAACAAAGGAGCTATACTTGGCAAAGGTAGTGTAGGTAATCCCTCTACCACTACTATTTCTGATGTCCATTTAGTAGAGGGGCTTAAACACAATTTGTTAAGCATAAGTCAATTGTGTGACAAGGGTTATAAAGTTTCTTTCACAAAAACTTGCTGCATAATTGAACATGCTGAACAGAACGTTGTGTTTAAGGGTGTAAGAGTATATAATAAGCGTTTACTTACTGTTGAAGAATCTGTCCATGTTTCTTTTGATTAGTCTTATCCGAAAAGTGTCGGAAAAGGTATTTCTTTTGATGACGCAGGTGTATCTACAGAAGACATACTCAAGGGAGCTGTTACGGAAACTGATCAGTCCATAACAGTTGCCCATGAGAAGGAGGAAGATACTAGTCATGAAGAAGATGAGGAAGAAAGGACAGCTGAAGTGAATGACCTTCCACCAGCTGGAAATCTTCAAAAGACCATCCTATTAACAACATCTTGGGAGATATTTCAAAGGGAGTAATGACTCGTTCTAAAATAAGTAATTTTTGTTCTCACTTCGCTTTTGTTTCACAAGTAGAACCTAAAAATGCCAAAGAGGCCTTGATTGATGAATGTTGGCTAATGGCCATGCAAGAAGAGCTTAATCAATTTAAAAGAAATGACGTTTGGGAACTTATCCCTCGTCCGCGAGATCATCATATCATAGGTACTAAATGGGTTTTTAGAAATAAGCTTGATGAAAACGGAGTGATAACTAGGAACAAGGCACGTTTAGTAGCACAAGGGTATAACCAAGAGGAGGGCATAGACTATGAGGAAACTTATGCTCCAGTTGCTCGCCTTGAAGCTATACGTCTCTTGCTTGCCTATGCGTGTTCTAATTATTTTAAGCTTTACCAAATGGACGTAAAGAGTGCGTTTCTAAATCGTGTCGTAAATGAAGAGGTATATGTCTCACAACCTCCTGGTTTTGAGAATGCTGAAAATCCAGATTATGTTTACAAATTAAAACGAGTTTTGTATGGTCTTAAACAAGCCCCTCGGATTTGGTATGAAAGGCTTAGCAAATTTCTAATTGATCATGGATATTCAAGAGGTAAAGTGGATAATACTCTCTTTATTAAACACAAGGGAAAGCACACTCTTTTAGTTCAAGTTTATGTAGACGATATAACTTTTGGTTCAACTAACACACACTTGGTCGAAGAATTTTCTAAGGTTATGCAGGGTGAATTTGAGATGAGTCTTATGGGGGAGCTGAATTACTTCCTAGGTCTTCAGATAAAGCAACTTGATGAGGGTACAACAGTATGTCAAACAAAGTACTGCAGAGAACTACTCAAGCGCTTTGGAATGAACGACTCAAAATCAATTGACACCCCTATGCCTACCAACGGAAATCTAGATAAAGATGAGCATGGTAAGAGTGTAGATGTCAAAAAGTTTAGAGGTATGATTGGGTCTCTTCTGTATCTTTCTGCTTCTAGACCTGACATCATGTTTAGTGTTTGTATGTGTGCACGATATCAATCAAATCCTAAGGAATCACACCTGAAAGCTGTTAAGCGTATATTTAGATATCTTCATGGAACATCTAAATATGGGCTTTGGTATTCCAAAGGAAGTGATTGTAGCTTAGTAGGTTACTCCGATTCTGATTTTGCTGGCTGCAAATCAGATAGGAAAAGCACGAGTGGTACATGTCACTTGTTTTCAAACTCCTTGGTAAGTTGGCATAGCAAAAAGCAGGTATATGTGGCTTTGTCAACTGCAGAGGCTGAGTACGTTGCAGCCGGTAGTTGTTGCGCTCAGATTTTGTGGCTAAAGCAACAACTACAAGACTTTAACATTCAACTCAAACGTATTCCAATAAAATGTGACAACACTAGTGCCATAAACCTTACTAAAAATCATGTTTTACACTCACGCACTAAACACATAGAGATTAGACATCACTTTCTTCGCGACCATGTTGAAAAAGAAGACGTTGTATTTGAGCATGTTGATACTAAAAACCAGCTTGCTGACATTTTCACTAAACCTTTGGCAACGGAACCGTTCTTCAACATTCGTCGTGAATTAGGGATCTTAGATCTCTCTCCATTGTTGTCTTAAGCATGTTTGTTCTTATTTATATTATGCCTCACCTTGGTTGATGAGATTTGTTTTAGATTTCATTTATACCTCACAAGGTTACATCAACAGAGGTAATATCACTCCTTTCTATATCTCTTTTAGAACTATGTGATTGTGTATGTTAGAACAAAATTCCTTATTTTCGTTTATGTGAATTTCTTTGCATATATTGTTTGAACATTAATATCTGATTTGTGAATTATACTTGGGCATCATTATCATGACATACTTCATAATGCATAACCATACTGCATAAAAATTAATTAAAATTTGGTTTGGCATCAGTATGTATCGATTCAAAGATGTATGTATCGATTCATGTCTTCTTCATTTCACATCTTTCAAAATTGGTTCAGTATGTATCGATTCATTCGTCGTTTGTATCGATACATAGACCCTTTAAAAACAAAAATGCGTAACATGGATCGATCCATTCCCATATGCATCGACACATACTGATTGTTATTTGGATTAAATGCATTTTATTTCACTCATGGATCGACACATCAGCAATTCTTATCACATCTTGTCACAAACTTGGTATCAGCAGTTCCCCTACCTCTCAAAACCTGCGGCTAACCCTAATCTCCTTCATCATCATTCTCTCCAAAACCCTAAATTCATCTCACTTTTCTTCAATTGTTCATTACCATGCCTCCAAGAATCATTCCGGCTAGAGCAAGGGGAAAAGGAAAAGGAAAGGAACCGGTTGGCACTTCTCAGCAGTTACCAGAAATTCCTCCTAATGCCTTAGATTTGCTTCATCCTGCAATTGCTACTGAGTTTGAGGATTCTTTCAAGACAAGGTTAGTTATGAAACCCCATGTCTTCGATAAACATGATGTTATTCATCTGCATCTCAATGATGTGGTTGAACTCCTTAATGCACAAAAACTTGGTTCATTTTTTACTACAAAGGATGATTACCATGAGGATTTTATCCATGCATTTTATGCTGGCTTACAATCTGGTAAAGGATATATGTTTAAGTGTTCTATTGGTGTCAGAACCTATACTTTTGAGTCTGGTGATTGGGAAACAGCGTTTCAAATTCCGCTTCCGTCGCATAATTTCAAGACTTGGCATGACTTGAAGTTTGATACTGACTTTGACCTGAAGGAGTTTACTCTATCTATCTTGAAATTGGACAGACCGCTGGGTGAGGATGAACACGTTACGTCTGGTATGATTAAGAAAATTCCTCGTATACTTCATTGGATTATCTCGCACATTCTGCGTCCAGCAAACAGTGGACATTCTAGGTTAGACAGGGCAGGCATTCATCTCTTGTATATTCTTCAAAATAAGGTTCCCTTGAATTGGGAAAATTACTTTGTGAAGCGTCTCTTTTTCGTGCGTAACGGTGCCAAGAATGTTGCTCTTGGTTATGCGTCTCAAATCATGAAAGTTCTTACGTTCTGGAATGTTGCAATCCCTTTAGTTCCTCTCATATCACCATCTGCTGCTCAAGAGTTTGACTCTTCCACTTTATCTCATATGGGATATCAGTGGGACAAGGAACGTCAATGTTTCTATTTCTTTGAAAGGAAATCCAAAACAAGGATCTATAATTTTAATGTGCCTTCTGAACGAATTCATGTAGTTGAATACCAACCTGATGAAGAAATGCATGATGTGAACGAAGCAGATGTGCCTGCAGCTGATGACAATGCTGGTTGGGGTGATTGGGTGCCACAAAGGTGGTCTCCAACCAACTATGTACCTGAACCAACGGTTCCTCCATTCTCCGGCGGTGCTTCATCTTCAACACCTACTGCGCACCTAACTCAAATGCTTCAACAAATGGAGCTTGCCAACCAAGAACGTCATGAAGAGGCACGGTCTTGGCATGTACAACAAAGTGAGTGGCATAAGGAGCATCGTGAGTGGCATGACGATCATACACGGATGTACCATAACCAACACTCTTGGCACACAGACTTGGTTAAATGGAACCAAGTCTTCTACAATGAAATGTCTAGTTTTATGGACGACTGTCGTGCCAATCCTGGTATTATGGACAGATTCAGAAGTGTTGAAGTTCAGGACTGGTTCAGGCACTACACCTTCATGGGCCACAATCCAGATGCAATGCCTCCTCCTCCGTCTCCGCCAAGCTTCAGAGATCCTGATAGAGATGACAAGGAGTCCTGTGGTGGCTATAATCCACATTAAACCATCATCATTTCATTTCACTGCATTTCATTGCATGTTGCTTGAGTTTTTTTTCTTTTCAGATTAGTTGCACCTTATATGTCTTGGCTCATGTAATTTTTAAATACTTTCTACTAGTTAAATTCTTATTTCCTTCTGCTTACTTCTGGTGTTATTGCCCTTATTTGTCATTCTTTGTGAGTGATTCTTTACTTTTTAAGCTTCCTTCTTTGTGATTGTTAGCTTCTTTATCATTTTTGTTGTGTCCTGCTACAACATGTTGCCTTGATAAAACTGTTTTTTCTTCTTTTTGATGTTGACAGAGGGGGAGAAATGCAGATGTTGACAGTTATGCACAAACTCAAGGGGAGTATCACACATCTTGCTAAAAATTTGCCATCATCAAAAAGGGGGAGTTTGTGAGCAAATTCTTTACTTTGAATAAGTTTTGAATGATAGCAAATTGTGTGATCATTGTCTAATTGTTGGTTGTGCATTATTTTACATGTTTCATTTGTGTTTTTAGCCTATACTATTGTTTCGTGTCTATACATAAAGATCCACATTGATACATTTCTTAAAAGAACTCATAAAAACTGTTTTGTGTCAGTATGTATGGATACATGTTCATCTGCATCGATACATAAATTTGTTTTAAATTACAAAACATTTTTGCTTCAGTATGTATCGATACATACGAGCTTTGTATCGATACATGCTTAGTTAAAATGTTCTATGTATCGATACATACGAGCTTTGTATCGATACATGCTTAGTTAAAATGTTCTATGTATCGATACATACGAGCTTTGTATCGATACATGCTTGTATTAATTCTCTAAAATTAATCAAAGCTACAGTATGTATCGATGCATAATCTTTTGTATCAATACATAATTCTGTTTTGTCTACTAACAGCTTCTGTCTTTCACATACAAGAAGTATTTTGACAGCTCAGTTAAAGCATATGAATTCACAAGTGAAAAACAGTTGTAACACAAATCAAAGGAGTGTGTAGCAACAATTGTTTTGAGCAGTTAGAAACCTGAAAGAGACTTCATCTTCTTCATCTTCTCAATCTCTTTTCTTCAAGAACATCAACACATAATCATTCTTGTTCTTTGGATTAAAGGATCAACGAGATAACGTTCAGTGGAATGATCAAGGATCTAGCTGAGGTGTTCAGTGGAACGATCGAGGATCTAGCTGAGTTGAAGGTTGAAGGGGGTTTCGAGGAAAAACCAAATGGTTTGTCCTTCAAGAACTGGAGTGTTCTTGCGGGTTTGTTAGTCACGTTTGCATAACAGATTCAGCCGTAGCGTAGGGTTTGGAAATTGGGTTATTTCGCAAACAGGTCGTGGAACCGGTGAATTGTTTGCAATTTCGTGCAGGAAATTCTTGATCAAGCTCAGATCAAGTGGAGGTTTTATACAAGAAGAAGATCCTGGGATTTAGATTTCTGTCTTTGTATTGTAACCTTGTATCAACGAATTCGGCATTATTGATAACAACAGTTCTCAATTTCATTTGAAATTGAGAGGGAGATGTACCCACACGCGAGGACGACAGTGGGGAACTTCCTTACCAAATCTCTGCGTATCGTATTCTTTCCTTATCTATCTTTACGTTTTCAACAGTTTTGTGATTTCAGTTGGTTTATTGTGGCTGTACATTTCGTGATACAATAGTGGCAAGAAAACTTCTTTATCTAAACTCCACCATTGTTCATCATTGATCACATACACACCAAATGTTTGACAAAACTGTCAGCTGAGTTTTATTCATTGGAATTAGAATTTAGTGATAAGTGCATTTGATTTGATAATATTCTGGTGTTAATAATCTCTATCGTTTCTAATTCAAATCCAGTAATAAATTCGTGTGTCCGGTTTTCTAGTAGCGGTTCAGAATAGACGGAAGTCGATTCGGGACTGTAATTTTCTGCTAAGTTTCAATAACTCTGATAAGATTTTTTAAATCCGTTTATTTAAAAGAGGTGATCTATTCACCCCCATTCTCGATCACTAGCCACACCGTCTAACACCAAGCACCCTACGTATAATGGAATCTGGTAAAAGGAAAACCCTTCATTTCAAGATAAGGGACTCTAAAATAGATAACCTGGGGAACTATGCCATGAGCTTGAGCAAAAGTAGGAAGAACTCCCTGAATTACAAATACATAAAATTCTTTGACCTCTTGAGTATCCTCGTGTAAAAGTAGGCCTTTACTGCTCTGGCACAATTCTTTGACCCTACACATAAGTGATTCCAGTTTCAAGACTTCCAATTGGCTATGACTCTTGAAGAGTTCATCAATATCCTAGAGACTTCTAAACCCACAAAGGGTCCATTCAAAATGATAGGGTATCGTCCTATAATGGAAGAAATGGCTTATCACCTTAACATCCATGGAGCTGTCTGGCAAGCTAACTTGAGGATTTGTGGAGACTTCAAAGGCTTCTAGAGAGAGTATCTAGATAAAAGGGCTTATGAATTTGATACTTCCCTATAGTGGGATGCCTTGGAAAATATCATGATCCTCCTTACTTTCGGATTAATACTTGTTCCCAATGAAAAACACTTCGTAGATTATATAGCCATCAATTTGTTTTTGGCTGTAAAAGTTAGAGATGCAGATCATGTACCTGCTCTACTTGTTGATGTCTACCACCATATATGAAAGGCATACAGCGTGGGGAGGTATGATGATATGTTGTTCTCCTTTACTCTATAAATTTCTTATTTCTCACCTGTTTAAGGATATAACTATTGTTGAAGGAATGAATGGACACGAGTGGGCCCAATATTTGGTCTCACTCAAAAGGACATTTTGTGGCTCCCTAAAATTCTTAACCACGAGGATATGATCTTGAGTTGTGGAGGATTTCCTATTGTGCCTCTTATAGGATCAAGAGGATGTATAACCTACAATCCTATATTGGTTGCAAGACAATTAGGGCATCCTTTAGCTTATAAACCTGGAGATAAATTGTTGGAAGGTTTCATCTTACAAGAAGCAACTAGGAACCATCCTATTATCCAAAGGATTATTCATACTTAGGGGCAACTCAATAAAGGAAACCCTAAAGAGACATAGGGAAGAACCCATTGTACCCTATGCTCGGTGAATGAGAGAAAGGGTATGCATAACAAAGTTACGATTTGTTCAAGAGAGTCCAGTTGCACCAAAGTCTCATGTTCCAATCAAGATCTATGTGGAGGAAGGAAACAACCTCAATGCCATCGTTCTTCAACTAAAAAAAGAAAATGAGGAGTTGGAAGAGAAGTTTTACCATACTACATGTCAGAAAAATCAATTGGACATAGACCTTAATGTAGCTTTAGAAAAACTCAAAAGGAGTGAGGAAAGAACCAAATTGGAATAAGATAAAAAGGAACAAGCATATGCTAACCTTAAGGTTATTAGTTCAAGCCTCAGTGCATGTAAGGAGGAATTGGGTCGAGCTTGGTGCCAAAGGGGTGAATGTAAGTATACTTGGCTAAATTCAAATAGGACTCAGAAGGAAGCAAAGGATGAATATGAATCCCGCATACAAGCTTTGGAAGCTAAAGTCCAAAGTCTAGTCAATGATCTTCGTGAATCTCGAAGCCAAACTATGGACTCAATATTAAGAAGAAGAGCTGCTGAGGGACTCCTTACCTTCCATCCTTCTAAATGGAGTGAAGCCTACGAAGAACTAGTAGAACTCAAGAGACAGATAAACCTTCTAGAAGAAGCGTATGATGAAATGAGGAAATGGTGCACTTATGTAGAAGGTCATAATCAATAAATGATGGACACCCTCAAGGAAGACAAGGCTATTATGGTAAAGCTTCAAGAAAAGACTGGATACTGTAAGGAAAAATATTTGAAGTTGGTCATATTATTTAATGACTTGATTGAGGAAATTCCCTGAAGTCTAAAGGAAGTTGAGTTCATGGAAGACATCTTCAAGCCTCAAAAAGAAATTTGTGACTTTCTCCAGATGTATCGTTACATGTTAGAGGAATTTAGGACTAGGATCAAGGAACGATGTTAAAAGCTTTTATTTATATTGTGTTTCCAATTTTGTGTTTTTCCCTTTTTTATAAGTTATGAATAATTTTTGGGTTTTTCTTGTTACCATTTTTGAATCATTGAAATGAATAAAGTACTTTGAATTTCTATTATCTTTATCTTACTTACAATCGATGAATGGTTAAGATTCCTCTAAAAATATGTTTACATACCCATGCATTTATTCATACAAATACATGTATAAAAAGAAATAGGATAATTTTCATCCCTTATTTTCTCATAATCATTTCTCAAGATAATTTGACTCTCCGACCACCTTACCAAACTTGGGCTCGTCAAAAGAAGACCATGGAGCAAATCGGACAAAACCAAGTTGCATCCATGGAGTATATGGACTCAGTAAAAGGAAATGTTGAGGGGATAAAAGATAAGATCGACCAACTCACGCATGCCATCACTAACATGATGGAAAGAGAGGTTGGGGCTAACAAAAGAAAGGTTGCTTCCACATCTACCCCTCCACCTGTAGATGGTTACCCTCTACAAGTATTCATCTCTGATATCCAAGGGGAGTAAGCTAATATCACTTCACCAAAAACTAACACTCTTCATCCTGAAGGTTCTATCCCGATTTTCGTTTAAAGTGGAGCATCTGGTCCCATACAAATACCAATTCCACAAGACAACTACGTGGGTCTGAGGCAACAATATGAGGATGAAGATCATAGGGGTATGGTTCAAGAAATTAAACCAGCTACTCGCCTTTCCGCCATTCTTAGGGAGACAAGGACTGATGACAAATATAAGATCCTAGAAGAAAGATTGAAGGTAGTTGAAGGGTTCAATATCCTCGAAGTCGAGAAGTACAAGGGCGTCAGTTTCCCTAAGAACCATCTCAGGATGTGCTTGGTATCAGACAGAGCTATACATCCAAAGTTTAAAAATCTTGAGTTCGAGAAGTACAAGGGCGTCAGTTTCCCTAAGAACCATCTCAGGATGTTTGTCAGCAAATGAGAAACTAATGATGCATAGTTTCCAAGAATGTCTAAGTGGAGCATATCTAGACTGGTATGTGCAGTTGGAGAGAACCCATATCAATACTTGGGAGGATCTAACTAATACCTTCCTAAGGAAATACAATTATAGCTTGGACATCACTCTCAATCGCATGCAGTTGCAAAATCTATCACAAAAGGGGAACAAATCATTCAAGGAGTACGCTCAAAGATAGAGGGAACTGGCCTCCCGTATACAACCTCTACTGTTGGAGAGTGAAATAGAGGATATGTTCATGGGCCCCTTACAAGGCCCATACTGCAAAAAGATGATAGGGTCAGTATCAAAAGGTTTTGCTGACCTGGTGATAATTGGGGAAAGAATCAAGAATGGGTTGAAAAACGATAGATCAGAAAATCATCTTCTGGTTAACACCACAATAAAAGGTATTTTAACAACAATAATTCAAAGAAGGTTGACACCAATGTTGTTACTATTGATAGGTATTCCCATATGCCTTATAATCCTTATAAGGCTACAGTAAATCCTAATCAGTACCCATAGCTGCCATACTTCAAGCCTCAAGCTCAACAGCCTAGGGAACCACCTCCGCAGAATCAACAACAAAATGGGTATCCCCGAAGGGATCAGCAGAGGCCTAGGAAGGATTTTGACCTTATACCCATGATGCATACTCGAATTTTGCCGTACTTACTACAAAGAGGGTTGGTGGAGACTAGACCTCTTGCACCCCTACCAATACCTCCTCCTCATGGTGCTAGATGTGATTCTCATGTTGGTTCACCAGGGCATACTACCGAGAAGTGTTTGGCGCTCAAGTTTAAGGTCCTAGGCTTGCTCGACCGTAAGGTTATTTCTTTTACTTCCGAAAATTTGAAAGATCCATTGTTACTCGAGTATCTATAGAAAACTCTGCAACTGACCAAAGGGTTCGTGAAATTTGAAATATCACACATCCCTCGGGAAGAAAATGTCATAGCCTATTTGATGGCTCTGTTAGCCAACACTAAAGGTCTTGGCCTTAATATAACGGTAATCTAAGAAACTTTGGAATCTCCGAGCATAGAAATGTAGGAAATCATGATGTTGGAGAACACACAGGGCTGGATGACACCCATCATTCAATATTTGACTCAAGACAAGCTACTGGAGAAGGAGAAGCAAGCTCGGCCCATGAAAAGGATATATGTGAGAAGGTAGCCGGCCAACTCTACAAAATGGACAGGTCCTCTCTAATGCTAATATGTATCACAGAATAGGAAGTATGACTCATATGTAAAGAGGTGTATGAAGGAGTGTGTGGGAGTCACATCGAGGGAAGGGTACTATCTGGAAAAATACTCAGGGTCAGGTATTATTGGCCAAGTATGCTACAAGACTATGCATGATTCATGAACCATTGTGAGAAATGTCAAATTTATGCTCTCTTCATAGATTCCCCTATCGAGCTTCTGAACTCGGTAATTCTCCCTTGGCCTTTTTACTAATGGGGATCTGATATCCTCAAACCTTTTCCCTTAGCCGTCGGATAGTTGAAATTATTTATAGTTGCAGTGGATTATTTCACCAAATGGGTAGAAACCGAGGTCGTGCCTCGGATCACGGCATAAAGAGTAAGACGTTTTTACTAGAGGAATATAATATGTCATTTTTGTTTAATAGGGATCATTGTTTTTTATAATGGCACACAGTTCGCAAGTTCGTCGGTTGTAGAATTTTGCAGGCACCTCGACATACAAGACCGGTTTATTTATGTTGAACACCCCCGGGATAATGGCTAAGTGGAAGCAACAAATAAAATTATCCTGTTAGGATTGAAGAAAAATCTAGATGAAGCAAAAGGATTATGGGTCGAGTATTTGCACGATATTTTATGGTCATATCATGCCACTCCTTATTCAACCACTAAGGAAACTCCTTTTCGAATGGTATATGGGGCTGACGTAATGATACCAGTAGAAGTTAACACTCCCACCCAAAGTCGAGTAAATTTTTGTGATAATCTCAACAAGGAAGGGTTAGACAACTCATTCGATATTATATAGGAGATCAAAATAATGGCTCATGTTAGAGAGTTTGCAGCAAAACAGAGAATGGTTTGGAGGTTCAATACTAGAGTTTGTCCAAGAAGCTTTCAAGAGGGATGCCTGGTTTTAAAGATGGTTATAGATACAAATAAGAAAGGAAAGCTCTCCCCAAACTGGGAAGATCCTTATCGAATCCGACAGAAGCTGGATAACAAAGCCTATAAGCTTGAAAGCTTGGAAGGAGTGGAAGTACAAAGGGCTTGGAATGTTACCAGCCTAAGACTTTATTATAGTTAAAATTATGTAAGGTTCTTATTAAATAAAAATTATGGGTGGCACTATTTTTCCTTGCAAGGGAAATGGTTTTTAATGAGGCACCCTCAATTCATATTAATGTGTGCCACTCTTTTCAGTTTTCAAAGGTAGCAAACCGGGCTAGTCTTAGAAACGATGAGTAAATCTGGCATTGTCGACCTCTGGAAAATTGGTTAAGTAAATTGACACCTCTGACAAGGTTATGTTAATTAAAATCTCTGACCAAAATTAAAAGTCCAAGTAAATTGAAACCTCCGACAAATTATTTAAGTAAATTAAAACCTCTGATCAGGTTATGTTAATCAAAAACCTTTTACCAAATTTAAAAAGTCCAAGTAAATTGAATACTCTAGAAAACCAGTTAAGTAAATTGAAACTCCTGGCCGGGTTATGTTAATTAAAACCTCTGACCAAATTTAAAGTCTAAGTAAATTGAAACCTCTAAAAAATCGATTAAGTAAATTGAAACCTCTAACCGGTTTATGTTCATCAAAACCACTGACCAAATTTTAAAACTCCAAGTAAATTGAAACCTCTTGCAAATCAGTTAAGTAAATTGAAACCTCTGATCGGGTTATGTTAATTAAAACCTCTGACCAAATTTAAAGTCCAAGTAAATTGAAACCTCTGGCATCTCATTCAAGTAAATAAAAATTTATGACCTGGTTATGTTAATTAAACACCACTAACCAAATTGAAAGTCTAAGATAGTAAGAAACCTTAGCAAACCAGTTATATTAGCCACCGACCTAACCAAAAGGTCCGAGTTAATTAAAATCGTCGACGTGTCAATTAGTTCACTTAAGGACTATGATTTAATTAAAGGAGGAACAAGTTGATATACTTCAAGGGCAAGTCCATATACATACCACTAAAATACAAACATGGATAACTTAAGATATGCTCAGGATCAAGGAACAATGATGATAAAATAATAACAATATACTCAAAAAGGCCTCAGAGGGGCTTAAGCATTATACTGGAAATAAAAAGGACATTATCCAAACATTACAAAAACGCATCATCATAGATGGCTAACAATAAAAAAAACTTAAACATCATGTTGTTCATCCTCTTGAGAATCAGGGGTCAGATTGTTGGTCGTCGCATCCTTAGAAACCTGGGCTTCAGGAGAAGCTTCTTCCATATCTACAAATCGGCCATCCATCACTGGCTTGAAGAAATTCATCTCTGACACATTGAGGTCAAGTTTAAGGAATAACGCTTGAGCATTAGCTCTCTCAAAAGCCTCATCACCAGCTAAAAGCAGGTATACCTAGGCCTCTTGCAAGGATTTCTTCAGCGTCTCATTAAGCTCCTGAGCCTATTCGACATCTTGGATCAAGCCGGTTGTGGTTTTTTCAAGTTCCAAACAATTAAATTTCGTGGTTTCTTTCTATTTCTTCACTTCCAAAGTTGTTTGTTCAGATTTTCCATCTTGTTCGTATGAACCTTAAGGTTATTCTTCAGTTGGGTTATATCCTTAGTGAGATGGATTTCATTATGCTCATAGTCATCATCAACTTCAAACAATCCTCGGGTCATAACAACACACCTCATATGGTAGGCTATTTTTGGTTAGTTGTTGGAACCTATAGTTTTCACCTTCTCGACATCCTTTATCGCATTCAGATGATCATAAAGAAACTTCAGGCCATCAAATTTGTTGGACCAAAATTTGAATTCGGTTGACGGATTAGATTTATGGATAACACCGGAATCCTGCATCAAGGTGGTGACTGCCAAGTCAACATGACTTACAGGGTCACCCATCAGAGTTTTTATCCTCTTAGGAGAATCCGGTTTCAATCCTTCAGGAGGGGGAATAGAGGAATTATGGTACTCCCAAACACTTGGGGTTGCTTTCCCAATATCTTATTTCTTTCTCTTAAGGGCCCGGGTCCGAATGCCGAACAAGTAGGTCTTAGAGGCAGATTGTTCTCCCTGCCTCGCCCTTGCTTCATCCATTAGCTTATTTTGTTCCGTCAGCTTGAGTTTCGTCATTTCGACTAACAAGAGAGTGAGAGGCTAAGATCAAAGAAATAAAATAAAGAGATCATTAGAGTATAACAAAAGACAAACAAGCATTACCCAAGAAGTTAGAGATTTGTTCCGGATCATCATCCATGTTTGGTAAATCCTTAACATTTACTACTCGGAAGGCATCTAGGATAGCTAAAACTCATATTTCTAGAGCGTCTAGTTTGTCATAATCAAAGTCGAACACCGACAGCGAGTTAATTGTCTAGTAAATCGGGAAGCGAAGATCCCCTGCATACATAACTTGGGGACATCTTTTCCCATTTTTACTTGAAAAAACTTTTATTTGAAGCCTTTGTAGTGTAACACAAAGTTGGTTCTACAATGTATCTATAAGATTTTGATGATAACAAAGGATGAAACAAAAATGGTACCCTAACGAAATTTTTCTTAAGTGTGCAGGACTTTGATCAAACAATCAGATAGATAAATCATCAGATACATAATTGTCATACCCCAATTTTGTCTTACTAGATTCATTGCATTGCATAATGAATTTTAATTTAGACCAACATGTCCATTGCACTTAGTTATACTTCTTGCTCTTTATACATAATTTTCTTTTTCCTCCATCTGCATAAGTCCACTAATGCCAAGTATTTAATCTTAGGTTGGAATTCTCTTTGTATTGATAAACCCATGTTTTACATCTCTTAAGTCATTCATCATCTTGGGCTTAGAGGTAAAAGTCCAAAAGTTTGAATTTTTGACTTTGGTTTAGTAATCCATTGCATCTTTTTGTTTTATCCTTGTATTTGAAATTTTGTTTTAATATGATTTCTATCTTGGTTTAATATTGATCAAGGGTTATAAATTGGTTCATGATTATAAGAGGATAGTTTCAAATTAAAATGAGTTTTGCTTTATTAACGATTGAGCATTTACATTAGATTTTGTCGAAATATAAAAATAAAATAAAAAGAGCTTTCCATTTAAATAACGGACACCATATAAAACAGTTTTATTCCATACAAAATTTGGTTACATTTACATAATAATAATAACAATAATAATAATTAAAAATGTTACAAGTCAGGATGAAAATAAATATCCCTCCTCACATGCTTTCCTTCCCTAGAGTATTATACCCTATCTATTCTTCATATATTTCTTCCACCACCAGGCTCAATACTCATGCTGACGAGAATAACGAGGCATAATAGACCCCTCAAGCTTCCATAACTAAGTCTGATTCATAAACGAAGCCTGCGACTAAATTGTCGGTGCAACTCGAATGCACAAACATATGATAAACAGACATATGATGTAGTTTTATAAAACCAAAAACCTAATACCAAACCAAGGCTAAGATAGCAGTTGGAACAAGCAAGACCAATGTATCTATTAAAGAAATGTGCCACGGTAAAGCCACAAATGGCTTGCCAAAACTACCTTGTTATATCAGTTAATGAAATCACCCTGCATTAAAACAAGATTGGTATGTCAAAAGTGAGTTTATCAAAACACCACGCATAAGAAAATGGAATTCAGATGGTAATATACCGAAGTGGGACCACTGGAATTGAGAGAGGACCCATCGCTACAGACAAAATGAATTTACTTCAACAAAAAGATCCATAATCAGTTCCCACGAAATCTGGGGTAAATCTAACGGAAAGATTTCGAGAATCCAATACTAGCTCACAAACCACACATAACAAACAACTCATATGTTGGATATAAAATAAAGCATTGAATGATTGAAGAGGGGGGATATTACCGTTACGCTGAAAAATCCGAAGAGCCTCACCCAAAGCTTCCCTAAGATTCCTTCTGAGACCTCACGTCGAAGCCGGCTTTGAAACGGAGCTAAACCACTCACCGGAAATACCTACCAAAACAAAGAAAAGAAGTATTAGAAGGCGCTGAGGGAGAAGAAGGAAGAGGACGTCGTAGACTTATCTGAAGGTCGTCGGAGGGATCGTCGTCGGATTAGCTCCGGTTAGGTAGATCTCTTCGCATTTTTGCTCAAAATCATGGTACCTTCGTGTTCTCTTTGATAAACCAAGCTAAACCCCTTTGATAATCGCTTGAAATCTTCAATGTTGTTGATTTAATTTCAGATTTAGGGTTTATTACTGGTTTGTGTTTATTGTGGTTTTAATTTCAGCTTCGTGGTTAGGAGGAGGTGGATGATAGGTTCGATACTGTGAGGTAGGTTGGTAGAGTCTGACGTTCTTGTTTTTTTTTTTTTGGGGGGGGGGGGGGGGTCAATCTGGTCGGAGGGAGATCGTTTTGTTAAATTCGAAGCTGGATTCTTGGTTATCGGCCAATTTGAGGTGGGGTTGGTGTTTGAGTTGTGGTGGTTTGAGGTGGTGTTTGGTCGGAGAAGAAGGTGGCGTCGCCGCCATTGGCCGGCAACCACCGCCTTCTCCGGCAGGTTGCAAACTGAGGGATTGGTCAGAATTTGCAGAGTGAGTTTTGGTTTTAAACTGAAGAGAGAGAAAGGTTTTGTTAAAGTGGTTTTTTTTCTCATGATCGCCCTTTAAGTAGATAGGGTTGGGGTTTGTGAACGGCGATGACAAGTGTCACCAACCCTGGACACTTGTCACCGGTAAGAAAGGGGGACGTCGTTTGTTCCTAAGCGCGAAGGTGCATCACCTTATCGTGCGACCCTCCATGATTGCTATTTGATCCGAAGACCGAGTCAGATCTCTAGATCTGACGGTCCAGAGCATCTCTTGGTCAACGCGGTTGACTGGGTCTCCTTGGACCCGTTCTGAAATTGAAATGGGACGCCTCGCTCAAGGCCCATGTGTCGCATCTCGAAAAATATGATTCCTCGCGATGGTCGCGGAAAAAATTAATGTTCGAACAGAGTCGCCACCGAAATTTATTTATCCCAATGAAGGAATAGGAAAATATTGATAAAACCTTTGAAAAATAGAATAATGGTCGTCGCAACTATATTCGGGTTTGGGAGTCGATTACGTAAGGGGAAGGTATTAGCACCCCTCACGTCTGTTGTACTCAACGGGAACCTTTTAGTTTAATCTGCGATTTGAATGTTAGATGACTGTTATTCGCTTTCTTCGAGTAATTAGAATTGATGATAAATATGGATGAAGACCTCAAGAGGGGGAAATGGGAGGTTTTTATTAGTGTGCTCGCCAAGATCTTGCAATCTCGTGCCTACGTATCCTTATAGTGCAATAAGGAAATCAGAGCATTCGTAGTTCAGGGAACTACGGTTGGTTGGTGTCTTTTATGAACGACTGTTTAGATCGCGTTCTAAAGGCTAAACGTTGGCTTGTCTACTCTCGGCAGAGGCTTAAGCACTAGTTTGTTGTGCGCATTAGAAAGGATTAACAATGTTCTTTTTTAAAAGAGTTTTGGTCACGCGGGGTGACGAGTTGAATTAATGTGTTTGATGTTTTGTTTGATTGGTTTCGATCGCGCGGGGACGAGAAATTAGGTTTAATGTGTTTGAGATGTTTTTGACGAACGACAGAAGATTGAGCAATGTGGTGCACACCAATCGTCCAATTCTTTCGAGGAATAATAAGGCGATCGCCTTCTACTCCCTTTTTCATTCGAATTATTTTGAAAGTTTGTTCGTGGATGTTGGGTTGGATACGCACGGTAGTGAGGCGTACGCCTCCTACTTGCTTATTAAAAGAATAATGAGGCGTGCGCCACTTATTCCTTTATCCAATTTTATTTAAAATGTATTAATCGGAAGTCGATGACTTGAGCAATATGGCGAGCGCCATTTATTCAAATAATCGAGAGATGGTGAGGCGAACGCCTCCCATCTTTTATAATCCGAAGTTTAAATTGTAAAAAATATTCTTAGATGTTGTATTTGAAAATAATTTGAATTTAAATTAGTAGGTTTTGAAAAGTCGATGATTTGAACAATGTGGCGTATGCCAATTATTCAAATAATCAAGGAATGGTGAGGCGAACGCCTCCCATTCTCTTAATTTGAAGTTTAATTTGTAAAGTTTGTTTTTGTGAAATTGTATTTGATATAAGAGGTGATTTGAATTTATATGATCGCGGTTTTAATTGGATGACGAAAACTCGAGCAATGTGGCGTACGCCAGTTATTCGAATAATCGAAAGATGGTGAGGCGAACGCCTCCCATCCTCTTATTGTCGGAAATTGGGAATTAAAAGGGTTTAGCGTTTATAGTTGTTTTAAAAGAAATGATTTGAATTTGTATAATTATGGTTTCAAAATAATTTGAATTTAGAAATTACATTTGATTTGGAAAAGTAATTTGAATTGGTATTTGGTTAAAGTTTTAATTGGGTGACAAATATTCGAGCAATATGGCGTACGCCAATCATTCGAATACTCGAGAGATAGTGAAGTGTGCGCTTCTTATACTCCTTTTCATCCAATGTTTAACTTGTAAAAATAAAGTCTTTAGAGATTATATTTGATTTGGGAAAATAATTTTGAATTTGTGCGATTTAAAGTTTTAATCAAAAGTCGACAATTTGAACAATATGGCGAGCGCCAATCGTTCAATTATTCGAGAGATGGTGAGGCGAACGCCTCCCATTCTCCTTTTCTTCCAAAATTTAAATTATAAAAAAAATCATTTAATTGAATTAAATTATGAAAACAGGTTTAGAAGAAATATTTTTTAGTTTTTTAGTGATACTAACGTTATACTAGTATGAATAAAATCTAACACAAGCTAGTGATAAATAAGGGAAGAAATGAACTTAAAATTCCATTATCAAAATATGGAATAAACTGAATTAAATCTAACATAAGCTAATAAAAAAAATAGGATCAAAATCTAACTTAAACTAATTAAAAAAGAAATTGTCATTAAAATAAAATAAAGTAAGAAAGAAAAAAACTTAAGATATTTTCAATGTTTTTAGGTATCTAGCTATCTTAAAATAATAACCATCCATAATGAACTGAGGAAAGTTTCCCTTCACTAACATGTACAGTCTGTGATATTGTCCTACTTCCAATGGTAAGCTTGACATTATTTTATTTATTTGGAAAGCCAACCTAACTGAATTAAATATAAGACTGTTGCATAGCATAAGAAATGCTACAACATCGCACATTCACCTGATACACCAATCCAAGCTACACGAAAAAACACCAATTATAAAAAAGACTAAACAATAAAAGTTTTAATACCATTCATGTCAACTCTTGAGATTGAAACTATTTTTTTCTACATCTTAATATTAAAACCAATTCATATCAATACCCACACCATGTTCTTCAACAACTTTTTTTGTTATTTTCATTGGGAAACAATAAGTATCATATAAAATAAACACATATTCACCACCCAAGCAAAGAACAATTCCATTTTTCAACACTTGATATAACATCCAGTTTCATGGAAATAATGAAAACGCATGGCCATTCAAGAAACTCAAACAAAATTCATTTTCTTCCAAATCTCAAAATAAACTTAACCAAAGTCTCACAAATCCACAAACAACACACGAACCCGTCACGAATCAAAGCAATCAAAAGTAAAATAGAAATCTACCGAACGAAAGAGAGATGACATGATGGTCCAAGCTTTTGACGATGGTGAAAAAGAGTCAGCCGCAAGCATTTTTGCACTAGCAATGAGGAGTTATTTGGAAGGTTGTTCGATTGAGGCTCGGAAGTCGACGGCGGTTCGGGTGTAGGCCGGATGCTCCTATTGTGTGTCGGTGACGGAGGCGTGGTGGTAGATGCGAAGGTGATGCGCGGTCGGTGAATCGGAGAAGCGCGACGATGGTGTGGGCGTCGGCGGTGGTTGGGTTTAGACGTCGCGGTGGTTTCGCGTGTGGAGACACGACAACGGTTTACCGGTGAGGATGGCATTTGGATGGGTCGTGTGACTGAGAGTGAAACATAGAAGGTGGCGGTGTGGTTAGGGTTTGAATGGTGGTTTGTGTTGTGAAGGTTGAAGGTGAACGGTGGTGGAAGAAGGGTTTATGGTGGTGTGCGGCGGCGGTCAGGAAAATCTCCACAACTTTTCTCTTTCTGTTTTCTTTTTAAGAGAAGTGAGAGAGAAGAGAGATTTGTGAGGATTTTTAGAGAGTGGAGACGTGTGGTAGGTAGGTATAGGGATTTGCAGTGATTGTGAGGGAAGAGAGAAGGGAGTTCGCGTGAAGGGTGAGTAATAGGTGAGGATTATTTATTTCTTTTAATTTTCTTTTTGTCTTTTAGTGAGATATCCGTTGGTACCAGCTGACAATTTTAGAAGGGATCCAATGTGCTAGCTGTTAATAATTCCTTGGACCAACCTATTTTATTATTATTTCTATTACTATGTTTAAATAAAAAAGAGTTTAGGAATAAATTCAAAATCAAATAAGATAACCTCAAAATGATTGCTTATTTACTTTTATTTAGTTTTATTGATTATTTTGAAAATAAAAATGACTGAATGCAACTAAAAATATCGGGCAAAAAAGTGTTCAAAAAATTAAATCGGATGCACTAAAATGATCAGCACACAATATACTTATTGAAAAATACGACATTTCTTCAAAATTCTGAAATAACTTTGCATCGGTTAAAGGGCTCAAGCGGGTCAAAACGCAACCGAAACAGCCGCTGAAAAATACAACGAGCACACCATGTTAAACTACGTGAACCGTAGATTAATAATACTGGTGTCTGTAATTTTAGTTTTGAAACTTTTTACCCGTTGATTTTTGCACATGCTTGAGAAATAATTTAACCGATTTGTTTGTATTTTCAATAAATTTATTCTGACTGATATTTTAGGTATTATTCCTGATGGAATGCATGTCATATTATGCATATGATTAAAAATGAAATCAATTCTATGAAAATTTAAATATGCTCGGACAAAATTGGGGTATGACAGCTGCCCCTATTTAATTATCTTGAACTAGAAAGTAAGAATGACGACAGTCTTCATACGTTCGTGGTGGAAGGTAATTAAATACGAAAAGACCCAAATTTTGTCCTTTGAGATGCAAGGATGAAATGCATAAAGAAAATGCAATGAGAGATACAGTAAGAAAAGTAAAATGAGGTAAATGAAACAGTCGAGACTCTCTGGGAATCGTCAGAACAGTATCTTGGATGTCATAATCGAGATATTCCAGTAATGGAATGATACCTCAACCGTATCTAAGACTTTCTGAAAATTAGCAGAACAGTGTCTTGAATTGAACACACGGGATTCTTCGAGGATCAACGACGCAGTATCCCATATGATATACTTGAGATATTCTGACAAGGGAATGATACCTCAACCGTATCTAAGATTCTCTGAGGATACCTAGAGCAGTATCTCTAAAGAAAAACTGGAATGAGACTCTTCATATTGATGAAGCAGCATCTCAAACAATAAAAATGAGATTCTCTGTATCGAGTCGAAGCAACATCTTATTTGATAGAATCAAGATATTCCGAACAAGGGAATGATACCTTAATTGAATCTAAGACTCTTCGAGGATACTAGAGCAGTATCTCAAAAGAAAAACTGGAATGAGACTCTTCATATTGATGAAGCAGCATCTCAAACAGATAGACGATATTCTTCAGATAAATGAAATAATATCTCAAAAAATGAATGTCTGTTGGGGGGATATTTTAGAAAAGATTCCTTTTGGAGGAAATCTGCTGAAGAAGCTCTGTAGGGGAGAAGCTCATAAGAGACTTTTATGGTAACCTCTGCTTGGCGAGCAATGGTAGTAAAGAAAATGCTGGGAATATCACTATCAACCACGAAGTTGAGAAATACGACATTTCTTCAAAATTCTGAAATAACTTTGCATCGGTTAAAGGGCTCAGGCGGGTCAAAACGCAACCGAAACAGCCGCTGAAAAATACAACGAGCACGCCAGGTTAAACTAAGTGAACCGTAGATTAATAATACTGGTGTCTGTAATTTTAATTTTGAAACTTTTTACCCGTTGATTTTTGCACATGCTTGAGAAATAATTTAACCGATTTGTTTGTATTTTCAATAAATTTATTCTGACTGATATTTTAGGTATTATTCCTGATGTAATGCATGTCATGTTATGCATATGATTAAAAATGAAATCAATTCTATAAAAATTTAAATATGCCCGGACAAAATTGGGGTATGACACCATGCTCATATTTTTCCTGTTAGCACCTCCTGATGCTAAGTCTGGCAGCACCTACTTGGGCTTGGTCTTTCCCCCAAGGCCCAACTGTTTTCTTTTTTTATTTTCTTTATCTTTTCTAGCACATGATTAGTTATTTTACTTAATTTAAATAAAGTTTTTATCCACCAATTAAACTCCTATTATCATTATTGTTAATTTCTAAATCAATTATGTAATTTACCATTATTTAATTAATTACTTTTATTATTTTTACCATCATTTATTATTTGAATATAATTTAGATAATTACTCATTGTGTGAGGTTTGTGTACACTATTATTTTGTGTTTACTTATTTATTTGTACAAATTCTTGAGTTCATATGTATGGTGTGCTACAATCGTGACAAGTTATTTCAATTTCACCGATTTAAAACCATTCCACTCAATTTCAAGGATAAACCACAAACTTCTCGATTCAAAGTCGAGCCCATTTTCAAACACCTTTGTAAGTCGATAGCTTTTAGCGTCGCCATCAACCTCACATAGCTTGCTCTTGGGCTTTCTTACAATGAGACCTATTCGATTTTAATTAATCGAGTAGATGATTGATTCACTAAACAAAAATCCAATTTATCTTAAACATCAATTCAAACCTCGATCCAATATCGAGTATTTTATTCAAAATTAAACATACCTAAGTACGGTTAAATAACATTTCATAATAATGAAGTGAAAATGGGGATGGTTTTGAGTTTTCAACTCCTCTCCTCGATTATTTGAATACAAGTTCTCTTACTCGGTTAGTCAAATAATCGTCATTTCTAATCCGCTTAAGCATAATTAAATTGAAACATTCTTACAATAAATAAAATGAAAAGGGAGATGGTTTTAAGCCTTTAACTCCTCTCCTCGATTGTTTGAATACGAGTTTTCTTACTCAGTCAGTTAGACAATTGGCATTTCTTTACAAACCTTAAACCAAGATTAAATCAAATTATTTTCATAATAGCAAAATGAAAAGGGAGATGGCTTTGAGTTTTCAACTTCTCTCCTCAATGGTTTGAATACGAGTTCTCTCACTCAGTTAGTCAAACAATTTTAATTTTTCCATAAATTAATAAATTAATCAAATCGTTTTCACAACAAACTATACGAAAAGGGAGATGGTCTTGAGTCTTCGATTCCTCTCCTCAAATGCTTGAATATGAGTTGTTTTACTCAGCCATTCAAGTACTTGTCGTCTATTCTAAAACACATCAACCATACACAAACTTATTTTCATAATCACTAAGGTGAAAAAGAAAGTGGTCTAGAGTCTTCTATTCCCTTTCCCGACTGTTAGGATACGAGTTATCTTACTCGACTGTCCGAGCAATTATCATCCATTTAAAATACCTTAACTATTATTAAATCCTTTCACAATTAAGTATGAAATGGGAGATGGTCTAGAGCCTTCGATTCCTCTCCTCGATTATTAGGATACAAGTTGTCTTACTCGACTATCCGAATAATCGTCATCCAACCAAAAATATCTAAACACATCTTTTTCTCGCCCACGTGCGATCAAAATCAATCCAAAAACATCAAACATATCAATTTGACTTGTCAACCCCGCGTGACCAGAACCCTTCTTCAAAAAAGAACACTGTTAATCCTTTCTAATACGCACAATAAACTAGTGCTTCAGCCTCCGCCGAGAGTAGACCAGCCAGCGTTTAGCCTTTAGAACGCGATCTACACAGTTGTTCATAAAAAACATCAACCAATCGTAGTTTCCCGAACTATGAATGCTCTCATTTCCTTATTGCACCATAAGGATACGTAGGTAGGAGATTGATGTATCTTCGCGAGCACACTAATAAAAAACCTCCCTTTTCCCCCTTCTGAGGTTTGCATCCATCTTTTTTCAATCTTTTTATCATTCGAAGAAAGCAAACAATAAAAGTTAACATTCAAATTACAAATTAAACTAAGAGGTTCCCTTTGAGTACAACGGACGTGAGGGGTGCTAATACCTTCACCTTGCGTAATCGACTCCCGAACCCGAATATGGTTGCGACGACCATTATTCTATTTTATTAAAGGTTTTATCGATATTTTCCTATTCCTTCATTGGAATAAATAAAGTTTGGTGGTGACTCTGTTCGAACTAACATTTTTCCGCGACCATCGTGAGGGATCGCATTTTTTTCGAGGTGCGACAATAATCCAGCGTTAGATGCTACTCAGAGGATACATGACCAGAAGGTTTTGACTCTAACACAGGAGCTAGTAAAACGAAAGAAGACAGAAACTCTGAAAGAGAAGAATAAATACAGACTCTGAAGACGCACAATCTGAAGACGTCAAGATTTAAGAGAAACTCTGATTCAATCAGATAGAAGTACCCTCTAAAGACGAACATTGCAAAACAAGACTCTGAATACAGGATTCGCTGACTCAGAAAACGTAACCGTGAATAAATCTGCATTTAGAAAGAAACTATTTCTAGAAGGAAATTATGACGTACCCAAAACTGTTTTGGAAAGAAACAAGGAGAGTAATGACATTAATCATTCTTCAATGTCCAAGATTCCATCATCAACCAACGGTCCTCTCAAACTCCTATATAAAGGATGGAATGTCACTCAAGAAAAAATACACCTGAGACACACAAGAATACAAATCTCTCAATCATCTCCTTTCACTCTTTCACAAGTTGTTGCTCTTACATGAAAATTGTTGTTCTTATATTTCTGTAATATTTTCTTATTGTTAGAAGCACTGTGCATTATAAATCATATCATTACTAAGATACTTCCTCAAGTGACTCTGTGCAGTCTAAATACTTGAGAGGGCTAAGGGGTTATTCTCTTAGATGGTTGTTTGTTTAATCTTTCAAGATTGGTGGATTAAGTCCTTTTTTAAGGTGAAATCACCTTGGTCGGGTGGACTGGAGTAGCTTTGAATTTTAAGCGAACCAGTATTAAATTCTATGTCAAATTCTTTTTATTCTGAGTGTGTCCAAATTCTTATAAAGTTTTATTTTCCAAAACAATTCAAACCCCTTTTTCTTGTTTTTCTCTACATTCAATTGGTATCAGGACTTCGGCACTGTTATTGATTCTCTAATCAAACACCTAACAGTGTAGAGAGATCTAGCGTGAGAAAAACACTATGGCCAACACAAATGAAAGAGATAGTTACAATGCTAAACCTCCAATCTTTGATGGAGAAAATTTGATTATTGGAAAGATAGAATTGAAAGTTTCTTTCTGGGCTACGACGCTGATCTATGGGATATAGTCATAATCGGCTACACACCGCCTGTGACTGACGCTGGCGTCGCCATTCCCAGAAGCAGAATGACAGATGATCAGAAGCATGAATTCAAAAACCATCACAAAGCCAGAACGATACTACTAAATGTCATTTCCTACAATGAATATGAAAAGATCACCAACAGGGAAACAACTAGAGAAATACTTGACTCTCTGAGGATGACTCACAAAGGAAATTCTCAAGTCAAAGAGACAAAGGCTCTGGCTCTAATTCAGAAATATGAAGCCTTCAAAATGGAGGATGATGAAGCTGTAGAGGTAATGTTTTCTAGATTTCAAACTTTAATTGCAGGACTCAAAGTTCTGGACAAGGGCTACACAACTGCAGATCATGTCAAAAAGATAGTCAGAAGCTTGCCAAAGAAGTGGAGACTCATGGTCACAATAATAAAGTTATCAAAAGATCTGAATAATATCATCCTTGAGGAACTCATCAGTTCACTCAGAAGTCACGAGATAGAACTTAAGGAAGATGAGCCTCAAAAGAAGATCAAGTCTGTAGCACTAAAGTCCAGATCTGAAAGACGCAAACCAGAAAGAAACAAAGCCTTCCAAGCTGAAGAGGAAGACAATGACGACTCTAAAAAGGAAGACTCTGACGACGAAGAAGAGTTATCCCTTTTGACCAGAAGAGTAAAACAACTCTGGAGAAAAAGGAATAATAACTTCAGAAGACCAAGACCCAAGGGAGATCGCTCAGAATCAACTTCCAGAGATAAGTCAAACAAAGAAATAACATGCTATGAATGCAAGGAAACAGGTCATTACAGAAACGAATGTCCCAAGCTGAAGAAAGAAAGCTCCAAAAGAGAAGGTTCCAAGAAAAGTTCATTCAGAACCAAAAAGGGATTGATGGCCACCTAGGACGATAGTGGATCTGATTCCTCCAAATCAGACTCTGAAGAACAGGCAAATGTTGCACTCATGGCTACCACCTCCAGAAATACATCAGATGGAGAATTTGTTTCTGAAGAAGTATTTTATTGATCTTTCTCGCTCTAACCTTGAATCATGCCTTTCTGAAACTGTAAACTTATATCAGAAACTGTAACAAAAATTCAAAGCTTTAAAAGAGGTTCTTGAAGGAACCATCGAAGAATGTGATAAGCTTGAGATGACAGTTTCAGAACTAAAAGATGAAAACCAAACTTTGATAAAAGAAAGAGACTCCACAAATAAACAGTGTTCAAAACTTGAAGAAGCGTTATCTCAAGCCCCACAAACTTCTAACACAACAATATATGAATATGAAAAATCTTTTCAAAAGTTTCTGAAAAATGGGATAGAAAGAAGCAGAATGGCATCCATGATTTATGGAGTAAGTCAGAATAATAAAAGAGGAATAGGGTATGTCCCCAGTGAAGATAAGTCTTCTACAGATGACAAACCTAAATCTCCTTTTTCTTATCACTACACACATACAAAAGCACAACGTTTTGATAATGCTAGAAAACCCAAAGTTCTAAGAAACTCTGGGAAAACTAATCACAAAGGACCCAAAAGATTCTGGGTACCAAAGGATAAGATTGTTTATGTTGCAGATATCTTATGCAGCAGAGTTAAGACACCAATCATGGTACCTGGACTCTGGATGCTCGCGACACATGACGGGAAGAAAGTATATGTTCCAAAGCCTGGAACTTAAAGATGTTGGCTTCGTAGGTTTCATAGGAAATCAGAAAGGAAGAACCAGAGGCTCCAGAACTATTGGTAATGGAACTCTTCCCTCTATATCTGATGTTCTCTATGTTGAAGAATTAATGCATAACCTGTTATCAATAAGTCAATTAAGTGATAATGGTTATGATGTAATCTTCAATCAAAAAACATGTAAAGCAATTAATCAGAATATTGGAACAGTTCTATTCACTGGCAAGAGGAAAAACAATATTTACAAAATAAATATTTCAGACCTAAAAGATCAAAATGTAAAATGTCTGATGTCTGTTCATGAAGAGCAATGGGTATGGCATAGACGCTTGGGCCACATTAGCATGAGAAAACTCTCTCATCTAAATAAACTCGAGTTAGCCAGAGGCCTACCTAAACTGAGAAGCTCTATGTGAGGAATGTCAGAAAGGTAAATTTTCAAAAACATATTTTAAAAAGAAAAATATTGTTTCTACCTCTAAGCCTCTAGAACTTCTTCACATTGACCTGTTTGGGCCTGTTAAGACAACGTCAGTCAATGGAAAGAAGTATGAACTAGTTATTATTGATGATTTTAGTCGTTGGACATGGGTAAAATTCCTAAAGCACAAGAGTGAGTCTCACTCTGTATTCACTAGCTTTTGTTCCAAAGTGCAAAACGAATTTGACTCTAAAATCATCAGAGTCAGAAGTGATCATGGTGGCGAATTCGAGAATAAATTTTTTGAGGAACTATTTGATTCTAATGGAATATCCCATGATTTTTTTTGTCCTAGAACTCCATAATAAAATGGAGTTATAGAGAGGAAGAATAGGACACTCCAGGAGATGGCCAAAACCATGATCAATGAAACAAATGTGGCTAAGCACTTTTGCGCTGAAGCAGTAAATACAACGTGTTATATTCAGAATAGAATCTCTATAAGACCTATTCTGGAAAAGAATCCCTATGAACTGTGTAAGGGAAGAAAACCCAACATTTCTTATTTCCATCCTTTTGGATGCTCGTGTTTTATTCTTAATACTAAAGAACATCTAAACAAGTTTGATTCAAAAGCACAAAAAGGTATTATGTTAGAATACTTAGAACGCTCTAAAGGCTACAGAGTATACAACACAGAAACCAAAATTGTGGAAGAATCAATACATGTTAGATTTGATGATTAGCTTGACCCTGAAAAGTCAAAGCTAGTTGAGAAACTTGCAGATTTAGAGATCACTCTTGCAGGCTTTAACGAAAAGACTAAAGCACCAAAAGTATCTGATAGACAAAAGCCAGATGAAACTGAAGCCTAAACTATCCAGAAAAGATCAAGAAGTTACCCCAACATCTCTGAAGATTTGATTCTAGGAAACAAGGATGAACTTGTCAGAACTAGGTCAACATTCAAAGTATCTGAAGAAACTCCTCTAGGATTAGTATCTCTAATCAAACCTACTTCCTGTAATGAGGCACTTCAAGACAATGATTGGGTTCTGGCTATGAAAGAAGAGCTAGATCAATTCTCAAAGAATGACGTCTGGGATCTCGTCCCAAAGCCTAAAGGAATTCACATTATCGGAACCAGATGGGTGTTCAAAAACAAACTAAATGAAAAGGGAGAAGTAGTCAAAAATAAAGCATGACTGGTGGCACATGGATGAACTTGTCAGAACTAGGTCAACATTCAAAGTATCTGAAGAAACTCCTCTAGGATTAGTATCTCTAATCCAACCTACTTTCTGTGATGAGGCACTTCAAGACAATGACTGGGTTCTGGCTATGAAAGAAGAGCTAGATCAATTCTCAAAGAATGACGTCTGGGATCTCGTCCCAAAGCCTAAAGGAATTCACATTATCGGAACCAGATGGGTGTTCAGAAATAAACTGAACAAAAAGGGAGAAGTAGTAAGAAATAAAGCACGACTGGTGGCATATGGGTACAGTCAACAAGAAGGCATTGACTACAACGAAACCTTTTCCCCAATCGCTAGGTTAGAATCTATTCACCTACTTGTTTCATTTGCTGTGAATCATTCAATGAAACTATATCAAATGGATGTCAAGAGTGAATTCCTTAATGGTTATATATCATAAGAAGTTTATGTCAATCAACCTCCAAGTTTTGAAAACTCTAAATGTCCAGAACACGTTTTTAAACTTAATAAATCACTGTATGGTTTAAAACAAGCTCCTAGAGCTTGGTATGAAAGACTAAATAACTTTCTTCTGGAACATAATTTTATTAGAGGAAAGGTTGACTCTACACTCTTCTGTAAAAACATTAAAAGTGATCTCATGGTATGCCAGATATATGTTGATGACATTATTTTTGGTTCAGCTAACCCCTCTGTATGTCAAGAATTCTCTGAGTTAATGCAGGCAGAATTTGAAATGAGCTTGATGCAAGAACTAAAGTTCTTTATAGGAATTCAAATCAATCAAGCTTCAGAAGCTACCTACGTTTATCAAAGTAAGTACATAAAAGACATTCTGAAGAAATTCGAAATGGCTGAATGCAAACTTGCTAAGACACAAATGCATCCAACCTGCATTCTGGAGAAAGAAGAAATTAGCCAGAAGGTTTGTCAGAAGATTTATCGTGGTAGGATAGACTCTCTTCTCTATCTAACGACTACTCGCCCTGATATTTTGTTTAGTGTATGTCTTTGTGCCAGATTCCAATCAGATCCCAAAGAATCTCATTTAACAACTGTTAAAAGAATCCTCAGGTATCTTAAAGGAACCCCTAAGCTCGGCCTGATGTATGAGAAAACATCAGAGTATAGGCTCTCTGGTTATTATGATGCAGATTATGCAGGGGGAAAGAATGGAACGTAAAAGTACATTTGGAAACTGTCAGCTCTTGGGAAATAACCTTATATCTTGGGTCAGCAAAAGGCAATCAACCATAGCTCTATCCACTGCAGAAGCAGAATATATATCAACGTCACTCTGCACTACTCAGATGCTCTGGAGGAAAAATCAACTTGAAGACCTTCTGATCTTTGAGAGTAACGTCCCTATTTTCTGTGATAATATTGCTGCCATTTGTTTAAGTAAGAATCTTATTCTACATTCCATAGCTAAGCACATAGAAATAAAACATCATTTCATTAGAGACTATGTTCAGAAAGGGGTAATATCCTTAAAATTTATTGATACAGACCATCAATGGGCTGACATATTTACTAAACCCCTCGTTGAAGACAAATTCTCTTTTATTTTGAGAAATTTAAACATTCAAATCTATCCAGAATAAATGTGCTTCTCTGAAATAGCAGAATAAGACTCTGAATTAAAACATCTGGTATCTGGATCTGACTCTGATGCTTCTACCAGTTATGAGTCATCTGAATCAGAAATCCTCAGGACCCAACCCTTTGGTATTCCTGAAGATCAGATAAAGTAACATGTGGAGCTTCATGCGTATGACCTTGAAACTTCTAGACAGCTGTCTAGCAGAAATCAAGAGACAAGCTCTTGAAATCTCCTCGAGCAGTGTGCTGATTTGGGGATTAGACCTCCATCATGGGCTATAATCATTCTCCTCCAAACGTGCAAACTTGGTTAACGTGTTGCATTTAATTATTTAACAATTAAACTACTCTTAATGTTGTCATTTTGCATGCATCTTTGTGGGTATATAACCTCTTCACACATTACAATATCACACTTTACACTCACGTCTACACTAAACCATTTCTCTCTCTCAGTTCTTCATCATCTTCAAGATTTCTACAGTTTCTTCATCAAGTTTTTCATTCAACCTTCATCTTAAACCTTGTTCGTCATGGATGCTCAACAAAAATCTGTCTACAACTTCTCTTAACAAATGAACTCAACGGAGCAGACACCCATTTCTACTCAACAAACAATAGCAACCACTGGTCTCGTCTCTACCCCCATCTACAGGGAACCTCATATTCTTGATCGTGAACCCCACATCCACCTAGCAACACCGTTTGAAAAGCTTGAAGTACTGTGTGAGTCGCTAGTGGATTTTGAAAACATGAAGAAAAATGGCGTAGACCTAACTGAAGAGTTAAGGATGCAAGGGTGGGAAACCTACTTTCAAAGACTCTATGGCCCTGTGTACACATACCTGGTGAAGGAGTTCTGGCGTTTTGCAGACTCAAATGAACACTACATCGTCTCTCTTGTTCTGAGAGTCAAGATAGTCATCACTTAGAAATCTATTGCCTCTCTTTTGAATATGGAGAAGACAGGAGGAAGACGCATCTACAACATCAACCCTAGGGCAAAATACTTGTCCCAAGAAATCAATCCCACTATCTTCCAACAGAGTGCTGAAGGTAAACACTCCAAGAACAAGGAGCTCCATCAGAACCTTCGTGTCTGGTTGAAGATCATCCTAGACACCATTCATCATCGCCCTGTATCAAACTCTTCTGACTACATCAACACAGATCAGAAGTGTATTCTATACTGCATCCACAAAGGGCTTAAACTGTGTCTGCCAGCACTACTCTTCAAGTATCTCTGAGACTCCATCAAAGATACCAGAAACAAAATGAAGACCAGAAACTACATCCCTCTGGGAAGACTTATCTCAGATGTTCTAATCGAGAGTGGCTTAGTGGATCACCTGATCCATCTCAGACTAATGGAAGATGTCACTATTGACATTGGGAGACCGCTGAATGCTCGGAATCTGAAGAGTATGGGGATCATTCATCAAGTCAGAGCTAAACCAACACTAAACACCTCCTAGGAAGCACTCAAGGATCAGAGGAAGATTCCCAATGGACTCTATCTGTTCTCCAAGATTGACCCTCCAGAAGTGGTAGCTTACTATCTATAAGATCTTGCCAATCAAGGGGTGGACATCTCTGAGTTCTCAGTAGATTGGCTACCTGAGCATCCACCAAACTTCATGAAGAGGATGCGAGAGCCCTCTGAGAAGTCCAAGAAGGCAAAGAAAGCAAAGCTGGGAGAATCTTCTGGGTCAAGACCTCTAGTCCCTCTGGCTGGCTCTCCAAGTAAGTTTATACCTCTCTCCCGCTCTGTTAAAATCAAACCTATTGCTTCTTCTCTTCCCCAAACCACTCCAATATACACCTCATCTGAAACACCCCCCTCAACCACCAGAACCTCTAACCCACCCTCACTAAAATTCAACCTTGCTACCACCACGCTACCTATTTCTGAAGTAGAAATGTTGAATGAAACTACCTCACCATCATCATCATCCTCACCTCAATCCCCACCATACTATGTACTCTCCTCTGACAATGAACCATCTGACCCCCAATCCCCCACTCTGGCTCAGCTACAAGCTCGTGCTCTGGCCTCTCAACAGCCATCACACACTGAACCTGAACCATAAGTCACTTCCCCACCCCCTGAACAACAAAATCCAACTACATCTGAACAGCCTCAAACACCACCACCTGCACAACAACCAAATCCACCTTCTGAAGCTCAACCAATCCACTCACTATCTGAACCAAATCCACAACCTGAAAAAACAACACCGTCCCCCTATGCTATTTCCAACACCACCAATTTATGTTGCCTCCATCGCTCCCACTCTAAATCTTGGTGACATCAATTCACCTTCTCCATACTCCCTAGCCTCTACCACTGAACCAGACACTGCCTTCCCTACCCTAGAAGAAGCAATAAAAGTTTGTGCAGAGTCTTCAGTAGAGAAGATCAAGTCTCTGACTATCAACTCTGGCATCAGCGATGATCCCTCTGAAGTAAGGATCCACTGGAACAGAGTGATTAGCTAGATGACCTCTGAAGCCTTCAAACTGAAAGGCCTCTCTAAACAAGTCCGCAACGACTTCATCAGAGATGCTGGTATAAGGCTCCAAGATCGCCTGGACAGAGAGGCTGAGGAACAGGCTAGGAAGGAAGCAAAAGAGAAAGCTCGCCTGGAAGAAGAACAGAGGATCAGAGAAGCTGAAGAAAAGGCTGTTGCTGCTGCTGCTGAGGCTGAGGCAAAAGCTCTAGCCGAAGCTGAAGAAGCAATACGTGTTGCTGCAGAGGAAGCTGCCAAGGCCAGATCTAATGCTTTGACTCAGGGGGAGAAATCCAACTCTGGGTTTTCCCCTCTGGTCTTAAAGACTCCGGAGGAACTGCAAAAGGAACAACAAGTGGTTCGAGTTAGGCTGGATCAACAGGATTCCGTCAACATCAACATTTAGAACATGTTGTCTTAGCTGCTCCAAAGGATGCCTCCGCCCTTAAACCCTTAGGCACCTAGGCTATTTGATTGTTGCTTTACCTCTGATCTTTTTACCTTCTGATCTATATGTTTTTTACTACATGTGCGTACCTATTTTCCCTTTATGAATATCAAATTCCTACCTATGTTTTTCTTGTGTCTTTTTTATTTTGACAAAAAGGGGGAGAACTAAAACAACTCTGATGGAAACATAACTAAAACCTCTCAAGGCACTGCAAACATTAATAAATATTATTAAACTGATGACTAAAGATATGCAGGAAAATATCTAAAGCACTAAACCAAAGAAGGTCCGGTAAGAACTTATGTTAAATTTAATGATCTAACTTAGGGGGAGTCCCCTTCCTTATCTGCTCTGAGATTTTTTCGTACTGTTTCATCTCCACACTGTCTTGTTTTGTCATCATCAAAAATGGGGAGATTATAAGAACAAAGTTGGTTCTATAATGTATCTTTAAGATTTTGATGATAACAAAGGATGAAACTAAAATGGTACCCTAACAAAAAATTTCTTAAGTGTGTAGGGCTCTGATCAAACAATCAGATAGATAAATCATCAGATATAGAATCTAGCGTTAGATGCTACTCAGAGGATACGTGACCAAAAGGTTTTGACTCTAAAACAAGCGCTAGCAAAACGAAAGAAGTCAGAAACTCTGAAAGAGAAGAATAAATGCAGACTCTGAAGACGGACAATCTGAAGACGTCAAGATTTAAGAGAAACTCTGATTCAATCAGATAGAAGTACCCTCTAAAGACGAACATTGCAAAACAAGACTCTGAATACAGGATTCGCTGACTCAGAAAATGTAACCGTGAAGAAATCTATATTTAGAAAGAAACTATTTCTAGAAGGAAATTATGACACACCCAAAACTGTTTTGGAAAGAAACAAGGAGAGTAATGACATTAATCATTCTTCAATGTCCAAGATTCCGTCATCAACCAACGGTCCTCTCAAACTCCTATATAAAGGATGGAATGTCGCTCAAGAAAAATACACCTCAGACACACAAGAATGCAAATCTCTCAATCATCTCCTTTCACTCTTTCACGAGCTGCTGCTTTTACGTGAAAATTGTTGTTCTTATATATCTGTAATATTTGCTTATTGTTAGAGGCACTGTGCATTATAAATCATATCATTACTAAGATACTTCCTCAAGTGACTCTGTGAAGTCTGAATACTTGAGAGGGCTAAGGGATTATTCTCTTAGACGGTTGTTTGTGTGATCTTTCAAGATTAGTGGATTAAGTCCTTTTTGAAGGCGAAATCACCTTGTCCGGGTGGAATGGAGTAACTTTGAATTTCAAGCGAACCAGTATAAAGTTCTGTGACAAATTCTTTTTATTCTGAGTGTGTCCAAATTCTTAAAAAGTTTTATTTTCCAAAATAATTCAAACCCCCATTTCTTGTTTTTCTCTACCTTCATGTAGTTAGTAGTATAAGCATAGAAGAAACTTTTACTTATGATCCAACTAAAGGAAACCCAACCTCCTTTGTCCGCTCCTTTCAGCTCGAAGAAAGATAAGAACAAATCTAAAATAGGGATTATGTTCATTGCCTCATGTAGCGGGAAATTCATGATCATCAAGCTAGAGATCAAATAACAAGAGTCGCCACCGCGCTTTTATTGTTTCCAAGGGAAAGGGGAAAAAGTACGAACAAAACCCAAAAAGTAAGAAGTTTTCAAATCAAAACTAATAAAATGTCAGAGATTACAGGTAAGGGGGTTGGTTACACAGAAGGAAGGTGTTAGCACCCAAAGTGTCCTAGGTACTCCTAGGGAGCCCTTTTGTGTGCATATGTATTTGGTACAAAGTGATGTTTACAAACAAATAGAATGGGGGGATGAGAAAAGAATTCATTAATTATATTTTTGTGTTTGGCAAGACCTTCGGTCTTGTGCCTACGTACCAACATAAAAATGAGGGATCAAAACCTCGTAGTTCGTGATACAAAATTCAAAATGGATGCATTTTTTTAACAAAATTAAGTTTGAAAGGCACAAAGGCCAAAAAAATGGTTTGAATGAGTTAATTCTTTTTTTGGATTTTTGAAAGTTTAAGTCAAGTATAGTTAAGTCTATTTACAAGTTTGATTTAAGAAAAGAAGTTTGAAAATGCAATGGCATAAGGCCAAAGTTTCTATCTTTTTGCAAAAGTGGTCTAAGTTTAGAACAAAAGTGGTTCACACAAAGAAGATTTTGAAAAATGGAGGGAGAGATTTTGAAATTAAAGAAATGGGGAGGAGATGAAGAGACTATCCTATGTACAAAATTAAAAGTTTAGAGTTGAAAAGATCTGACCAAATGGGTAGCAATCCAATAGACAAGAATGTCAATAGAAACCCAGAATTCCCTTGGACTTTTAGAATCAAGCAACACACAAATGCACAATTATATTATCTTGAAGAGCAAGGCATCAAATAAAGATGGCCACATCCAAGCTTATCCATTCCATGATCTTCTCCAATATAGCCCATGTAACAGATGAATTCCACAAGTCACAGGTTCAAATAACAGCTTCACAATGATCATGTTACAGATGAACTTAGAGAGATCTTGAATGATGTATCAAATGAAGTTTCAAATTGCAAGCTCTTAGTTTCTCAACAAGTTGTCATTGGCCAAGTCCTTTAGCATAGGAAGGTTGCCTAGATTCTAAGTCTATTTGTCCAAAATCAAGCCAACAGTCCACACAAAAGTTTTTTTAGGGTTTTTGTTATTATTATATACATTAATGGTCAAAGACCATACAAACAAGCAAAGTATACACAAACAAGATATATCACACAATATGGTCCAAATGGACAAAGTGAAAATTACATTAACATAAACAATTAGAATGATATGAACAATGGAAAATGAATAGAGTGCTAAAAGTAAATTGCATTAATGTAAAGGCTTGAAATTAAAAGTTAGTAGTTAATTGGTTAGAAGTTAGTATTGTTTTGCTTTTACTTTTCATTTCAAGACATTCTTTGGAGAACACTCAACCCACTTATCACAAGCATGAATCCTTGAACCAAAATATCTTCCAAAGGAAGGAAAGAAGACCAAGTTTCCACACAATACCATGAAAGAGTGGAGACTTACAATCTCACTAACTAGAATGCTTATGCCTTTTATGTCACAAATTTAGCGTTATGTTAAGTAATCGTAATTGGACTTATGTAGAAGTCACAACTATTTGAGGTCGGGCAATAGAATTTTGGTGTTAATGCATGTTAGATACCTAGTATAATGGACTATGCTCATGAAACATACCACACAAAAAAGAATATGCAAAAGGTGTGGCCTAATCTCATCCATACTCATGTCAATTTTTCAATCAACTAGCATTAGGACTTTGAGATGTCATATGCCAAATGGAATGAATTAATGAAGAAAGGGAATAAGATGAAGTGGGGGTGGGGGGGTGGGGGGGGGGGGGGGAATGAATTAAATCACAAATTGTTCAAATGAGGACTTTTACCAAATTAATATCATCCATTCATTTTGGGAGATGGAATGTACGTTCCATCAATCCCCTAAATCTAATGATATTAATTTGACAAAGTTAAATCAACCTTGACCAAGGCCCAACAACAAGAGTTAAACATAAACAAGTCATCACAATTGGTCAACAAATTTATTTGGCATTTATTCAAATTAAAAATACTAAAATAGTGCATTTAAATTAAATATGGTTTGTCCAATTCCTAAAATCTCATCAAAACACCAAAGAAATGGCCATGAGATTTATCATAGGTCAAACAAGGTCAAAGGCCCTTGGAGAAAAAAATCATAATTTTTGGACATTTAAAAATATTTTTAAACAATTAAAAACAAATGCAAAATCAATTAATTCATAAAAAATATTAATAATGATCCAAAAAATAATTTTAGTTCAGAATATGAAAGAGAAAAATATTTGAATTTTTTTTGTGAAAGTCCCATGTTTTTTGGATCAATATTGAATTTAATATGAATTATTGAAAATAATGCAATAAAAATGAAAATTAAAATATCAGAAAAAACGTGGACTACTTGATCTCCCTTATTAATTGAGGTGGCAGATCAAGTGGCCAGAAACACGCGTTCCACCGTGCACACGATTCAACGCGCAATAGGCATGGTATTCAAAAGGAACGAACCAGATTAAAACAAATGAGATGGATCCTATGGCTGTGAGAGATGCCAACACATCGCCGGAGCTGTAGCTCCGGTCTTCTTCTCCGGTGTACCTCATCGGACTGGTCCACAATCAACCATCACCAAAATTAAAAACAAGAACATGATTTCAAAGTAAAAATGGCACTGAGCTCAAATCTGGCCTCAATTCACTCTAACTCCAACTATATTGAGAGATACATCGAGTTGAAATTTGAGGTACATGAACTGAGTTGCTTCGATTTGGCCTTAAAGCAACTCAATCTTCTTGCCTACATTGGTAGGACTTCAGACAACCAAAGAATCAATAGAATTGAGCAAGAACTTGAGAAAATCGAAGAGATCAAAAATTTTGGAAAATACCTTCAATGGAGGTCTGGATTCAACTGATCTTGATCTTGCTTGTGCTTGATCTCACTCCACTTGCTTGCAGAAGAAGGATTGGATGCTTAAAAGGTTGTGGATTCCTGGAGATTTGAATTTCAAAATAGTGGAAATTCAACCTCAAATGCAAATGAATTTCTCAGGTTTATCCTTTGCAAAGTGAGGGTTAGAGATGGGGGATCAAAGCTGGCGCGAATGTGTCTTCATTGCTGAGCATATGAGGCTCTATTTATAGCTGAAACCATTGATATTTGCACACTTGAAATCACTTTCCAAATTTGGTCATTGATGATACATGGATGCATGGGCACGCATAGGCCCATAAAATCATTTCCATAAGTCCACAAATGAATGTTAGATAGTCTAAATTCAGCTTGGATTGCAAGGCAAGTGTGCATTTGGATTTGAAGTTTGATCCTTGCCAAGTGATGTCACCATGTTCATTCCATGCACAACCTATGCATTCCTTGTCCAAAATGAATGAATTTGAGCTCTTTGGAAAGGTGAGATCAAGAGGAACAACTTTCATGTTCAACACTTTTTCATTTGGAGCTTGCAACTTAGAGAAATTTCAGGTGGAAGTTTAGAAATTTTTGACATATCAAAATTTTTCTAAGTGTCAAGCCATATGTCTCAATATTCTACCTTGCTTAACTTTTTATATGAGCTTCAAATGTGAAAAGTGTATTCATCAAAGTTATATCTCTTTCAAATACCTTCAAAATGGTCACCAATTTCATGTCATTTGGATTTGAAATGATAGAGTTATGTATTTTTGAAGTTTGGAAAAATCACTTGATCAATGGTATAGGCCAAAAGTGACCTATAATGTAACCTCATATCACATGCTCAAAGAATTTGAATTAGCTCCCACTCCAAACATAAAAGTTTAAGTAGACACGTTGAATTTGATTGTGCAACTTGGAAATATTTCATCTCATAAAAATTGAGCAAGTTATGGCCTTGGGAAGTTGACTTTCAAATTAGGGTTTAGACAAAATGACCTATAATGTTTCAACATAGAAAAATGATTTTACAAGCAAAAATAGACCTAGGTCTCAACATGAAAGTTGTTTGGAATGTCATTTAGAGTACGTTTTCTCTTGGAATCATTTTCATATGGTGAAATTGTAGGAGATAGGGTCTAGAGAGACCCAGTTTTGATCAGATGAATCCATCTGGCTAACCACCATCAACCAACTTGCTAACTTCCAATTCTCTTGACTTTCTTGGCTCATGGTAGATCATATATGCATAAGATGATGAATTTTGATGTGTCCCTTGATAAATTTGATCAATTGGTGAGATAGTTTGTTGGAGAAGTTACTCAAGATACTCAGTCAAACTAGGGTTTCCAAGGCAAATCACCCTCAAACTCTTGAAGAAAACTTTATCAATATAACATGTAGAGAACATTGGGACTCATATAATGCTTATAAACATTATTGAATCAATTCTTGGTTGTGCTTTTTGTTCATGAGGGTCCCAAACCCTAGATGTGAACTTGATGAATCCATGGAATCATGCCCTTCCTACAAAAGAGTTAGACAAAATGCAAAGACATATTTTTGTTATTTGGTTAGTAAAATGATAAAATACAAGTATGATACAATCACAAAGTGCTTAGTGATCTCTCCCAAAACAAACTCAATGAAAGAGGGGTAAGGAGGATGCCAAGGTATGATCCCAATGCTAGTGCTTATGATGAAATTTCATGAGGGATCTTAGGGTCAAAATTGGGGTCTTACACCTCACAAACAAGTTCAAAAGCTTTAATAAAACCCCATTCATTTGGACGTAGTTGAGAATGGGAGATGTTTAAAGTTTTAAGGAGATCGAATTCAAAATCATTAATAGGGATACTAGTCTTAAAATCCTTGATTGCCCCTGAATAAAAATAAAAATATTCGCTTGATACTCCCCTTGGTCGAGTGATGCAAACTCTTTCACTAACCGCACAAGGTTCCGGCACAACATCTTCTTCATTCCCGGTTGAAGAAATTTGTCTGTTAGATCGGAGTTTTGAAATATAGTTATCGTCAAGTGTGTTGTGGTCATAGCTTAGGACTTCCTTGTCAATAAAAGATCATGTCATCTCCATCATACTGCCCACATAATCTGACGACAAAGATTTTCAATCAGTTTTTCTATAAGGTGAAGAAATGTTACCATAAACTTCCTTAATAATTTGATCAAATTCTAGTTGCCCCAGATGGCCATCGCAATCTCTCAAGCATTCATCCTAGAGTTTCCTTCTCTCTCGGGCATTGAGGGGAGTCGATACATTCCCCAAATCATCACACTCGCGTATTATAACCATGATAAAAGAATAAAGTAAGATTAAGTAAGGCAAAGAAGTAATACCTGTGACTTGTGTTTACAAAAGCGATTTGCAGAAGCGCAAAAACATGGTCAATAAATCTTGAAGAAAAGAAACAAGGGTCGAAAAAAATGAGCAAAGGAACAAAGAGGGTAGGGGTTTTATGGAAATATATTTTACAACAGTCAACAAACCCTATCGAGCTAGAGTCATGATAGTGATTGGATTCCCTATAAAAGTCATCGTGACAAGGAGAGGGAAGAAATGTGACAAGATGGTCATCATTATTATTCTTTAAAAAAACCCACTCACACGTTAGCAAACCATAAAGGTGGCCGTGAGACGGAAGTAGGACCTAATTCAAGAAGAAAATAATTCTAGGATTCTCTATTCAAACACTTCATCATGTTAGGTCTCGTGGTCAGGGGGCTTATGTATGTCTCGAAATTCTCAAAGTCGAGTTATAAGTCACTGATCCCCATTATGGAGAGTCAATATGCCAAGTATTTGTAGAGAATTACAAAATGTCGAGTTGCTATAAATGAAACAAGTTGGAGCCCAGACTATAAGGTTATTAGAGATGTATTTTTGAACGACATGTATAGATCGGCATAACGGCTATGAGGTAGTTTCAAGGTTTCATGGGAGTTACGAAAAGTGATCAAGAGGACATTACATGATAACAATGAGAGCAACGACGTTATGGCTATCATTTAATATGGAACTTGAGAAGACACTTTTTAATGATCCTAAAGACGAGTATAAAGACTTCCCACATAAGAAAAAAAAGACAAGCAAGAAGTATCACCTAAAAAACTTTCAACATAAGAAAGAAAGGACAAGCAAGAAGTATCACCTAAATTACCATACATTTGCGATTTCGTCCAAGGGAGATTATTCAAAAGGTGTTTATTAAAAACAATACCCTTTTATAAAATATTAAAAACAATAAAAGTAATATTAATTATATGATAGTATAATTGAAAAATATACATTAGAAATTGAAATTGATCATTTATTTTAAAATGTTTTTTTTATTTTAAATAAATCACTCAAAAAGTAAAAAAAAAATCTCTTTAAAATAAATAAATAAGATATCGCAACTAAAATTTTATTTTTCTAGGTAAATAAGATACCCCTAAAATTGGATATCCATGCAAGACTTCTAGCTTGGCTGTTTAAGTGTACTTATATTTATACTAAATTGGAGAAGGCGGGGTACTTTAGTGATTAAATCATAGTACCTAAAAAATTGTTGGAAATTGAAAACCCATTCGCCGCACAGTCATCAAAATCAGATCTGAGTTTGTGTTCCGTTAAACACAACAAAATATGGTGGTCCTCACCAAAGGTAACATGCATGACCCCACCATGTGCCTTCTCTCACCTTCACCAATCACGATCATGGAGCTCACAGCTGCTCACTCACAAACAAAATAACGTCCAAAAAGGCAAAAATCATTATAGAACGCACCACACCACAAAACTACACCACTCCCACTACCACACAAAAATTAAATAACATTGCACTGTATTAAAATAAAAAACTTATATTAAAAATAGAGTACTATAAAATTAAAATCAAAGCAAAGCATCATTCACGTACAACGGTCCATACCTAAATTAATTTATAACGAAATAAAGATCTCTAATCCAATCACATTCAGAGAAGAGAAAAAAAAACTCAAAAATTTAAATTTAAATTACAAAATAATAAAACAACAACACTCTAAAATTACAAATCAGGACATGAAAACAGAAGAAATCACAAAAGCACACAAAGTAGTCACTGTAAAAGTGAGAGCAGCAGAAGCTTTCACGTGAACACCAGCAGATTTCCCGGAGCTACTACGCTCCGCCGCAGTCGACGGTGCATCAGCCGGAGAATCGCTTGGACTCTCACCAGCAGGAGCCGGAGGCGAGGCAGGTAATGGAGTAGGCGCATCAGCCACCGGCGAGGGAGCAGAAGCAGGTGTTGGAGAAGGAGCACCGGCAGGCTCCGGTGCCGGAGCAGGAGATGGCGACTTAGCAAACAACTCAGGAGGAAGAAGCACACTGTCAACAGAGTAAATAGAAAGTGGAGTAGAATCCAAAATAGTATCAGCGATCCTAGAGGAATCAACACCGGTGTGAAGTGTAACAGAATCACCGGCAACGGAAACTGAGTAATCAAACTTTCCGGCGCCGTTAGCAGCTAAACTACTAATAGGATCCTTAGTAGTTTTCAAAGATCCAATGGGAAGATATTTAGCAGCTGCATGATACTGTAAGAGCGAAACCGTTTCAGCGTTGGTGAGTTTGGTTAAATCTGGAACTCCGTCAGCTTTGAAAGCTTCATCGTTCGGAGCAAAAATGGTTAAACCTTTATCAGCAGTTGATTGGAAGGTTTTGATAAGACCGTTAGATAGGATTAACGACGCAAACGTTTTGCATCCAGCTTTTTCTATTAAAGCGGTTATGTTAACGTCGCTAGACGGAGGAGGAGCGGTTAGGATTCCGGGAGCGATGATCGGAGCGGAGATTTCGAGAACGGAGATATTGTAAGGGATTTGTTTGATGGATTTGGAGTAAGATGAATCTAGTTTGGATCCAGGTGTGGCGGAACCGAAGCCTACTTTACCTCCTTTTAAATCGGTGATGTTGACGGATCCGATGTTTCCCTGAGCGTTGCCGGTGGTTTGGAAGAGAGTGGTGGAGAGAGTGGTGCCGTTGGTGATTTGGTGGAGTTTGGAGTTGTCGAAGTAGTCGAGGAGGATGAGGAGGCTGAGGACTTTTTTAACGACGGAGAGGGGGTGTTTTGAGGTGATGGAAGAGAATGCAGCGTTGTTGAGGACTAAGACTGTGATGGTTTGACGGGAGTTGATTTCGTCGGCGAGTTTGGTTTGGGAAAGGAAGTTGTTGTATTGGCTGTAGTCAGGGTTGTCGGAGAGGATTTCGGTGATGTTGTGGGCGAAGATGGTGGTGGTGATGGAGAGGAGGAGGAGAGGGAAGAGGAGGAAGAGAGAGTGATTACCCATTTTGGGAAAATGGGTGATGGCAGTGAGGAAGAAAGAGAGAGATGCTTTGAGTGTTGAGTTGAAGTGAAGTGTAGGAGCAAGAGTTAAAGATGGGAGTGTTGTTTGTGTAGTGATGTAGTATGTGCGTGTTTGTGGGGTTTGTTTCTTTAACCATGGTTACGAGTAGGTAGGAATGTGAATAAAATAATTAAAGGAAATTTGCACTTTTTTCTTTCTTACATTACATAGCAGTGCCATTTTGCATGCAAAATAATCTTATGAATTCTCCTCATTTCTTAAAATAAATAAGTTTAATTTAGTTCTCCTATTTTTTTAATCATTATTTTAAAAATCGAAAATTTGATCTATTTTTAAGTTTTTTTTTATTTTAATTCTTTTTTTAATTTGAATATAATTTTTAATGATATGGCATATATAAGGATGATTTGGGAGGTGTATATGAACAATTTTTAATTCAACATCATATCAATTACCTCATTCGTTTAAAATTATAAGACATTCGATACATTTTACATAAATTAAGAAACATAATGATTATTATATGAGAAAGATAAATTATACATGATTTTATAATATTACTTTTTATTTATTATAGATGAAAGAAAAATTAAAAAAATTAAAAGAAAAAAATAATAATAAATGATAGAGGATATGTTGGAAAAAAAAGTCATTAATATTGCATTGAAATGATAAAGTGACTTATAATTTGATACAAATATTTTTGGCAAAGTGACTTATAATTTACGACAGAGAGTAATTTATGATTGTTTTCTTATATTTTAAATAAAAATTTAATAATATTAATCATTTTTATTATTTAAAAGAGGAAACTAAATATGATTAATAATATTAAATTTATATTATTAATACTAATATATTAATAATAACTCAAAAAATATAGTTAAAAATATACACTCCTAAAATTATTTTGACCATTCGATGTGTAAAATCAGAAGAAACATGTAATGGAGTAGGGATGGTTCGGGAGAAAGTCGGGTAGTAGCCAGAGCTATAACACAAATTCGCCTAAGGGATACCCGAGATATAATGAAGTCGTTACCGAGTTGAGGGTCTTGATGGGCCGAGGTGGAAAGCCTCATGTCGCCAGGTATGGAACCTGAATAAGTTGAGATAATAGTTGGACGAAGGGCCACCATCTAGAAACGGTCTCAAAAAATTAAAAGTCATAACAACACCATAATGGAGCAGATGTTATAAGCCATGAAGAAGTGAAATTAAATGATAAAGTGACAACGGTTTTTCTTGGCTTTGAATGCAAGAAGGAAGAGGAAAGGGTTTTTCATGATTGTCGGGGGTGAGGAATGAGCCTATATAAGGGACATCAAGAAATGAGGAAATGCAGATAATAACTACTTGAGAAAAACATTTACAGACACTTAACCAATCATTTGAGGTTTTTCTTGACTAGCATCAGGGAAGTCAACCTTTTAGTATTTTTAGCAAGAACATTTGGCGCTCACTTTGCGATGTCTGGATCATCTCCCAGCAGAAGTGATCCACTTCCACCACCAAATTTAATCCAATTGCTCGCAATGGTGGAGGTTCTTTGTCAACAAAATGAAATATTGCAAGATAGCATCCATATTTTGCAAACACAAAGCCAACAGGATGGGAATGCAAATGAAGAGCTTATGGATTCCCAACATTTATTCGAGGCGATTTGGGATGATCAAGTTCCAGAGAACTTCAAACCACCGTGGTTGGTATCTTTTGATGGTAAAACTAACCTACATAAGCATATTGTTCTGATCAATAATCAGATGGCAATAGTAGGGGCTTCAGGCTCCCTTAAGTGTAAACTCATGGCAAGTACCTTAAAGGAAGGGGCTATGCGATGGTATATGAGTTTACCCAGATTCTCGATCGTTAGCTACTAGAACCTAACTAAAGAGATGGTACAACACTTTTCAGTAAGCAGACATAGAAAAGTGTTGACAACCAGTTTATTCAACGTGTCTAGCAAGGGTACTCGGAGTCTCTCAGAGAGTATCTGGCGAGGTTCAATGAAGAAACCATTAAGGTGTTCCATCTGAACCAGGAGATGTTCGTGGGGGCATTTCAACTTGGCCTCAAAGTCGGGTAGTTCAATGGATCCCTAGCACAAAAGTTGGCATCCAACATGGATAAGATTATTACCAAAGCAGAATGATATATCAAAAGGGAGGAGAGTAACATGGAAAAGAGATCTTGAGACGCCGAGGAAAAAATGTGAGCTAAAGAATAGGGAGTCGGGCATATGAAGGAGTACCATAAGCCCGGACCTAGAGGTCCGACAACAATAAGACCATCTCGGCGACCATTTGAGAGATATATCGAGTATACGCCACTGAATTCCAGAAGTGAAGATATTTTGAGAAAAGACTATCATCTCAAATTACTCCCCATCTCGGGGCGTCCAAAAGGAATCCATGTCGTGATGGGAAAATACGAGAATGCATGGTGTGCATACCATAGAATTCGTGGTCATCACACGAAAGATTTTCATCATCTCAAAATGAAATCAAGATCATAATTCAGAGAGGTCATTTGTTGTCATATGCGAAAGATGTCGGAGGACAGTCGGAAAAGAGAAGTCCTCCCAAGGGGATATCATCTCGGAAAATCCTCCGTAAAAGAATGGGAAGAATACATATGAGGTCCACGAAGCCTGAGTAACCCATCATACATTAAACACCTTTGCTGAAGGATTCACAAGAGGAGGAGAAGCCAATTCATCCAGGAACAGATATGCCCAGACAGTGATGCATATCAGACATAAGTCGATTTCATACGAACATGAAAACCTGACTGTAATCATTATTTCCAAAAAAGATGTCAAAGGAGTATTGGCTCACGAGTGTTGGAAAAAAAATTATGCCCTTAAAAGGTTTTGATGATAACAAAGTATATAAAGAACAATAGGGTTTGCTAACATTTTATTTAAATGTGCAGGATCACAAGCATATAACTAATCCTGATTATTAGCACATGTGAAGAATCAATGTTTGTCTAATTCTGATTGATCATAATTTGAAATGTGTCACCAGCATCTGAAGGCATCAGACTCTGAAGGTTCAGAATTTGGTCTCAAGACTCAACTTCTGATGAAAGCTCAGATTCTGAAAGGATGAAGTGCATATGATTTGTATACTGTACCAAAGTAGTCTTGTCTTATCAAAGTCCCAAAATTATGGACAAAGTTTACTAGGGTTTTGTTTTTCAAGGCTCGAGAAATAGAGATGTGACATCTCAGTATGTTCTATATTTTGGTAGATACTTAGTACTTTGAAAGGTATTGGGAGCGTTGCTCTTATTCAGTGGACAAAGCTTCAAACCAGATGCTAGTTTTCAACGTCTCTCTTGGCATGCTTCTTCACTAAACTTGATGATTATGTTCAAATCCTCCAACAACTATTTTCCTAGTTCTATAAAAGTAAGTTCAAGGATAAGAAGAAGTATGGATATATTGGTCAAGTTGATCAATATGGGTTCGTTGACTTTGGTTGAAAACTCTGAATGTGGTAAAGATTCAAATATTGTGGAAGTCTTTGAATAAGCTGTCAACAGAACCACACAATACAAAGAGGATCTGATACAAGGAAGAAAACTTTTGTATATATGTTAGCTTATATAATAGGATCTTAAGATTTCTTATCATTGTTTATCTTAGAAATCTTAAAGTCATCAGAATCTGTGTTATAACTGTGCACCACTAATAAGAATATCAAGTGTATTTGTATTTACTATCCTAAACTGCTATTTAGAATATGTAAAAGTCTCTTGCTGAGTGCTTGAGAAAACAAGTTGTAGCACCTCAAATTTGCACCTACCTTTTGTACATACATTTTCATATTAGGTCATTAACATTACATAGTCCACTGCATAAAATTGCATTGTCCTTTGCCCAAGTGCAAGTCATTAGACAAAATTAGGTCAAGACTGGTCAGGAGGATCAATCAAGCAAGCAAGCATGTGCAATTCTCAAGGAAGAAAAGCCCTAGGGTTGGTTTATCAAGTTCATATGATTATGTGATCATTTTGAGGTGGTTTGGACAAAGATTGGATGATCAAAGCTCAACAGTCAAGTTGAATTGCATCTGAAACCCTAGAAAGTCAATTGTGGTCAACTGTGCCTGAATTCATGGATTTGAAGGTGGGAGATGGTTTGAAAGGCTTCATTCATGTCCATACAAGTCTCATTTGACATTTCAAAGATCAAGATTAAAGAATTTGAGGTCAGATGAAAAGTTTCCAAAAATAGTAAGTGACCTGTAATTTCAAACTGCCAAAAATGGAAAGGTCTTCTCCTCAAATTTACACCATCATAAAAGCTTCAAATGGAATTTTGTCCAACATGAAAGTTGAAGATATTGCTCTCACCTTTCCAAAAAGTCCAAGAACACTCATTTCTCATTTATGGTTGGCACGTTGTGATCAAATCATTTTCAAGAAAAATTGAACTTCAAGGAGGCATAACTCTTGAACCATTTGGCCAAATTGAGTGAGGTTTTTTGCTACAAGTCACATTTGACATGCTCTATCCAAATCCTTCATCACATTTCATCAAAAATCATCACACAGAAAGTCCATTTTTCAAGTGACTTGAATTTAAAAAAGGAAGAGTTAAAAAAGTGACTTTCAAAATATGCATTTGCCACACTTTCAAGCTTCACATTTGGTCTTAAATCAACATTTGGAGTGTGTTTGGCAAGGTTTTCATGCACTGTAGCAATCATTCATGCATATGAGGGTGGCTTGGCTAATTTGTACATAAACATGCATTTCACTAATTCACTTCCATTTCAGCTAATTGGGATTAACAAAAATGATTAACAGCTCATATAAATAACTAATCCTAACTGAATTCATCATTAGCATTCATTCATCTCAGGTCTAGAATCCAAAATCCCAAACTCTCTCAATTTTTCATCTTCATTTTTCTGCAAATTTTCCAAAGAAACTTGTGCTGTTCTTCATTGTTTCATCATCTACAATCATTGTTGAACCTTCTGCAAGCAAGATATCTCCATTTTCGAGCAAATCCAAGAGCTGTTACATAGAGCTTCATCAATGGCATTTGGAAATTGGAGCAAGATTCAAGGCAATTGAGCTAAAGTCTTTCACTCATTCATCAATTGGAGCTTGAAGGATCATCTGTTTCAACATTTCAAAGCCAGAAATTCAAGATTCCAGTTCTGCAATTCTTCAAAGGTTGGAATTCGAAACTTTCAATTCATGAAATTAGGCTATGGCTTATGTAGATTTCCTATTGTAGAGCATGCTGAACCTTATAGAATTGAATTTCATCAAGTATTGAATGAGATATTGTGAATTGAAGTTTGATGTTCAAATTTTCTTTTGATCGATCTGGATTTGTTAGTGAGAATTAGAGGAAATCATGCTGAGATTGTTGTTGTGCTTGTTGAGACGAGTCTTTTGGTATATCATTTGCCAATTTCTGTGGAAAATTGTTCATCACCTGGATTTTGAATGAAGAACATGTTGAAGGCGCGCAAGAACCATTTCCAGAATCCATTTGATCGTGTATTGGCCTGCTTTGCATGTTTTTGATGTTTTTCGCTCATGAAACCAATCACCATAGGCCACGTCATTTAATTAAACGCAGCGCTTAAGCTCTAGCGCGTGCAGTTTGAAAGGCTACAAGGCTCGATCCTCCGCTCATGCACTTTCCTTTTGGCATTTGTATTATTTTTTCACATATGTTAATCATGTTCACCTTGCCTTGTTTCACATTTTTTAATTTTTCACCATGTTACAAAATTCATAACTTCTTGATGGTTTATCCAATTAATGTGAGATTTCTTCCATGATGATCCTTGCAATCTCTAGAATTTTTGGATGATTTTTAATAAAATTGTGCACGTGTGGAATCTGTTTTGGCTTAGGGTTTATGTGAACATGTCATTCTGTGTACCATGCTTACCATTTTGATCATGAAATGATGATGCTTAATTGGAAATTCTTGAAATTTTACATGTGTGTTCTAGACTCATTCCTGGTCATTTTGGTATAGGATTTGTGATTTTTGAGTTCCTGGATTGTGAGATATGCTATGATCTTTAGAGGTGTGACAATTTGTGTCACACCATTTCATGTCCAACTTCTTGATTTTATTTGCCATACCTATTGAACTTGAATTGAGCTGGATTTTTGCATGATGATGATTATGAATGTTGAGAATGCTTGTGAATTTTCCTGGAATTTTTGAATGCATTTCCTATTTGTTTGATAATTTGTCCCCTGTTTGACCAATTGTTGACCTTTTGTGAGTCTTGATCTCATATGATTTGTGAAATTCTGGTTGTTTATTGGATGGGCTTGAAATTTGGCATGTATATTATAGACATCTTGAAGTGTGCCATGGCTTTGGTTTCATTCATTTATCTTATGCCAATTCTGTTTTATACTTGCTAGAAGTTGATGCATGTTTTGGTGCCTTGTATGAGCTTGTATGAACATGCTTTGACTTAGGGATTTTAATTGACTTGCTTCCCTTGGTCCAAATGAGTTGAAATTTGGTGTGTAGGTCATGTTGTGAATTTTGTTTGATCATGAATTTTTTGGTGATTTATTGAAATGTTTGTGAGTTGATTTGAGTTGAGCCATTCTGTTTGGTCCTTTGAGCTTCAAATTGCATGTTTTGTACTCTTCACTTCATGAAATGATAATGATTGATGATATGAACATGGAACCACTTGGGTTTGATTCTTATTTGATTGATCTTGACTTTGGATAAGTTTCATGTTCTGTTTTGACTTTTTTCTCTCATTTTGACCCTAGTCTTGTACTAGTGGTTTGTGCTCTCACATTTGAGCTTTGTTTCAGGTTAAAAGCACAATTTGCTTATGCTTGATGATGTGCCTTCAATTGGAGTCGGCTTGTTGCTTGTTTATGACTAACTTGGAATTTGTTTTATAGGTTTTGAAACTTGAGTTTGTGCCATGTGGCTTGCACCTTTGTGCATTGACTGTTGTTTGACTGTATAGTTAACTGTTGACCATTGGCTGTTTGCTTATTGTTTGAGCTGAGTACTGATTATATTAGATTGATTTCAGGTACCTTAGTTGCTATAGTTACTTTGTGAACTTGATTGTGCTTTGCTTGCTAGCTTGAGCATTGAGGTATAATGATCTCTTCTCCATGTAGTCTGGAAGACCTGGCCTGTTACTTGGCCAGGCACCTGTCTGAAGTCCTCCTTAAGAGGCAATGTTTGTGCTTGTTTATTTTTGTCCCCAAGCAGGAAAAGACCTTTGTTAAGGCAATTGGCAGACACAAGAGATGTGCAATCCATCTCCTGCTCTTCTGTTGAGTCATCCCTTGGCTCACATCACATGTTGATGCCTTGTGGACACTAACCCCAAGATCTAAGTTGAGTCAGTGTCATAAGTGTAGAAGGGTTCCCACTTTCTGAACCCACACTTCATTTGTCTGAAAGCTCTTCCAGGCCAGGGATAAGAGCTGTGAAGTCTCATCTTCACTCACCTTTCATCAGCTTCACCCTAACTCTCAATGTTAGGGTTAAGAGCTAACCTCACCTTGATACAGCGGCTTGTTTGTCGAGGTTGACATGACCCCTCGACTAAAGCCTAGCCTTGATGTTTGAGCCCCTTGTTGGTGTGTTTACTTCATGCTGTATGTGTTTGTGTGGTGTGATTGTATCCCCTAGGTCTGCTAGACTCCGCGTAGTCTCGTTTGCATGTCAATTAAGGTAGCACGGTTCCTTTGTATAGGACTTCCTTTCTTGCTTGAGCTTTCCTAAAACACAAACAAACATTATCCCCTCTTAAGGATACGTCAACTCCTTCTACTACAGGTGAGTAAGTCTCCAAAGGTCGAGCATCCGGTAGATTGCGTAGTGACGTCGTCCACTTAAAAAACACAAACCAACAGGAATAGTTTAGCCGAACTACGGCAACTCTGATTCTCATGTCCTGATGAGATACGTAGGCACGAGATGCGATGTGTAACACCCCAATTAAAATAAGCTAATCATTTAATTTAAATTAATATTTTATTTATTAATTTAATTGAATAATTGGAAGTTTGGATTAATATTATTATTTTGGAATAATAATTATTGGGATTATTATTATTGGATTATTATTTTATAATTGGAATAAAAGTGGAAAAATCAGTAAAAAGGTCCCATTTGGTAAAAAGGTTATTGTTTTCACGTGAAAAGGAAAAAGAGACAGAACGTGGAAAAGGGCAAAAAGAGAACCAGAGAACGAAGGTTGAAGGAAGGAGAAGCTTGGAGCTCAGAGGCTGCCGGATTAACTCAGGTAAGGGGGGTTTATCGTTGATTGACGGGTATTATATGATAATATGTCATGGGTAGTGATAGACCTTTAATTTACCTTTGAATTGGATGATTATGATGAATTTGTGGAAATAATTGATGAACGAAATTGAGCGATAATCGAAAGAAATTCGTAGGAATTGTATGTGATAATGTCAGGAGTTGTGAAATCGAATAGGGAATGATTCGGGTTAGATGATATGAGTGATTTCTGTGTAAATTTGGACTGTGGAAGGTGAGATCGAATAGAACTCGTAGCAGGAAAAACCATAGCAGATCTGGAAATCTGGTTTCTGGTCATACGCGTATGGCACTAGGCAATACGCGTATGGGATGGCTGGTACGCGTATGGCGCTAGGCAATACGCGTATGGATGAGGAAGATGAAATTTTGAACGTAAAATGGTCTCTGGTGGTACGCGTATGGGGAAGTGATACGCGTAGCATACGCGTATGGAGTTGGGCAATACGCGTATGGCTTGGTCAGGATTTAGGCAATACGCGTATGAGCATAGGCAATACGCGTATGGGCAGGATTGTGATTTCCTGTGCTGTTGTCGTACAGTTTTTGACTGTTTAGGCTGAGTAGTGAGACTTAGCTGAGGTATGATGAAATAGGGATCAATTCCCGTTGTTTTGAGTAGTATAGTTATTAGTAGAGTGTGCTAATACTGTATTTGATTTATAGCATGTTGTGATATGCTTTTGTGATAAATGTATTGACAATGTGTGTTGGTTGGTATGCATTATACTGTAAATGTATCAGTGATGTATGCATCTGTGAATAGACTGTCATATGTTTATTCTTGAGTTGTTGTTGTTGTTGCATTGCTAGGTGATTAGCATGCATAGTCTAGCCTTTGGGGCTGTAGCTAATTCCCATTGTGAGGAATTAGTGAGTTGTGGATTGTTGTTGATGCTTGCATACTAAATGAGTAGCGTGCATAGTCTAGCCTTTGGGGCTGTAGCTAATTCCCATGGTGAGGAATTAGTGAGTGAGTCATTAGATCTCAATGAGTGGGACTAGTGAGCTCAGTAGCCGTATCCAGAGGGATCGGTGAGCTTGGACTATATGTTCAAGAAAAGTCGGTACCGCGTGTGTAGAGTCTCATTGCATAATGAATGCATGGCATAGCCTGTGGGGCTGTAGCTAATTCCCATTGTGAGGAATTAGTGAGTAAATCGTTGTGTTGTGTTGTTGGTGTTGAGCATGTTTTGATATATACATATGCTATTTGTTATTGTTGAGTATGAGGTTGCGTTGATACTGCCGTTATGGAGTGGGTAGTCTGGTTAGGGTGATTTGAGGCGTTATTTACTTAACATTACATGTTGTTGTATAATGCTTTTTATATTGATTGAGAAACTCACCCTTACACTATTTTTTTCAGGTAACCAACTATGAGTGAATAGAAGTAAATACTTGGAGTCTAGAGTAGTCTCCTAAGGGGTCATGCTCTGATAGATGTAACATCGGGATGGGATGTTTGAATATGTTTGATTTTGTTGTTGATCAACTTTACATGTAAAGTGGTACATGATTTAAATGTTGATTTTTAGTATCCGCTGCGAATTATGCAAAGAACCTTATTTGGATTAAATAAATGAGCATGACAGGTTATTTTGATGAATGTTGTGAAATAATTGTGTGACACCCTTCGGGGCATAATTACTCTGATTAATGTGTTATTATTTTTAATTAAATATTTTGGGGTATTTAGAAGGGTGTTATATTAGTGGTATCAGAGCATAGTCGGTCGTGTCGAGTCGTAGTTATTCTGTTTCCCCTGTACGGATAGGTGTTGTGTAACCCTATCAGTACTTATTGTTTAGTTGTTTGGGTTTTCAGAATAGAGATGGCTGGAAGAGGTAGAGATGATGCTGCGATTGCTGAGGCTCTGGGTATGCTAGCTGGAGTACTTGGAGGGAATCCGAATGTTATGGGAATGGGAGCTGCTCGTCAACTGAGTGAGTTCCAGAAGAACAATCCTCCAATGTTCAAAGGAGCATACGATCCAGATGGTGCTCAGAAGTGGTTGAAGGAGATTGAGAGAATCTTCCGAGTGACTGAGTGTGCTGATAACCAGAAGGTCAGGTTCGGTACGCATATGCTGTCGGAGGAGGCTGATGATTGGTGGGTTGCTACCCGCACTGAGTTGGAAACTGCTGGAAATGCTGATATTTCTTGGGCTGTGTTCAGAGAGAGATTTCTGAGGAAGTATTTTCCCGAGGATGTCAGAGGAAAGAAAGAGATAGAATTCTTGGAATTGAAGCAGGGTAACAGGTCTGTTACGGAGTATGCTGCGAAGTTCACAGAGCTGTCAAAGTACTATACTCCTTATAGTGAGGCTGCTGGAGAATTTTCGAAGTGTGTGAAGTTTGAGAACGGGTTGCGTCCCGAGATCAAGCAGGCAATTGGATATCAGCGAATCAGGGTGTTTTCTGATTTGGTTGACTGTTGCAGGATTTTTGAACAGGATTCCAAAGCCAGAGCAGAGAGCTATCAGCAGAGGGTTGATAGGAAGGGTAAGAATCAGGTTGATCGTGGGAAACCGTATGCAGCTGGCAAAGGTTTTCAGAGGCAGAGTGGGATGAAGAGGCCTAGTGGGGGAGACTCCAGTGCTCCTGTTAAGTGTTACAGATGTGGTCGGGCTGGACATCGTGTTCATGAGTGTACCAGTGCTGAGATGAAATGTTTCAAGTGTGGAAAAGGTGGTCATTTGGCTGCAGAGTGCCGGTTGAAGACTGTGACTTGTTTCAATTGTGGAGAGTTGGGTCATATCAGTCCACAGTGTCCAAAGCCAAAGAAAGAGAATCAGTCGGGAGGCAAGGTTTTTGCTTTATCGGGTTCTGAGACTTCTGCAGATGATCGTTTGATCCGAGGTACGTGTTATATTAATGGCTTTCCTCTTGTAGCTATTATTGACACAGGTGCTACTCATTCTTTTATATCCTTGGATTGTGCTGTGAAACTTAAGTTAGAGATATCTGAGATGTTGGGTAGTATGGTGATTGATACTCCTGCGAAGGGTTCAGTGACTACTACTTCTGTTTGTTTAAGTTGTCCTTTGAGTATTTTTGGTAGAGCCTTTGGGATAGATCTTGTGTGTCTTCCATTAGTGCAGATTGACGTTATTCTGGGTATGAACTGGTTGGTGTTCAACCGAGTTTCTATCAACTGTTTTGATAAGACTGTGATATTCCCTGAGACTGAAGAAGGAAAGAGTTTGTTCCTATCAGCCAGGCAGGTGAATGAGGAAGTAGCAGATGGGGCAGAGTTGTTTATGCTGTTAGCGACTTTGGAAGCTAAAGATAAACTGGTGATTGGCGATCTAGCTGTAGTGTGTGATTTTCCTGATGTGTTTCCGGAAGAAGTGAATGAATTGCCACCAGAACGTGAAGTTGAGTTCTCGATTGATTTGGTACCTGGTACTAGACCGATATCGATGGCTCCGTACCGTATGTCTGCTGTTGAGCTAGCTGAATTGAAGAGTCAGTTGGAAGAATTGCTGGATAAGAAATTTATTCGTCCGAGTGTGTCACCGTGGGGTGCACCAGTGTTGTTGGTTAAGAAGAAAGAAGGTACTATGAGGTTGTGTGTGGATTACAGACAACTGAATAAAGTGACGATCAAGAATCGGTATCCTTTACCGAGGATTGATGATTTGATGGACCAATTGGTTGGTGCTAGTGTGTTCAGCAAGATAGATTTGAGATCTGGGTATCATCAGATACGTGTGAAGACTGAAGATATTCAGAAGACTGCTTTCAGAACAAGGTATGGACATTATGAGTATTCTGTGATGCCTTTTGGAGTGACTAATGCGCCTGGAGTATTTATGGAGTATATGAATAGGATTTTTCATCCGTATCTAGATCAGTTTGTTGTAGTGTTTATTGATGACATTTTGGTGTATTCGAAATCTGAAGAAGAACATGCTGAGCATTTGAGAATGGTTTTGGGAGTTCTACGAGAAAAGAAGTTATTTGCTAAACTGTCGAAGTGTGAATTTTGGTTAGAAGAAGTTAGTTTTCTTGGCCATGTGATTTCCAGAGGTGGTGTTGCCGTTGATCCTTCTAAGATAGAAGCGGTATCTAAGTGGGAAGCTCCGAAGTCAGTTTCTGAGATAAGGAGTTTTCTTGGTTTGGCTGGTTATTATAGGAAGTTTATCGAAGGATTTTCCAAGTTGGCGTTACCGTTGACAATGTTGACTAGAAAGGGGCAAGCGTTTGTTTGGGATTCAAAATGTGAAGAAGGTTTCCAAGAGTTAAAGAGGAGGTTAACTACTGCTCCTATTCTGATATTACCGAGTTCGTCGGAATTATTTGAAGTTTACTGTGATGCTTCATTGTTGGGTTTAGGTGGTGTGTTGATGCAGAATAAGCAGGTTATAGCTTATGCTTCGAGACAACTAAGGGTTCATGAGAGGAACTATCCGACACATGATTTAGAGTTGGCAGCTGTGGTATTTGTTCTGAAGTTGTGGAGACATTATTTGTATGGGTCAAGATTTGAAGTTTTCAGTGACCATAAGAGTTTGAAGTATTTGTTTGATCAGAAAGAGCTGAATATGAGACAGAGGAGGTGGTTAGAATTTTTGAAGGATTATGATTTTGGTTTGAATTACCATCCGGGTAAAGCAAATGTGGTGGCTGATGCATTGAGTCGAAAATCATTGCATATGTCTATGTTGATGGTTAAGGAATTGGACTTAATTGAACAGTTTAGAGACTTGAGTTTGGTGTGTGAGAGTACTCACAATAGTGTTAAACTGGGAATGTTGAGATTAACAAGTGGTATTCTGGATGAGATCAGAGAGGGTCAGAAATCCGATATGCTTTTGGTGGATAAGATGACTGTAGTGAATCGAGGTCAAGGTGGTGAATTCAGAGTTGATGAGAATGGTGTTTTGAGATTTGGTGATCGGGTGTGTATTCCGGATGTTACTGAGCTTAAGAAGAGTATTCTTGAAGAAGGACATCGTAGTGGTTTGAGTATTCATCCTGGAGCTACGAAGATGTATCATGATTTGAAAAGGTTATTTTGGTGGCCGGGAATGAAAAGAGAAATTGCAAGTTTTGTGTATTCCTGTTTGACTTGCCAAAAGTCGAAGATTGAGCATCAGAAGCCGTCTGGGCTAATGCAACCGTTGGCTATTCCAGAGTGGAAGTGGGACAGTATCAGTATGGATTTTGTTTCTGGTTTGCCGAGGACAAGTAAGAATTTTGAGGCTATTTGGGTGATTGTTGATAGATTGACGAAGTCGGCTCATTTCATTCCGATCAGAATGGATTATCCGTTGGAGAGACTAGCTGAGTTGTATATTGAGAAGATTGTGAGTTTGCATGGTATTCCGTCTAGTATTGTTTCGGACAGAGATCCTAGATTTACATCGAAGTTTTGGGAAGGTTTGCAGAGGGCTTTGGGAACTAAGCTGAGATTGAGTTCTGCATATCATCCGCAGACTGATGGTCAGACTGAGAGGACGATTCAGTCGTTAGAGGATCTTTTGAGAGCTTGTGTTTTAGAAAAAGGAGGTGCTTGGGATTGTTATTTGCCGTTGATTGAGTTTACCTACAACAATAGTTTTCATTCGAGCATCGGTATGGCACCGTTTGAAGCTTTGTATGGTAGGAGATGTCGGACGCCTTTATGTTGGTATGAGGCCGGTGAGAGTGCTGTGGTTGGACCGGAGATTGTTCAGCAAACTACAGAAAAGATTAAGATGATTCAGGATAAGATGAGGATTGCTCAAAGTCGTCAGAGGAGTTATCATGATAGGAGGAGGAAGTCACTTGAGTTCCAAGAGGGAGATCATGTGTTTCTTCGTGTTACTCCGATAACTGGTGTTGGTCGAGCTTTGAAATCGAAGAAGTTGACACCTCGATTTATTGGTCCTTATCAGATTTTGGAGAGGATAGGAGAGGTAGCCTATCGTATCGCTTTACCGCCGTCGCTTGCGAATTTGCATGAGGTTTTTCATGTGTCTCAGTTGAGGAGATACATTCATGATCCATCGCATGTTGTCCAAATAGATGATGTACAGGTGAGAGATAACCTGACTGTTGAGACATCACCTATGAGGATTGAGGATCGAGAGCTGAAGCAGCTGCGGGGTAAAGAGATTGCCTTGGTGAAGGTAGCTTGGGGAGGACCAGCAGGTGGCAATGTGACTTGGGAACTTGAGAGTCAGATGAAGGAGTCTTATCCGGAGTTGTTCGCTTGAGGTATGTTTTCGAGGACGAAAACTCTTTTAGTGGGGGAGAGTTGTAACACCCCAATTAAAATAAGCTAATCATTTAATTTAAATTAATATTTTATTTATTAATTTAATTGAATAATTGGAAGTTTGGATTAATATTATTATTTTGGAATAATAATTATTGGGATTATTATTATTGGATTATTATTTTATAATTGGAATAAAAGTGGAAAAATCAGTAAAAAGGTCCCATTTGGTAAAAAGGTTATTGTTTTCACGTGAAAAGGAAAAAGAGACAGAACGTGGAAAAGGGCAAAAAGAGAACCAGAGAACGAAGGTTGAAGGAAGGAGAAGCTTGGAGCTCAGAGGCTGCCGGATTAACTCAGGTAAGGGGGGTTTATCGTTGATTGACGGGTATTATATGATAATATGTCATGGGTAGTGATAGACCTTTAATTTACCTTTGAATTGGATGATTATGATGAATTTGTGGAAATAATTGATGAACGAAATTGAGCGATAATCGAAAGAAATTCGTAGGAATTGTATGTGATAATGTCAGGAGTTGTGAAATCGAATAGGGAATGATTCGGGTTAGATGATATGAGTGATTTCTGTGTAAATTTGGACTGTGGAAGGTGAGATCGAATAGAACTCGTAGCAGGAAAAACCATAGCAGATCTGGAAATCTGGTTTCTGGTCATACGCGTATGGCACTAGGCAATACGCGTATGGGATGGCTGGTACGCGTATGGCGCTAGGCAATACGCGTATGGATGAGGAAGATGAAATTTTGAACGTAAAATGGTCTCTGGTGGTACGCGTATGGGGAAGTGATACGCGTAGCATACGCGTATGGAGTTGGGCAATACGCGTATGGCTTGGTCAGGATTTAGGCAATACGCGTATGAGCATAGGCAATACGCGTATGGGCAGGATTGTGATTTCCTGTGCTGTTGTCGTACAGTTTTTGACTGTTTAGGCTGAGTAGTGAGACTTAGCTGAGGTATGATGAAATAGGGATCAATTCCCGTTGTTTTGAGTAGTATAGTTATTAGTAGAGTGTGCTAATACTGTATTTGATTTATAGCATGTTGTGATATGCTTTTGTGATAAATGTATTGACAATGTGTGTTGGTTGGTATGCATTATACTGTAAATGTATCAGTGATGTATGCATCTGTGAATAGACTGTCATATGTTTATTCTTGAGTTGTTGTTGTTGTTGCATTGCTAGGTGATTAGCATGCATAGTCTAGCCTTTGGGGCTGTAGCTAATTCCCATTGTGAGGAATTAGTGAGTTGTGGATTGTTGTTGATGCTTGCATACTAAATGAGTAGCGTGCATAGTCTAGCCTTTGGGGCTGTAGCTAATTCCCATGGTGAGGAATTAGTGAGTGAGTCATTAGATCTCAATGAGTGGGACTAGTGAGCTCAGTAGCCGTATCCAGAGGGATCGGTGAGCTTGGACTATATGTTCAAGAAAAGTCGGTACCGCGTGTGTAGAGTCTCATTGCATAATGAATGCATGGCATAGCCTGTGGGGCTGTAGCTAATTCCCATTGTGAGGAATTAGTGAGTAAATCGTTGTGTTGTGTTGTTGGTGTTGAGCATGTTTTGATATATACATATGCTATTTGTTATTGTTGAGTATGAGGTTGCGTTGATACTGCCGTTATGGAGTGGGTAGTCTGGTTAGGGTGATTTGAGGCGTTATTTACTTAACATTACATGTTGTTGTATAATGCTTTTTATATTGATTGAGAAACTCACCCTTACACTATTTTTTTCAGGTAACCAGCTATGAGTGAATAGAAGTAAATACTTGGAGTCTAGAGTAGTCTCCTAAGGGGTCATGCTCTGATAGATGTAACATCGGGATGGGATGTTTGAATATGTTTGATTTTGTTGTTGATCAACTTTACATGTAAAGTGGTACATGATTTAAATGTTGATTTTTAGTATCCGCTGCGAATTATGCAAAGAACCTTATTTGGATTAAATAAATGAGCATGACAGGTTATTTTGATGAATGTTGTGAAATAATTGTGTGACACCCTTCGGGGCATAATTACTCTGATTAATGTGTTATTATTTTTAATTAAATATTTTGGGGTATTTAGAAGGGTGTTACACGATGTCTTGTCGAGTTTGACTAACAACTAACACTAATTCTTTTCTCTCGCCCTCGTTGCGATTGAGACCTTCCCTTTCTTTTGCCCTAGTTGCAATCGAGACCCTTCTTCTTCCTGTGTTGGTGTTAGGAGATGGATGTAAGCCCAGCGATTGGCATTCCGTATCCTCTTGTTGTGTGCTTGGAGTCCAGTATAAGTCCATCAAGTGGCATCCAGTTTCCAGTGTGGGTGTGTTAGGTTCGGAATCTGATGTAAGTCCAGCGATTGGCATTCGGATTCCACGTTTGCATGTGTCTGTTTTGTTTGTGTGCGTGAGCCGAGCTACGGATGCTCTGATTCTTCTTCGTCCAAGAAGATACGTGTGCATAGGATGCGACGTCCTATCGAGCATGTTTTCCCCCGGTCCGAACTACTTCGACTCTGATGTCTATGTGATAGACTAAGTAGGCCCAGGATGCGATATCCTGCCGAGTCAGTCTTGTTTGTTTTCTTGTGTCTCTTTCAGCCGATATTTGTGTTTGAGCAGTGTTTTAGCAACCATCTTCCTTCCTTTTGTGCGTGGATCCCGTTGAGTACGACGAATGCGTAGGGGTGCTAATACCTTCCCTTCGCATAACCGACTCCCGATCCCATTCTCTTTGGTCGCGAGACCATGTCTTTTCCAGGTTTACTTCGAGCGTTTCCTTTCCCTCCTTTGGGATAAATAACGCATGGTGGCGGCTCTGTTGTTTCGTTTCCCGCCGGTTTTTCGCGTAATGCGACAGCTGGCGACTCTGTTGGGGATAAAGAGAAGTTGACCTCTTGCTGGTCCATCTTCCCTAAGCGAGTCTCTCCTAGCGCTCTCTAGGTTAGGGTTTTGGTTGCTATTGGCTGTTATTTATTGCATTCATGATTATTATGTTGTATATATGTGCATATCTGTTTGCATGCATCATACTGTCATTGAGCTGTCTTCTGTGCAGGTGGTTCCTCTGTTGGGGTGGGTGTTCTGAGTGGGGCTAAAACCCAGGCCCGAGTATACACCTAGGATTAGTGTGGTCTCGCGTTCCTCACTTGCTGTATCAGCATGTTGTTGCAACGTGTCACCACAGCCGGACGAGGTTCATTCGAGAGAGTCCTTCCGGGTGGAGTTATTCCGCTTAGGTTGGATTATCTCATCTGAGCTGTTGACTTCGGTGACCGTTCTTTCCCGGATCTTTGATTGAGACGATCTTAAGAGAGCTACAACGGCACACCCGAAAGGGCAAACCCGTTGAGTATCTTTGCCCGATTGTCAAGACCATTATCCGCCTTAGGATGACCTGATTAGAATTTACCTGTGAGGGGAGGGTTGATTCTTACTGATGCATGTTCTGATGGTGACTTTGTTGGTGACTATTGGTTGATCAGAGTCCTATTTATAAGTCGGATTTATGGATCGTTATTTCTGGATGCCGGAGGTTTGACCCTGGTATTGATCGGAGGGTTCCGTTTATTTCAGATCCCTGGGCTGAATTTGAGGATGCTCAGATGTGGATATGGTTCAGTTGACTTGGGTTCAGATGACTTTGGGTTTCAGATGAATTGTGACTCCGAGTTCGAGCCGAAGCTTCGATCCTATGCTCCGGGATGCACAGCCTGGCCAGTCTTGTCTGCATCATCTGCATCATAGCATGTTTATTTTTCAAAAAATAATAATGCATGAAAAAACCGAAAATAGTTAACTCGCATACGCATATCCTTTATCAGGATCATTCATGATAAAATAGCATCCGCATCCGCATCATGCATATCATGCACATAGCATCCTTGCATTACAGACATGTTTGGAGGGACTTCTCACTTTGGTTCCTGACTGAGACAGGATTGCTGACCGTCGACCGCGTCGTTACTCAACCAGACTCAATCATCAGAGGATTATGGACCAGGTTCAGACAGAGTTGGCTGAGATGAGGGCAAACATGGCCCAGTTCATGACGATGATGCAAGGGGTTGCGCAAGGTCAGGAGGAGCTTCGAGCCCTGGTTCAGAGACAAGAGACCGCGATTCAGACGTTCAACCGTGCTTCGCCTGTTGTTGCACCTGCTCATGAGAATGTTAACGTTGCTGCTCCCGCTAATGACTATGCTGTAGGGGAAGAGTTAAGGGGGATCAGAATCAATGGACAACCTCTTGCGGCAGAGACTGTCAATGTCAGAGCTACCCGGGCTCCTGTTCGTCATCCTGCTCCGCTTGTTGATAGGCAAGAGGACATGTTCACTTTGCTCAGTGAGGATGATGAAGTTGTGAGAATCGGAGAGAGGGATAGAAAAGTGGATGCCCTTGCTGAGAAAGTCCGTGCCATGGAGTGTCAGAATTCCTTGGGTTTCGATGTAACCGATATGGGTTTGGTTGATGGGTTGAGAATCCCTTACAAATTCAAGGCGCCGTCCTTTGACAAATACAATGGCACTTCCTGTCCTCGCACCCATGTGCAGGCTTACTACAGAAAGATCTCAGCATATTCTGACGATGAGAAGATGTGGATGTACTTTTTCCAAGACAGTTTGTCCGGAGCGTCTTTGGACTGGTACATGGATCTGAAGAAAGAATCAGTCAGAAGCTGGAAAGATCTGGGTGAAGCCTTTCTGAGGCAATACAAGCACAACATGGATATGGCTCCGAGCCGAACCCAACTGCAGAGCTTGTGTCAGAAGACTGGGGAGAGCTTCAAAGAGTACGCCCAGAGGTGGCGTGAGCTAGCTGCAAGAGTACAACCTCCAATGTTGGAGAGAGAGCTGACTGACATGTTCATCGGGACCTTGCAGGGTGTGTTCATGGACCGTATGGGGAGTTTCCCGTTCAGTAGCTTTTCTGATGTTGTTGTCTGTGGAGAAAGAACAGAGAGTCTTATCAAAGCAGGAAAGATTCAAGATCCTGGCTCTTCAAGTTCTTCGAATTCTAACAAGACATACTCTGGGGCACCCAAAAGGGGGGAGAGTGAAACAAATGTTGTACACCGTCGGAGGAATGTGAATAGAGGACAATATCGTCAGGCTGCTGCTGTGACTATTCCAGCAACTCAACCTTAACAACAGCAGAGAAGGCCAACTCAGCAATATCAGCATCAACAACATCGTCCTCAGCAGGCTAGTACGAGTAATGAGAGGAAGAAGATCATTTTTGATTCGATCCCTATGTCGTATGCAGAACTGTATCCCTCTTTGATAGAGCAGAACTTGATTACTCCCAGAGACCCGCCGACTATACCTGTCAACCCTCGGTGGTGGTATAGGCCTGATCAGCATTGTGTGTATCATTCGGGTGCTCCTGGTCATGATGTGGAAAGCTGCTTTCAGTTTAAGAGTAAGGTGCAGGACCTTGTCAGATCAGGTATTCTGAGCTTCGAGGACTTAGGTCCCAGGGTTAATCAAGCTTGAAGATAACAAGCCCCGGGCTGGCGGTGGCTTTTCTTCTGAGGTCTTCAACGAAAAGGGTTGTTCAAAAACAGAAGCTGATGGTGCAAAGGATTCTGACATTTGTCATCCCTGGTGGGATCTATCACAATTGGGTCACTGTGGGCGTTCCTACAGTTGTTCATAAGTCAGAGGAATAATCACTTTGTTTAAAAACCCTTCTCCCATGCCAAAAGGAGAAGTGATGACATTGTTGGCAATATTTTGTGCAATGATATTTTCATTCAAATAAAAGCATGTTAAACATTTGTTTTTCCAATTGTTTTCCCTTTTTGCTTTTTGCATGAAATTGGTGATCACAAAAAACCCTAAAAACAAGAATAAAAGCAATCTTTTCATCTGCAAAACGATTGTCTTGTTTGATTTCCAAAAAACTTTTTATACTCAAAATCATTATGCAGGTTGTTTCTTAAACCCATTGAACATAGTGATCTGACGTCATCTCCCAATTTTGAATTCCCTGTATTCGAAGCGGAAGAAGATGATGTTGAAGAGATTCCTGACGAGATTTCCCGACTTCTTGAACAAGAAAAGAAGATCGCTCAACTGCATCTCGAGAATCAGCAGAACAGCCAATTGGGGCATTACAAAAAAAAAAAAAAAAAAAAAAAGAGAAAGAAAGAGGAGGGTGCAAAATCAAAAGAAATCAAAAGAAATCTAAATCAAAAGAAAAGAAAAAGAAAGAAAGAAAAAAAGTACCCTCAAAGTCCCAAGTTGATTGATGCTGAATGGATTCAAAGTCATTACGACCAAATGAATCCGATCGAAAAGAAGAGATTAACTGCCATGTGGCATGGTCAGTCATATCAGCAGAGAGTGAAAAAAAAGCATTCAATAAGAAGGTCAAGTCTCGTGTGTTCCAAGAAGGTGGCCTTATGCTCAAGAAAGTCTTGTCTTTCGCGCCTGATTCCAGGGGCAAGTGAACTCCAAGCTATGAATATCCATATGTTGTCAAGAGAGCCTTTTCAGGCAGTGCTTTGACACTCACAACAATGGATGGAGAAGTTCACTCGTCCTGTGAATCCAGATGCAGTCAAGAAATACTTCGCCTAAAACAAAAAAAGCTGAATAACTCGCTAAGTCGAACACCCCAAAGGGCGACTTAGGCAAAAAGGAGCGTCTCGGTGGATTGAAAACCCGAAAGGGCAATCCAGGCAAAAGTTAGAGACATTGAAAAAAAAAGAATTTGCATCCCGCTAGATTGAGCACCTCACACTGGGGCAATCTAGGCAAAAATTAGGGATTTGGCAAGTAACTGCATCCTGACAAGACTGTGTTCTACATCTGTCATCCGCCAGGGATTCTCGATTCATCGTCGACTGAAGCTCCGAATACATCGAAAATTCGGAATGGTAGAGGAAAGGTCATTATGTTCAATGTAGCCCTTTCCAATATACATCACCAGTTTCAAACTTGTACAGATCTGTGGAGTCTCGCCCTTTGCAGACTACCATTCCATCACATCAATTTGAGCTTTTATCCAACTATTTGCACTCTTATTTGTTTCAACTCAACGAATGTTTTGCATGTTTTAATTGATAAAGTATCATTGTTTTCAAAATAAACAAAATTTCTCACAAAATTGTTCTTAAACAAAGTGAACATTCACAATGATGGAAGGATACTTAGGAGATCCGCAGTGCTCTCCCAAGGGTGGTACGATTGCCAACAGGTAAGACATTTGTTCGTATCTCGAGCATAACGGTATCTTTTTCCTGTAGAATCTCATGGTTTCTCCTCAGCGAGGTCGCTCAGTGCAGTGTTGGTTGAAGTTGTTCATCTTCATGTCCCCGGCAGTGCAATATTCTTCCTCCAAGTCCCTGTTAGCCCTATTGTGGGGCATCTCTAGTAGAGGGCTGTTCGAACCCTATTGTGGGGCATTCCCAGCAAGGTTGCTGTTGAAATACTTTTGTGGGGCAGTTCCCCAAGCAGAGTGTTTACTGAAGACTTCAACTTTCGTCTCTCCAGCAGAGCAGTCTTCTCTTCTCCCCGGCATGGGTGCTTTTCTGTGAAGATTCGATATTTGGAGGATTGACATCCCAGTATTCCATCATTTTCTCGGATAGATCCTCAGCAGAGTCGTTGACATGATGAACTTTATCAATGCCTATCTATCCTCACCAGAGATCTGGTTGATTCTTGGTATCTCTGTTCTCCAGCATGAGTGAGAAGTCATTGCTCTCCCTGCAGAGTTTTCCTCAAGCGGATTTCTCTAAGCGGAGTCTCTGATCTTTGGGCTCCCCAGCGGAGTTTTCATCATTTGCATTTGGCATATAGTAATCATTGCATCCTCAAATTGCGTAGCATTTCCATTTCAATATGGAGCATTACGCCATAGAAAAATTCAAACATATGCATTCATGTGTTACCCCCCAGACCGTATCCCCGGCAGAGGCGGACTATTTGTTCAACATCTGTACGGCATGTTTGCTACAGTTGCTCCTGGCAGCATTCAGGATTGGTACCCCCCAGAGAGGTTTATTTCCTCATCCGTTGGTGAAAAGAAAACCTGTTTCTCCCCCCAGTAGATTCTCCCCTAGCAGATGTGGGTGTGTCTGATCTCTCCATATAGAGTCGACCCCTTAAGCAGAAAGTGTCTATCGTTTCCTTCTGTGATCCCCACTGAGTTATACCCTCGTGGATGACGGTTGTTTTCGTTCCCTCCCCTTGGGATGGGTTTTCCCTATTGAGTTCTTTTCTCAATAGGATGCCTTGATTCAATTTGCCTTTTCGGATCAATCCTGAACTGGCTTCCTTGTGGTTGTCTCTCAGCAGACTGTTTGTTGGCTTCTACCTACGAACCGGTAGTTGTAAGTCCGATCTTTGCGGTTTTCTACCTACAAACCGGTAGTTATAAATCCCATTTTCATCCCCTAGCAGAGGTAACCTTTGTGGTTCATTCTGGTTGTTGGCGGATTTTGCGGTCTTCTACCTACTACCCGGTAGTTGTAAATCCTTTTTTCTCACTCTGTCTCTCAGCAGACTGTTTGTTGGCTTCTACCTACGAACCAGCAGTTGTAAGTCCTACCTTTGCGGTCTTCTACCTACTACCCGGTAGTTGTAAATCCTTTTTTCTCACTCTGTCCCTCAGCATACTGTTTGTTGACTTCTACCTACGAACCGGTAGCTGTAAGTCCTATCTTTGTGGTCTTCTACCTACTAACCGGTAGATGTGAATCCTCTTTTCTCCCCTTTGTGGAGTCAACCCTTGTGCTCATCCTAGCGATGACTGTTACTTTTCTGTGGTTTTCTGCCTACTAACCGGTAGATGTAATCCCCTCTTTGTGGTTATCATTATCCAGTTTTCGATATTGATATGCCGTTCACCTTTCGGATGTTTGCTCAGAGTAAGCAACTTTATCCCCAGCGGGTCCTCTTTCATTCACCGTTTGCTGGTAATGTTTGTAGTTCCCCTTTTGATTGGTCATCTTTGCATACCTATTCCTGGTATCCCGATGCCTTTCTTGTCGGTCGATTTATCCATCTAACAACCTACAACCCGGTTATGGATAATCTTCCTTGCGAGTATATTATCTACGTTTTGACGGCTATAGATAATATATCTCATGCGCTCTTTGGTCAATCTTTTGATTGTTTTCACCATCAGAGTAAGATTCGTATTCCTTTGTTCGGAATCGAATGTCCATCCTTTAACAAGATTGCTTTGCTCGCTCTCTTCAGGATGTTAAGTGTTTTGGAACATACACCAATTCACGATTTCGGTCGATTTATCCTCTAACAACCTACAAACCGGTTATGGATAATCTTCCATGCGAGGTTATTATCTATGTTTTGACGGCTATAGATAATATATCTCATGCGCTCTTGGGTCGAAGTTTTGTCCTCCCCAGCTGAGTAAGATTCGTATTCCTTGTGGAATCGAATGTCCATCCTTTAACAAGTTTGCTTTCGCTCTCTTCAGGATGATGTCGGTCGATCTATCCATCTAACAACCTACAACCCGGTTATGGATAATCTTCCATGCGAGGTTATTATCTACGTTTTGACGGCTATAGATAATATATCTCATGCGCTCGTTGGTCGAAGTGTCGTCCGTCCTAGTCGAGTAAGATTCGTACTCCTTGTGGAATCGAATGTCCATCCTCTAACAAGATCGCTTTTCTAGCCCTCTTCAGGATGATGAGTGTTTTGGAACACAAACCAATTCACGCTTTGGTCGGTCACCGGTTTTCATGCCTCCAACCCGGTATTCTTGGTGTTCTTTCCTGTCTGCTCTCTGTCGTGACCGTGATCCCCAGTGAGTCTCCTCTCCGTTGGTGTCGATAAACGTCGAGTTTTTGCCTATTCGTCCGTTGACGTATAGTGGTGCATATTTCCCATCAGATTTACCTCTCCGTTGGTGTCGATAAACGTTGAGTTTTTCCTGGTCGTCCGTTGACGGTTGGTTGTGATCATTATCCCCGCAGGGTCATTATCCCCACAGAGTTACCTCTCCATTGGTTTCGATAAACGCCGAGTTTTTCCTATGCGTCCGTTGACGTATAGTTGCTTATTCCCCACAGAACATTTGGTAATACCATATGATTCCCCTCAGAGTTTCCTCCTCTCCGTTGGTGTCGATAAACGTCGAGTTTTTCCTAGTCGTCCGATGATGTCTAGTTGTACCCTTCCCCATGTGGAGCTACCTCTCCGTTGGTCTCGATAAACGTTGAGTTTTTCTCAGTCGTCCGTTGACGTCTGATTGTATACCCTATTCCCCAGTCATTCTTTAATGTCTGGTTAATTCCCAGCCAGATTCCCCAGTAGAGTCGTCGGTGGACGTCCTATTCAATTTCCGGTTGTCATCCCCCTTCCTTAGTGAAGTGGCTTCACCTCTCCGTTGATTTCGATAAACGTCGAGTTTTTCCTAGTTATCCGTTGATATCTAGTTGTACTTTCCCCAGTAAGTCTCCTTCTCTGTTGGTGTCGATAAACGTTGAGCTTTCTCCTTCTCCGTTGGTGTCGATAAACGTTGAGTTTTCTCCTTCTCCGTTGGTGTCGATAAACGTTGAGCTTTCTCCTTCTCCGTTGGTGTCGATAAACGTCGAGCTTCTCCCTTTCGTCTGTTGACGTCTGGTCGAGTCTTCCCATTCATTCGTTGATGTCTGGTTACCTCTCCGTTGGTCTTGGTAAACGTCGAGTTTTTCCTGGTCGTCCCCAGTTGAGTTACCTCTCCGTTGGTTTTGGTAAACGTTGAGTTTTTCCCATGTCGTCCGTTGACGTACGGTTGTATCTCTTCCAGTCATTCATTAATGATTGGTTACCTCTCCGTTGGTTTCGATAAACGTTGAGTTTTTCCTAGTTGTCCGTTGGCATCTAGTTGTGATTTCTGTTCCCATTCATCGTCCTGTGATGTCTGGATGTGGTTGTACCCTTTGAAGAGAAGAGAAAAAATCAAAATCCCCAGTAATAAATATCAGATCCCAATGGACGTTTCCGTTGGTGGATCCCAGCATTATGCAAATTTCTACGGTTCTTGGTATTCAATCCCTGTTTACCCTGAAAGTCTGACAGCCATTGCTCTCATCCATTCGGGTTCCTAGTTGATTGAATAGGGGCAGCTGTAGCACCTCAAATTTGCACCTACCTTTTGTACATACATTTTCATATTAGGTCATTAACATTACATAGTCCACTGCATAACATTGCATTGTCCTTTGCCCAAGTGCAAGTCATCAGACAAAATTAGGTCAAGACTGGTCAGGAGGATCAATCAAGCAAGCAAGCATGTACAATTCTCAAGGAAGCAAAGCCCTAGGGTTGGTTTATCAAGTTCATATGATTATGTGATCATTTTGAGGTGGTTTGGCCAAAGATTGGATGATCAAAGCTCAACAGTCAAGCTGAATTGCATCTGAAACCCTAGAAAGTCAACTGTGGTCAACTGTGCCTGAATTCATGGATTTGAAGGTGGGAGATGGTTTGAAAGGCTTCATTCATGTCCATACAAGTCTCATTTGACATTTCAAAGATCAAGATTGAAGAATTTGAGGTCAGATGAAAAGTTTCCAAAAATAGTAAGTGACCTGTAATTTCAAACTGCCAAAAATGGAAAGGTCTTCTCCTCAAATTTACATCATCATACAAGCTTCAAATGTAATCTTGTCCAACATGAAAGTTGAAGATCTTGCTCTCACCTTTCCAAAAAGTCCAAGAACACTCATTTCTCATTTATGGTTGGCAAGTTGTGATCAAATCATTTTCAAGAAAAGTTGAACTTCAAGGAGGCATAACTCTTGAACCATTTGGCCAAATTGAGTGAGGTTTTTTGCTACAAGTCACATTTGACATGCTCTATCCAAATCCTTCATCACATTTCATCAAAAATCATCACACAGAAAGTCCATTTTTCAAGTGACTTGAATTTAAAAAAGGAAGAGTTAAAAAAGTGACTTTCAAAATATGCATTTGCCACACTTTCAAGCTTCACATTTGGTCTTAAATCAACATTTGGAGTGTGTTTGGCAAGGTTTTCGTGCACTGTAGCAATCATTCATGCATATGAGGGTGGCTTGGCTAATTTGTACATAAACATGCATTTCACTAATTCACTTCCATTTCAGCTAATTGGGATTAACAAAAATGATTAACAGCTCATATAAATAACTAATCCTAACTGAATTCATCATTAGCATTCATTCATCTCAGGTCTAGAATCCAAAATCCCAAACTCTCTCAATTTTTCATCTTCATTTTTCTGCAAATTTTCCAAAGAAACTTGTGCTGTTCTTCATTGTTTCATCATCTACAATCATTGTTGAACCTTCTGCAAGCAAGATATCTCCATTTTCGAGCAAATCCAAGAGCTGTTACATAGAGCTTCATCAATGGCATTTGGAAATTGGAGCAAGATTCAAGGCAATTGAGCTAAAGTCTTTCACTCATTCATCAATTGGAGCTTGAAGGATCATCTGTTTCAACATTTCAAAGCCAGAAATTCAAGATTCCAGTTCTGCAATTCTTCAAAGGTTGGAATTCGAAACTTTCAATTCATGAAATTAGGCTATGGCTTATGTAGATTTCCTATTGTAGAGCATGTTGAACCTTATAGAATTGAATTTCATCAAGTATTGAATGAGATATTGTGAATTGAAGTTTGATGTTCAAATTTTCTTTTGATCGATCTGGATTTGTTAGTGAGAATTAGAGGAAATCATGCTGAGATTGTTGTTGTGCTTGTTGAGACGAGTCTTTTGGTATATCATTTGCCAATTTCTGTGGAAAATTGTTCATCACCTGGATTTTGAATGAAGAACATGTTGAAGGCGCGCAAGAACCATTTCCAGAATCCATTTGATCGTGTATTGGCCTGCTTTGCATGTTTTTGATGTCTTTCGCTCATGAAACCAATCACCATAGGCCACGTCATTTAATTAAACGCAGCGCTTAAGCTCTAGCGCGTGCAGTTTGAAAGGCTACAAGGCTCAATCCTCCGCTCATGCACTTTCCTTTTGGCATTTGTATTATTTTTTCACATATGTTAATCATGTTCACCTTGCCTTGTTTCACATTTTTTAATTTTTCACCATGTTACAAAATTCATAACTTCTTGATGGTTTATCCAATTAATGTGAGATTTCTTCCATGATGATCCTTGCAATCTCTAGAATTTTTGGATGATTTTTAATAAAATTGTGCACGTGTGGAATCTGTTTTGGCTTAGGGTTTATGTGAACATGTCATTTTTTGTACCATGCTTACCATTTTGATCATGAAATGATGATGCTTAATTGGAAATTCTTGAAATTTTACATGTGTGTTCTAGACTCATTCCTGGTCATTTTGGTATAGGATTTGTGATTTTTGAGTTCCTGGATTGTGAGATATGCTATGATCTTTAGAGGTGTGACAATTTGTGTCACACCATTTCATGTCCAACTTCTTGATTTTATTTGCCATACCTATTGAACTTGAATTGAGCTGGATTTTTGCATGATGATGATTATGAATGTTGAGAATGCTTATGAATTTTCCTGGAATTTTTGAATGCATTTCCTATTTGTTTGATAATTTGTCCCCTGTTTGACCAATTGTTGACCTTTTGTGAGTCTTGATCTCATATGATTTGTGAAATTCTGGTTGTTTATTGGATGGGCTTGAAATTTGGCATGTATATTATAGACATCTTGAAGTGTGCCATGGCTTTGGTTTCATTCATTTATCTTATGCCAATTCTGTTTTATACTTGCTAGAAGTTGATGCATGTTTTGGTGCCTTGTATGAGCTTGTATGAACATGCTTTGACTTAGGGATTTTAATTGACTTGCTTCCCTTGGTCCAAATGAGTTGAAATTTGGTGTGTAGGTCATGTTGTGAATCCTGTTTGATCATGAATGTTTTGGTGATTTATTGAAATGTTTGTGAGTTGATTTGAGTTGAGCCATTCTGTTTGGTCCTTTGAGCTTCAAATTGCATGTTTTGTACTCTTCACTTCATGAAATGATAATGATTGATGATATGAACATGGAACCACTTGGGTTTGATTCTTATTTGATTGATCTTGACTTTGGATAAGTTTCATGTTCTGTTTTGACTTTTTGCTCTCATTTTGACCCTAGTCTTGTACTAGTGGTTTGTGCTCTCACATTTGAGCTTTGTTTCAGGTTAAAAGCACAATTTGCTTATGCTTGATGATGTGCCTTCAATTGGAGTCGGCTTGTTGCTTGTTTATGACTAACTTGGAATTTGTTTTGTAGGTTTTGAAACTTGAGTTTGTGCCATGTGGCTTGCACCTTTGTGCATTGACTGTTGTTTGACTGTATAGTTAACTGTTGACCATTGGCTGTTTGCTTATTGTTTGAGCTGAGTACTAATTATATTAGATTGATTTCAGGTACCTTAGTTGCTATAGTTCCTTTGTGAACTTGATTGTGCTTTGCTTGCTAGCTTGAGCATTGAGGTATAATGATCTCTTCTCCATGTAGTCTGGAAGACCTGGCCTGTTACTTGGCCAGGCACCTGTCTGAAGTCCTCCTTAAGAGGCAATGTTTGTGCTTGTTTATTTTTGTCCCCAAGCAGGAAAAGACCTTTGTTAAGGCAATTGGCAGACACAAGAGATATGCAATCCATCTCCTGCTCTTCTGTTGAGTCATCCCTTGGCTCACATCACATGTTGATGCCTTGTGGACACTAACCCCAAGATCTAAGTTGAGTCAGTGTCATAAGTGTAGAAGGGTTCCCACTTTCTGAACCCACACTTCATTTGTCTGAAAGCTCTCCCAGGCCAGGGATAAGAGCTGTGAAGTCTCATCTTCACTCACCTTTCATCAGCTTCACCCTAACTCTCAATGTTAGGGTTAAGAGCTAACCTCACCTTGATACAGCGGCTTGTTTGTCGAGGTTGACATGACCCCTCGACTAAAGCCTAGCCTTGATGTTTGAGCCCCTTGTTGGTGTGTTTACTTCATGCTGTATGTGTTTGTGTGGTGTGATTGTATCCCCTAGGTCTGCTAGACTCCGCGTAGTCTCGTTTGCATGTCAATTAAGGTAGCACGGTTCCTTCGTATAGGACTTCCTTTCTTGCTTGAGCTTTCCTAAAACACAAACAAACATTATCCCCTCTTAAGGATACGTCAACTCCTTCTACTACAGGTGAGTAAGTCTCCAAAGGTCGAGCATCCGGTAGATTGCGTAGTGACGTCGTCCACTTAAAAACACAAACCAACAGGAATAGTTTAGCCGAACTACGGCAACTCTGATTCTCATGTCCTGATGAGATACGTAGGCACGAGATGCGATGTCTTGTCGAGTTTGACTAACAACTAACACTAATTCTTTTCTCTCGCCCTCGTTGCGATTGAGACCTTCCCTTTCTTTTGCCCTAGTTGCAATCGAGACCCTTCTTCTTCCTGTGTTGGTGTTAGGAGATGGATGTAAGCCCAGCGATTGGCATTCCGTATCCTCTTGTTGTGTGCTTGGAGTCCGGTATAAGTCCATCAAGTGGCATCCGGTTTCCAGTGTGGGTGTGTTAGGTTCGGAATCTGATGTAAGTCCAGCGATTGGCATTCGGATTCCACGTTTGCCTGTGTCTGTTTTGTTTGTGTGCGTGAGCCGAGCTACGGATGCTCTGATTCTTCTTCGTCCAAGAAGATACGTATGCATAGGATGCGACGTCCTAGCGAGCATGTTTTCCCCTGGTCCGAACTACTTCGACTCTGATGTCTATGTGATAGACTAAGTAGGCCCAAGATGCGATATCCTGCCGAGTCAGTCTTGTTTGTTTTCTTGTGTCTCTTTCAGCCGATATTTGTGTTTGAGCAGTGTTTTAGCAACCATCTTCCTTCCTTTTGTGCGTGGATCCCGTCGAGTACGACGAATGCGTAGGGGTGCTAATACCTTCCCTTCGCATAACCGACTCCCGATCCCATTCTCTTTGGTCGCGAGACCATGTCTTTTCCAGGTTTACTTCGAGCGTTTCCTTTCCCTCCTTTGGGATAAATAACGCATGGTGGCAGCTCTGTTGTTTCGTTTCCCGCCGGTTTTTCGCGTAATGCGACAGCTGGCGACTCTGTTGGGGATAAAGAGAAGTTGACCTCTTGCTGGTCCATCTTCCCTAAGCGAGTCTCTCCTAGCGCTCTCTAGGTTAGGGTTTTGGTTGCTATTGGTTGTTATTTATTGCATTCATGATTATTATGTTGTATATATGTGCATATCTGTTTGCATGCATCATACTGTCATTGAGCTATCTTCTGTGCAGGTGGTTCCTCTGTTGGGGTGGGTGTTCTGAGTGGGGCTAAAACCCAGGCCCGAGTATACACCTAGGATTAGTGTGGTCTCGCGTTCCTCACTTGCTGTATCAGCATGTTGTTGCAACGTGTCACCACAGCCGGACGAGGTTCATTCGAGAGAGTCCTTCCGGGTGGAGTTATTCCGCTTAGGTTGGATTATCTCATCTGAGCTGTTGACTTCGGTGACCGTTCTTTCCCGGATCTTTGATTGAGATGATCTTAAGAGAGCTACAACGGCACACCCGAAAGGGCAAACCCGTTGAGTATCTTTGCCCGATTGTCAAGACCATTATCCGCCTTAGGATGACCTGATTAGAATTTACCTGTGAGGGGAGGGTTGATTCTTACTGATGCATGTTCTGATGGTGACTTTGTTGGTGACTATTGGTTGATCAGAGTCCTATTTATAAGTCGGATTTATGGATCGTTATTTCTGGACGCCGGAGGTTTGACCCTGGTATTGATCGGAGGGTTCCGTTTATTTCGGATCCCTGGGCTGAATTTGAGGATGCTCAGATGTGGATATGGTTCAGTTGACTTGGGTTCAGATGACTTTGGGTTTCAGATGAATTGTGACTCCGAGTTCGAGCCGAAGCTTCGATCCTGTGCTCCGGGATGCACAGCCTGGCCAGTCTTGTCTGCATCATCTGCATCATAGCATGTTTATTTTTCAAAAAATAATAATGCATGAAAAAACCGAAAATAGTTAACTCGCATACGCATATCCTTTATCAGGATCATTCATGATAAAATAGCATCCGCATCCGCATCATGCATATCATGCACATAGCATCCTTGCATTACAGACATGTTTGGAGGGACTTCTCACTTTGGTTCCTGACTGAGACAGGATTGCTGACCGTCGACCGCGTCGTTACTCAACCAGACTCAATCATCAGAGGATTATGGACCAGGTTCAGACAGAGTTGGCTGAGATGAGGGCAAACATGGCCCAGTTCATGACGATGATGCAAGGGGTTGCGCAAGGTCAGGAGGAGCTTCGAGCCCTGGTTCAGAGACAAGAGACCGCGATTCAGACGTTCAACCGTGCTTCGCCTGTTGTTGCACCTGCTCATGAGAATGTTAACGTTGCTGCTCCCGCTAATGACTATGCTGTAGGGGAAGAGTTAAGGGGGATCAGAATCAATGGACAACCTCTTGCTGCAGAGACTGTCAATGTCAGAGCTACCCGGGCTCCTGTTCGTCATCCTGCTCCGCTTGTTGATAGGCAAGAGGACATGTTCACTCTGCTCAGTGAGGATGATGAAGTTGTGAGAATCGGAGAGAGGGATAGAAAAGTGGATGCCCTTGCTGAGAAAGTCCGTGCCATGGAGTGTCAGAATTCCTTGGGTTTCGATGTAACCGATATGGGTTTGGTTGATGGGTTGAGAATCCCTTACAAATTCAAGGCGCCGTCCTTTGACAAATACAATGGCACTTCCTGTACTCGCACCCATGTGCAGGCTTACTACAGAAAGATCTCAGCATATACTGACGATGAGAAGATGTGGATGTACTTTTTCCAAGACAGTTTGTCCGGAGCGTCTTTGGACTGGTACATGGATCTGAAGAAAGAATCAGTCAGAAGCTGGAAAGATCTGGGTGAAGCCTTTCTGAGGCAATACAAGCACAACATGGATATGGCTCCGAGCCGAACCCAACTGCAGAGCTTGTGTCAGAAGACTGGGGAGAGCTTCAAAGAGTACGCCCAGAGGTGGCGTGAGCTAGCTGCAAGAGTACAACCTCCAATGTTGGAGAGAGAGCTGACTGACATGTTCATCGGGACCTTGCAGGGTGTGTTCATGGACCGTATGGGGAGTTGCCCGTTCAGTAGCTTTTCTGATGTTGTTGTCTGTGGAGAAAGAACAGAGAGTCTTATCAAAGTAGGAAAGATTCAAGATCCTGGCTCTTCAAGTTCTTCGAATTCTAACAAGACATACTCTGGGGCACCCAAAAGGGGGGAGAGTGAAACAAATGTTGTACACCGTCGGAGGAATGTGAATAGAGGACAATATCGTCAGGCTGCTGCTGTGACTATTCCAGCAACTCAACCTTAACAACAGCAGAGAAGGCCAACTCAGCAATATCAGCATCAACAACATCGTCCTCAGCAGGCTAGTACGAGTAATGAGAGGAAGAAGATCATTTTTGATTCGATCCCTATGTCGTATGCAGAACTGTATCCCTCTTTGATAGAGCAGAACTTGATTACTCCCAGAGACCCGCCGGCTATACCTATCAACCCTCGGTGGTGGTATAGGCCTGATCAGCATTGTGTGTATCATTCGGGTGCTCCTGGTCATGATGTGGAAAGCTGCTTTCAGTTTAAGAGTAAGGTGCAGGACCTTGTCAGATCAGGTATTCTGAGCTTCGAGGACTTAGGTCCCAGGGTTAATCAAGCTTGAAGATAACAAGCCCCGGGCTGGCGGTGGCTTTTCTTCTGAGGTCTTCAACGAAAAGGGTTGTTCAAAAACAGAAGCTGATGGTGCAAAGGATTCTGACATTTGTCATCCCTGGTGGGATCTATCACAATTGGGTCACTGTGGGCGTTCCTACAGTTGTTCATAAGTCAGAGGAATAATCACTTTGTTTAAAAACCCTTCTCCCATGCCAAAAGGAGAAGTGATGACATTGTTGGCAATATTTTGTGCAATGATATTTTCATTCAAATAAAAGCATGTTAAACATTTGTTTTTCCAATTGTTTTCCCTTTTTGCTTTTTGCATGAAATTGGTGATCACAAAAAACCCTAAAAACAAGAATAAAAGCAATCTTTTCATCTGCAAAACGATTGTCTTGTTTGATTTCCAAAAAGCTTTTTATACTCAAAATCATTATGCAGGTTGTTTCTTAAACCCATTGAACATAGTGATCTGACGTCATCTCCCAATTTTGAATTCCCTGTATTCGAAGCGGAAGAAGATGATGTTGAAGAGATTCCTGACGAGATTTCCCGACTTCTTGAACAAGAAAAGAAGATCGCTCAACTGCATCTCGAGAATCAGCAGAACAGCCAATTGGGGCATTACAAAAAAAAAAAAAAAAAAAAAAAAAAAGAGAAAGAAAGAGGAGGGTGCAAAATCAAAATAAATCAAAAGAAATCTAAATCAAAAGAAAAGAAAAAGAAAGAAAGAAAAAAAGTACCCTCAAAGTCCCAAGTTGATTGATGCTGAATGGATTCAAAGTCATTACGACCAAATGAATCCGATCGAAAAGAAGAGATTAACTGCCATGTGGCATGGTCAGTCATATCAGCAGAGAGTGAAAAAAAAGCATTCAATAAGAAGGTCAAGTCTCGTGTGTTCCAAGAAGGTGGCCTTATGCTCAAGAAAGTATTGTCTTTCGCGCCTGATTCCAGGGGCAAGTGAACTCCAAGCTATGAATGTGCATATGTTGTCAAGAGAGCCTTTTCAGGCAGTGCTTTGACACTCACAACAATGGATGGAGAAGTTCACTCGTCCTGTGAATCCAGATGCAGTCAAGAAATACTTCGCCTAAAACAAAAAAAGCTGAATAACTCGCTAAGTCGAACACCCCAAAGGGCGACTTAGGCAAAAAGGAGCGTCTCGGTGGATTGAAAACCCGAAAGGGCAATCCAGGCAAAAGTTAGAGACATTGAAAAAAAAAGAATTTGCATCCCGCTAGATTGAGCACCTCACACTGGGGCAATCTAGGCAAAAATTAGGGATTTGGCAAGTAACTGCATCCTGACAAGACTGTGTTCTACATCTGTCATCCGCCAGGGTTTCTCGATTCATCGTCGACTGAAGCTCCGAATACATCGAAAATTCGGAATGGTAGAGGAAAGGTCATTATGTTCAATGTAGCCCTTTCCAATATACATCACCAGTTTCAAACTTGTACAGATCTGTGGAGTCTCGCCCTTTGCAGACTACCATTCCATCACATCAATTTGAGCTTTTATCCAACTATTTGCACTCTTATTTGTTTCAACTCAACGAATGTTTTGCATGTTTTAATTGATAAAGTATCATTGTTTTCAAAATAAACAAAAATTTTCACAAAATTGTTCTTAAACAAAGTGAACATTCACAATGATGGAAGGATACTTAGGAGATCCGCAGTGCTCTCCCAAGGGTGGTACGATTGCCAACAGGTAAGACATTTGTTCGTATCTCGAGCATAACGGTATCTTTTTCCTGTAGAATCTCATGGTTTCTCCTCAGCGAGGTCGCTCAGTGCAGTGTTGGTTGAAGTTGTTCATCTTCATGTCCCCGGCAGTGCAATATTCTTCCTCCAAGTCCCTGTTAGCCCTATTGTGGGGAATCTCCAGTAGAGGGCTGTTCGAACCCTATTGTGGGGCATTCCTAGCAAGGTTGCTGTTGAAATACTTTTGTGGGGCAGTTCCCCAAGCAGAGTGTTTACTGAAGACTTCAACTTTCGTCTCTCCAGCAGAGCAGTCTTCTCTTCTCCCCGGCATGGGTGCTTTTCTGTGAAGATTCGATATTTGGAGGATTGACATCCCAGTATTCCATCATTTTCTCGGATAGATCCTCAGCAGAGTCGTTGACATGATGAACTTTATCAATGCCTATCTATCCTCACCAGAGATCTGGTTGATTCTTGGTATCTCTGTTCTCCAGCATGAGTGAGAAGTCATTGCTCTCCCTGCAGAGTTTTCCTCAAGCGGATTTCTCTAAGCGGAGTCTCTGATCTTTGGGCTCCCCAGCGGAGTTTTCATCATTTGCATTTGGCATATAGTAATCATTGCATCCTCAAATTGCGTAGCATTTCCATTTCAATATGGAGCATTACGCCATAGAAAAATTCAAACATATGCATTCATGTGTTACCCCCCAGACCGTATCCCCGGCAGAGGCGGACTATTTGTTCAACATCTGTACGGCATGTTTGCTACAGTTGCTCCTGGCAGCATTCAGGATTGGTACCCCCCAGAGAGGTTTATTTCCTCATCCGTTGGTGAAAAGAAAACCTGTTTCTCCCCCCAGTAGATTCTCCCCTAGCAGATGTGGGTGTGTCTGATCTCTCCATATAGAGTCGACCCCTTAAGCAGAAAGTGTCTATCGTTTCCTTCTGTGATCCCCACTGAGTTATACCCTCGTGGATGACGGTTGTTTCCGTTCCCTCCCCTTGGGATGGGTTTTCCCCATTGAGTTCTTTTCTCAATAGGATGCCTTGATTCAATTTGCCTTTTCGGATCAATCCTGAACTGGCTTCCTTGTGGTTGTCTCTCAGCAGACTGTTTGTTGGCTTCTACCTACGAACCGGTAGTTGTAAGTCCGATCTTTGCGGTTTTCTACCTACAAACCGGTAGTTATAAATCCCATTTTCATCCCCTAGCAGAGGTAACCTTTGTGGTTCATTCTGGTTGTTGGCGGATTTTGCGGTCTTCTACCTACTACCCGGTAGTTGTAAATCCTTTTTTCTCACTCTGTCTCTCAGCAGACTGTTTGTTGGCTTCTACCTACGAACCAGCAGTTGTAAGTCCTACCTTTGCGGTCTTCTACCTACTACCCGGTAGTTGTAAATCCTTTTTTCTCACTCTGTCCCTCAGCATACTGTTTGTTGACTTCTACCTACGAACCGGTAGCTGTAAGTCCTATCTTTGTGGTCTTCTACCTACTAACCGGTAGATGTGAATCCTCTTTTCTCCCCTTTGTGGAGTCAACCCTTGTGCTCATCCTAGCGATGACTGTTACTTTTCTGTGGTTTTCTGCCTACTAACCGGTAGATGTAATCCCCTCTTTGTGGTTATCATTATCCAGTTTTCGATATTGATATGCCGTTCACCTTTCGGATGTTTGCTCAGAGTAAGCAACTTTATCCCCAGCGGGTCCTCTTTCATTCACCGTTTGCTGGTAATGTTTGTAGTTCCCCTTTTGATTGGTCATCTTTGCATACCTATTCCTGGTATCCCGATGCCTTTCTTGTCGGTCGATTTATCCATCTAACAACCTACAACCCGGTTATGGATAATCTTCCTTGCGAGTATATTATCTACGTTTTGACGGCTATAGATAATATATCTCATGCGCTCTTTGGTCAATCTTTTGATTGTTTTCACCATCAGAGTAAGATTCGTATTCCTTTGTTCGGAATCGAATGTCCATCCTTTAACAAGATTGCTTTGCTCGCTCTCTTCAGGATGTTAAGTGTTTTGGAACATACACCAATTCACGATTTCGGTCGATTTATCCTCTAACAACCTACAAACCGGTTATGGATAATCTTCCATGCGAGGTTATTATCTATGTTTTGACGGCTATAGATAATATATCTCATGCGCTCTTGGGTCGAAGTTTTGTCCTCCCCAGCTGAGTAAGATTCGTATTCCTTGTGGAATCGAATGTCCATCCTTTAACAAGTTTGCTTTCGCTCTCTTCAGGATGATGTCGGTCGATCTATCCATCTAACAACCTACAACCCGGTTATGGATAATCTTCCATGCGAGGTTATTATCTACGTTTTGACGGCTATAGATAATATATCTCATGCGCTCGTTGGTCGAAGTGTCGTCCGTCCTAGTCGAGTAAGATTCGTACTCCTTGTGGAATCGAATGTCCATCCTCTAACAAGATCGCTTTTCTAGCCCTCTTCAGGATGATGAGTGTTTTGGAACACAAACCAATTCACGCTTTGGTCGGTCACCGGTTTTCATGCCTCCAACCCGGTATTCTTGGTGTTCTTTCCTGTCTGCTCTCTGTCGTGACCGTGATCCCCAGTGAGTCTCCTCTCCGTTGGTGTCGATAAACGTCGAGTTTTTGCCTATTCGTCCGTTGACGTATAGTGGTGCATATTTCCCATCAGATTTACCTCTCCGTTGGTGTCGATAAACGTTGAGTTTTTCCTGGTCGTCCGTTGACGGTTGGTTGTGATCATTATCCCCGCAGGGTCATTATCCCCACAGAGTTACCTCTCCATTGGTTTCGATAAACGCCGAGTTTTTCCTATGCGTCCGTTGACGTATAGTTGCTTATTCCCCACAGAACATTTGGTAATACCATATGATTCCCCTCAGAGTTTCCTCCTCTCCGTTGGTGTCGATAAACGTCGAGTTTTTCCTAGTCGTCCGATGATGTCTAGTTGTACCCTTCCCCATGTGGAGCTACCTCTCCGTTGGTCTCAATAAACGTTGAGTTTTTCTCAGTCGTCCGTTGACGTCTGATTGTATACCCTATTCCCCAGTCATTCTTTAATGTCTGGTTAATTCCCAGCCAGATTCCCCAGTAGAGTCGTCGGTGGACGTCCTATTCAATTTCCGGTTGTCATCCCCCTTCCTTAGTGAAGTGGCTTCACCTCTCCGTTGGTTTCGATAAACGTCGAGTTTTTCCTAGTTATCCGTTGATATCTAGTTGTACTTTCCCCAGTAAGTCTCCTTCTCTGTTGGTGTCGATAAACGTTGAGCTTTCTCCTTCTCCGTTGGTGTCGATAAACGTTGAGTTTTCTCCTTCTCCGTTGGTGTCGATAAACGTTGAGCTTTCTCCTTCTCCGTTGGTGTCGATAAACGTCGAGCTTCTCCCTTTCGTCTGGTCGAGTCTTCCCATTCATTCGTTGATGTCTGGTTACCTCTCCGTTGGTCTTGGTAAACGTCGAGTTTTTCCTGGTCGTCCCCAGTTGAGTTACCTCTCCGTTGGTTTTGGTAAACGTTGAGTTTTTCCCATGTCGTCCGTTGACGTACGGTTGTATCTCTTCCAGTCATTCATTAATGATTGGTTACCTCTCCGTTGGTTTCGATAAACGTTGAGTTTTTCCTAGTTGTCCGTTGGCATCTAGTTGTGATTTCTGTTCCCATTCATCGTCCTGTGATGTCTGGATGTGGTTGTACCCTTTGAAGAGAAGAGAAAAAATCAAAATCCCCAGTAATAAATATCAGATCCCAGTGGACGTTTCCGTTGGTGGATCCCAGCATTGTGCAAATTTCTACGGTTCTTGGTATTCAATCCCTGTTTACCCTGAAAGTCTGACAGCCATTGCTCTCATCCATTCGGGTTCCTAGTTGATTGAATAGGGGCAGCTGTAGCACCTCAAATTTGCACCTACCTTTTGTACATACATTTTCATATTAGGTCATTAACATTACATAGTCCACTGCATAACATTGCATTGTCCTTTGCCCAAGTGCAAGTCATCAGACAAAATTAGGTCAAGACTGGTCAGGAGGATCAATCAAGCAAGCAAGCATGTATAATTCTCAAGGAAGCAAAGCCCTAGGGTTGGTTTATCAAGTTCATATGATTATGTGATCATTTTGAGGTGGTTTGGCCAAAGATTGGATGATCAAAGCTCAACAGTCAAGCTGAATTGCATCTGAAACCCTAGAAAGTCAACTGTGGTCAACTGTGGTCAACTGTGCCTGAATTCATGGATTTGAAGGTGGGAGATGGTTTGAAAGGCTTCATTCATGTCCATACAAGTCTCATTTGACATTTCAAAGATCAAGATTGAAGAATTTGAGGTCAGATGAAAAGTTTCCAAAAATAGTAAGTGACCTGTAATTTCAAACTACCAAAAATGGAAAGGTCTTCTCCTCAAATTTACATCATCATACAAGCTTCAAATGTAATCTTGTCCAACATGAAAGTTGAAGATCTTGCTCTCACCTTTCCAAAAAGTCCAAGAACACTCATTTCTCATTTATGGTTGGCAAGTTGTGATCAAATCATTTTCAAGAAAAGTTGAACTTCAAGGAGGCATAACTCTTGAACCATTTGACCAAATTGAGTGAGGTTTTTTGCTACAAGTCACATTTGACATGCTCTATCCAAATACTTCATCACATTTCATCAAAAATCATCACACAGAAAGTCCATTTTTCAAGTGACTTGAATTTAAAAAAGGAAGAGTTAAAAAAGTGACTTTCAAAATATGCATTTGCCACACTTTCAAGCTTCACATTTGGTCTTAAATCAACATTTGGAGTGTGTTTGGCAAGGTTTTCGTGCACTGTAGCAATCATTCATGCATATGAGGGTGGCTTGGCTAATTTGTACATAAACATGCATTTCACTAATTCACTTCCATTTCAGCTAATTGGGATTAACAAAAATGATTAACAGCTCATATAAATAACTAATCCTAACTGAATTCATCATTAGCATTCATTCATCTCAGGTCTAGAATCCAAAATCCCAAACTCTCTCAATTTTTCATCTTCATTTTTCTGCAAATTTTCCAAAGAAACTTGTGCTGTTCTTCATTGTTTCATCATCTACAATCATTGTTGAACCTTCTGCAAGCAAGATATCTCCATTTTCGAGCAAATCCAAGAGCTGTTACATAGAGCTTCATCAATGGCATTTGGAAATTGGAGCAAGATTCAAGGCAATTGAGCTAAAGTCTTTCACTCATTCATCAATTGGAGCTTGAAGGATCATCTGTTTCAACATTTCAAAGCCAGAAATTCAAGATTCCAGTTCTGCAATTCTTCAAAGGTTGGAATTCGAAACTTTCAATTCATGAAATTAGGCTATGGCTTATGTAGATTTCCTATTGTAGAGCATGCTGAACCTTATAGAATTGAATTTCATCAAGTATTGAATGAGATATTGTGAATTGAAGTTTGATGTTCAAATTTTCTTTTGATCGATCTGGATTTGTTAGTGAGAATTAGAGGAAATCATGCTGAGATTGTTGTTGTGCTTGTTGAGACGAGTCTTTTGGTATATCATTTGCCAATTTCTGTGGAAAATTGTTCATCACCTGGATTTTGAATGAAGAACATGTTGAAGGCGCGCAAGAACCATTTCCAGAATCCATTTGATCGTGTATTGGCCTGCTTTGCATGTTTTTGATGTTTTTCGCTCATGAAACCAATCACCATAGGCCACGTCATTTAATTAAACGCAGCGCTTAAGCTCTAGCGCGTGCAGTTTGAAAGGCTACAAGGCTCGATCCTCCGCTCATGCACTTTCCTTTTGGCATTTGTATTATTTTTTCACATATGTTAATCATGTTCACCTTGCCTTGTTTCACATTTTTTAATTTTTCACCATGTTACAAAATTCATAACTTCTTGATGGTTTATCCAATTAATGTGAGATTTCTTCCATGATGATCCTTGCAATCTCTAGAATTTTTGGATGATTTTTAATAAAATTGTGCACGTGTGGAATCTGTTTTGGCTTAGGGTTTATGTGAACATGTCATTCTGTGTACCATGCTTACCATTTTGATCATGAAATGATGATGCTTAATTGGAAATTCTTGAAATTTTACATGTGTGTTCTAGACTCATTCCTGGTCATTTTGGTATAGGATTTGTGATTTTTGAGTTCCTGGATTGTGAGATATGCTATGATCTTTAGAGGTGTGACAATTTGTGTCACACCATTTCATGTCCAACTTCTTGATTTTATTTGCCATACCTATTGAACTTGAATTGAGCTGGATTTTTGCATGATGATGATTATGAATGTTGAGAATGCTTGTGAATTTTCCTGGAATTTTTGAATGCATTTCCTATTTGTTTGATAATTTGTCCCCTGTTTGACCAATTGTTGACCTTTTGTGAGTCTTGATCTCATATGATTTGTGAAATTCTGGTTGTTTATTGGATGGGCTTGAAATTTGGCATGTATATTATAGACATCTTGAAGTGTGCCATGGCTTTGGTTTCATTCATTTATCTTATGCCAATTCTGTTTTATACTTGCTAGAAGTTGATGCATGTTTTGGTGCCTTGTATGAGCTTGTATGAACATGCTTTGACTTAGGGATTTTAATTGACTTGCTTCCCTTGGTCCAAATGAGTTGAAATTTGGTGTGTAGGTCATGTTGTGAATCCTGTTTGATCATGAATTTTTGGTGATTTATTGAAATGTTTGTGAGTTGATTTGAGTTGAGCCATTCTGTTTGGTCCTTTGAGCTTCAAATTGCATGTTTTGTACTCTTCACTTCATGAAATGATAATGATTGATGATATGAACATGGAACCACTTGGGTTTGATTCTTATTTGATTGATCTTGACTTTGGATAAGTTTCATGTTCTGTTTTGACTTTTTGCTCTCATTTTGACCCTAGTCTTGTACTAGTGGTTTGTGCTCTCACATTTGAGCTTTGTTTCAGGTTAAAAGCACAATTTGCTTATGCTTGATGATGTGCCTTCAATTGGAGTCGGCTTGTTGCTTGTTTATGACTAACTTGGAATTTGTTTTGTAGGTTTTGAAACTTGAGTTTGTGCCATGTGGCTTGCACCTTTGTGCATTGACTGTTGTTTGACTGTATAGTTAACTGTTGACCATTGGCTGTTTGCTTATTGTTTGAGCTGAGTACTGATTATATTAGATTGATTTCAGGTACCTTAGTTGCTATAGTTCCTTTGTGAACTTGATTGTGCTTTGCTTGCTAGCTTGAGCATTGAGGTATAATGATCTCTTCTCCATGTAGTCTGGAAGACCTGGCCTGTTACTTGGCCAGGCACCTGTCTGAAGTCCTCCTTAAGAGGCAATGTTTGTGCTTGTTTATTTTTGTCCCCAAGCAGGAAAAGACCTTTGTTAAGGCAATTGGCAGACACAAGAGATATGCAATCCATCTCCTGCTCTTCTGTTGAGTCATCCCTTGGCTCACATCACATGTTGATGCCTTGTGGACACTAACCCCAAGATCTAAGTTGAGTCAGTGTCATAAGTGTAGAAGGGTTCCCACTTTCTGAACCCACACTTCATTTGTCTGAAAGCTCTCCCAGGCCAGGGATAAGAGCTGTGAAGTCTCATCTTCACTCACCTTTCATCAGCTTCACCCTAATTCTCAATGTTAGGGTTAAGAGCTAACCTCACCTTGATACAGCGGCTTGTTTGTCGAGGTTGACATGACTCCTCGACTAAAGCCTAGCCTTGATGTTTGAGCCCCTTGTTGGTGTGTTTACTTCATGCTGTATGTGTTTGTGTGGTGTGATTGTATCCCCTAGGTCTGCTAGACTCCGCGTAGTCTCGTTTGCATGTCAATTAAGGTAGCACGGTTCCTTCGTATAGGACTTCCTTTCTTGCTTGAGCTTTCCTAAAACACAAACAAACATTATCCCCTCTTAAGGATACGTCAACTCCTTCTACTATAGGTGAGTAAGTCTCCAAAGGTCGAGCATCCGGTAGATTGCGTAGTGACGTCGTCCACTTAAAAAACACAAACCAACAGGAATAGTTTAGCCGAACTACGGCAACTCTGATTCTCATGTCCTGATGAGATACGTAGGCACGAGATGCGATGTCTTGTCGAGTTTGACTAACAACTAACACTAATTCTTTTCTCTCGCCCTCGTTGCGATTGAGACCTTCCCTTTCTTTTGCCCTAGTTGCAATCGAGACCCTTCTTCTTCCTGTGTTGGTGTTAGGAGATGGATGTAAGCCCAGCGATTGGCATTCCGTATCCTCTTGTTGTGTGCTTGGAGTCCGGTATAAGTCCATCAAGTGGCATCCGGTTTCCAGTGTGGGTGTGTTAGGTTCGGAATCTGATGTAAGTCCAGCGATTGGCATTCGGATTCCACGTTTGCCTGTGTCTGTTTTGTTTGTGTGCGTGAGCCGAGCTACGGATGCTCTGATTCTTCTTCGTCCAAGAAGATACGTATGCATAGGATGCGACGTCCTAGCGAGCATGTTTTCCCCCGGTCCGAACTACTTCGACTCTGATGTCTATGTGATAGACTAAGTAGGCCCAGGATGCGATATCCTGCCGAGTCAGTCTTGTTTGTTTTCTTGTGTCTCTTTCAGCCGATATTTGTGTTTGAGCAGTGTTTTAGCAACCATCTTCCTTCCTTTTGTGCGTGGATCCCGTCGAGTACGACAGATGCGTAGGGGTGCTAATACCTTCCCTTCGCATAACCGACTCCCGATCCCATTCTCTTTGGTCGCAAGACCATGTCTTTTCCAGGTTTACTTCGAGCGTTTCCTTTCCCTCCTTTGGGATAAATAACGCACGGTGGCGGCTCTGTTGTTTCGTTTCCCGCCGGTTTTTCGCGTAATGCGACACAAGTCTCTTGCTAAGTGCTTGAGAAAAAAAGTCTCTTGCACGAGTGCGTGAGTATTGAAGTCTCGTGCTTGAGGGCAGAGCAAGAAGTCTCTTTCTGGTTAGATTGGGCAAAATGTAATATGTTGGTTATAGTGAAAAACTCTTGTGCTGCAAGGGGAATGGACTACTCTCAGTTTGGGAGAAACCAAAATATATTGCATGTCTCCTTATTTACTTATGCATTTACATTCCACTGTACAACAAACTCTAGAGTCAGACTCTAATTTGATTCAGACTCTTACTTAGATCAGAATTTAATCTTGACATCTCAGGTTCTAAAATAGGTTTAAGAAAAAGAATTAAACTTTCATATACACAATTTAACCCCTCCCTCTTGTGTATATTTTTCTCACCTTTAGTTGGTATCAAAGTCTAGCTTAGTTTTTTCACTTCACAATGAAACAGAAAAGATCCAATGAGAAAAACTATTCCGTCAGTACTTCAGTTTTAAATGAAGTTTCCTTCATTAGTCAAAGAATGGAAACTACAAACAATAAAGAAAGATGAGCTGAAGAAAGTCATGCTAAAGGTGTGTCGAGTGCTTAAACATAAGCATATGACCCTGAAGGAGATTTTGAGGGGGTTCTTTCAAATTTCTGTGGATCAAGAAACTTGTTCCTACTCTAAGTCATTTGTTTTGTAAGTATGAAATGATTTTTAATCTTTAAGACTGACTCATGGGACAAGTGTGCTTGTTGAAGAAATCAAGAAACCTTTATGCTTTAAGCCATTTGCTTTGTGAGTATGAAAGGGTTCTTTAATCTCTGAGACTGACTTGTGGGGGAAATGTGCTTGTTGCAAGAATCAAGGTTTAATATTCATCTGCTTGTTGAGGAAGAGAAAGATTAAGAACTTTTGCAGTTTGACTCAAAGACATCAATAAAATATCATGCAAACAATTTCTCTTGATTCAAAGGAAGATTCAGACAAAAAAGCTGGAGAAACTAACCTTACATGGATGGCTCACACACACTCTGATTCAAAATTCCGGTCAGGTTATGGCTTAAATATGATGAGGAATATGAGGTTATTTTCTAACCTATCTCATTCTAATCTTATTACTTTTGTTTATGATCTCATGAGCCATTGTCAAGATAAGGAAATGCACATGAAGGTTATTAAGAAACAACTAGATTTTCTTAAAGAAGAATATAAATCTTATAAAGAAACTGTTAAGACATTGGAAAGAAATCTAGCTTCTTGATGACTTCTTGGCAAGTGTGCCTATAGTGTCGCAGTAATAAAAGATTGAATCCATAAGGATTATGTTTGAACAAGCCAACAATTGTGCAATGTAAAGGAAAAACTGTAAATATGGGGGTTTAAGATTTTAGACGGAAAGAAAATTACGAGTTTGAAATAGAAGTAATTAAGATTGTTAGGTTGTGTTTAGAATCCCCCCATCCTCTCTTGTTGATGTATGATGCTTTGCATGAATGGTCGTATCCTTATGAATGGTCTTGTCCTTATAATCTCACGGTGAAATAATTCACTAACCACTACTTGGAACTTTCTATCCCTAGTCCACCAACGTAAGCATGGTTAGACGATGTACATAACATTAATTCCATATGTCCATACTCGGGGGCTCCTATCCTTATTCAACCAGCATAAGTAGAACAGTTTCCATAGGTCCAAAACATAGGTTAAGGGTCAGTAATCCCTATGTGTCCAAAATCACAATTAATAGAGTATCTCAAATAAAAAGCATTAAGATTAAGCAACAACTGGATAAAATTATAATTCAAATGATTCATACAAAGTCAAACCAACATATAATGCCAACAAGATTTAATAAGGTTCATCATCACATAACCTAAGCTAGAGAAGCTTAGTTACTCATAGTTAAAATTATAATATCAATTGAATAAAGAAGAATAGCATATAAATTCCCTTGAAGGATTGTCCTTCAATGGCTTCTAATGCTCTCAAAATCGCCATTTGATGTTGTAAAATCGTGTTCCCAGTGCCAAATTTCGTAACCCTTGTGAAAGTGCAAAATTTCCCCTCTTAAAGGTGTCATAATGGATCAGAGCACATCAGAAAAATGCCCAAAAAATTTTCCATCGCATGTGTGATACCCTACATCACACGCGCGATGAAGCTTTTAATGCCATATCACGTGCACGGTGTTACGCGATGGTGGATGTGATTATTTCTGAAGCTTCTCTCTTTTTTGCTCATTTTTCACTCAAAATTTCACTAAGTCCACAATTTTCACACTTAGTTATTTTTCCTTCATTCTTTGAGCATTCCTTCTCATATTTTCCTGAATTTCACTTATTTTGCTATGATTCTTCGATTAAATACATGCAATGATGGATTGTCATCATAACCCCAAACTTGAATTGTTGCTTGTCCTCAAGTAACTCGTTTGTAACTACACATTTCCATAGACAACAAGTCACACAATAACAATCGAACACCATTAAATTAAAATTTTCATTTACCTGACCATGTTTTGGCTTCCAACTTCTATCTGGAGAATTCAGAAAATATGTTCAACATTGACGAGTACTCAACCTATCTCTCAAGTCACTATAACTCACTCACTGGATAGGATGATCACTCAATCAACATGCAAAATAAATTAAACTTATCTTGATCATATTCTAATTAAGTTCATCAAAGAAATCACAACACACACATTAGAGGGCTTTCCTAGTTCTCCTTCATTCATCATATTTTTTTGTTAGTACTAGAGATTTGTGATCCTTCTAATAATTCCATTCTTTTTCTTTTATCGTTCATTCATTTTTTTTGAAGAAGCGTCTTTTTTCGCTTCTTTTTAACAACAAAATTTGAAATTATGGATCATATCCTCTAGTACCCCAACCCAAAACTTAAAACATTGTTAACTTCCAAGAGCAACCCCAAACTTAATCTTTTTCATGTACTTACGAACAAACTTTCTACCTAACTTCAAAGAGAGGGTGGAAAGAAAAGATCTTTCAATTAAATGGCTAATAATTTAAGGCTACATAACCGAAAGAAAAGCTTAGACTCAAAGTGTTTAGAAAAAGGATATTCCTATTACTACAGGGTAGTTACAAAGGCTCAAAGTTATTAACAAAAAAATTGCCTCAATGTGTGTTGATCAAACTTGATAACTTAATCGGAAATAAATCAAATCAGATAAAAGAATAATGCATGGATACCCTCAAAAAGAGAGAAAAGTGCACAATGGAAGTATTTGGCTCAAACCTTACCAGATGACGTATTTGTAGGTTGAGTACAAGTCCGTTGATTTTTTTCCCATTCTTATCCTTCAAGTTGATAGTTGCTAATTTGATGATCAAGTCTCTTTTGGATCATCCGCTCAATGCTAAAGTTAGAACATGTAAATCTGACAGAAAAAAACATAAACAACTACAAACTTGTTTATTAAAGACAATTTAGATCTTCCTGGAAACTTATGTAAGAATAGCTACTTCCTCTTGATATGGTTCTTGAATAGAAATAAAATAAATTCTGCAAGATAAAAACTGATTAAAAATTGATGGGTTGACTCCTAGCCAACGCTTCTTTTACGTCAATAGCTTAACGCTTGACATTAGGGGTCAAATAGTATGAGGAAGGTTATTTCTTCCGGAATTTCTCCTCCATAATAATGATTCAGTCATTGTACGTTAACTTTAAACATTCTCATATCTCCAGGATCCTGGATTTCAATGACTCCGTTTGGCGTACTTCTGTGACCACAAACGGACCAGACCACTTAGACTCCAGTTTACCTAGAAATAATCTTATCCTAGAATTGAACAACAATACATGTTGCCCTACCTGAAACTGTATTCTAACAAGCTTTTTATCATGGTATCTCTTAGTCAGTTCCTTGTAAATTAGCGCATTCTCATATGCAGACAATCACATCTCTTCCAATTCGTCCAGTTTCATAATCTCTTCTTACTAGCTAACTTCTCATTAAAGTTCAAAAGTTTTACAGCCCAATAAGCTTTATGTTCCAATTCAACTGGGAGATATCATGCTTTTCCATAGACTAGTTGATACAGAGAGAACCCTAAATAAGTTTTGAAGGTTGTTTTGTATGCCCACAGAGTGTTATCCAATTTAGTTGCTCAATCTTTTATTAAGGTTGCCAATGTCTTCTCCAAAATTTGCTTCAATTTCCTATTTGATACTTCCACTTGATCGCAAGTCTGATGATGATATGGTGTTGACACTTTATGCTTCACATTATACTTTTTGAGCAACTTTTCCAAGTATTTGTTGCAAAAGTGCGTGCCACCATTACTGATTAAGACTCTGGGTACCCAAACCTGACAAAAATATTCTTTTTCAAAAAGTTAGTAACGCTTCAGGCGTTATTAGCACTGCACGCAATTGCTTCCACCCATTTAGTAAGATAATCAACACATACAATAATATAAAAATATGTATTTTATTGGGGAAATTGACCCATAAAATCAATACCCCAACAATTAAATGGTTCTACTTCCAGCATGATGTTCAAGGGCATCTCGTCTCTTTTTGAAATGTTGCATGTTTTATTGCACTCCGAACATGTAGACACATATAACTTATAGTCACTAAATAAGGTAGGCCACCAAAACCCACTTTGTAAAATTTTCGCAGCCATTCTCTCACTGATGTGGTGTCCTCCATATGCGGAACTATGACAATGTCACATAATTATGTTAACTTCCTTACCTGCAACACACCTACGAAGTAAACCATCATGACTTCTCTTAAACAGGTATGGATCATCCTAAGGATAAAAATTGGCTTCTTAGCGTTTTCTTTGTTGGCATGTGTATTATTCTGATACAACATTTGTTGCTTTATAATTTGCCATGTTTGCAAAGCAAGGTCCCTCACTAATAGCCATAGCTTCTCATCCAGAAATGTCTATGTGATGTTTTCCTTTTTTTTGGTCACCTCCTCATTCTCTAATCTAGAAAGGTGATCCGCCACCATATTCTCCACTCCTTTTTTACCCTTAATTTCCAGATCAAATTCTTGCAACAAAAGCACCCATTGTAACAATCTTTGTTCTGAATCACTTTTGCTGAATAGATACTTCAGGGATGCATGATCTGTAAAAATAATCACTTTTGAACCAATTAGGTAAGGGCGGAATTTTTCCAAAGCAAATTCTATAACTAGAAATTCCTTTTCAATCGTAGTGTAATTAACTTGATTTTCATTTAAAACCTTGCTAGCATAGTAAATTACATGGAAAAAAATTGTGTGTCTTTGGCCAAGAACTGCGTCCACAACATAATCACTAGCGTCACACATGATTTCAAAAGGGAGCTCCCAATTTGAGGAAACAATGATTGAGGCAGTTATTAATTTTTTTATCATAAAAAAAGAATGTAAGTACTCTTTATCAAAGTTAATTTGTTTTCTTTGACCAACAGGTTGCACAAAGGTTTTGAATTTTTTGGAAAAATCTATAATAAATCTCCTATAAAAACCTGCATGCCCTAGAAATCTCCTAACTCCTTTGACATTTGCCGGTGATGGAAGTTTTTCTATTAGCTCAATTTTTGCATGATTGACCTTTATACCTTTTATAGAGATTTTATGGCCGAGAACAATACCCTCAGTGACCATGAAATGATATTTTTCCCAATTTAACACTAAGTTTGTCTTAATAGATCTCTTAAGGACATTGTTCAATTGATAAAGACAACTGCCATACGACTTACCTAAAACAAAGAAATCATCCATAAATACCTCTATTGAATTTTCAATCATGTCATAGAAAATATAAAACATGCACCTTTGAAATGTTGCAGGCACATTACATAATCCGAAAGGCATCAGTCTATATGCAAAAATTCCAAATCGGAATGTGAGTGAAGTTTTCTCCTGATCTGTGGGATCGACGACTATTTGGTTGTATCCCAAATATCCATCCAGAAAGCAATAACATGCTTGTCCAGCTAGTCTTTCAAGCATCTGATCCATAAATGGAAATGGAAAATGATCCTTCTGAGTTGCTAGATTTAACCTACGATAGTCAATACACATCCTCCACCCTGTAACGTTACGAGTTGGGATTAATTCATTTTTTTCATTTCAAATAACAGTGGTGCCCCCTTTTTTCGGGACTACGTGCACCGGGCTTACCCATGAACTATTAGAAATAGGGTAAATGATACCTGCCTCCAACAATTTAAGGACTTCTTTTCTTACGACTTCCTTCATTATTGGATTTAATTGTCGTCGAGGTTGAACTATTGGTTTGAATTCTTACTCAAGCTTGATTTTATGCATATAATATGATGGGTTGATTCTCTTCAAATCTGGCACTCTTCATCTCAATGCTTCTTTATTTTCTCTAAGTACTCACAATAATTTTTCTTCTTTAAATTTTGACAAAGTACTACTAATAATTGTAGGATACTTATGTCCTTGATTTAGAAAAAAATATTTCAAATGCTCTGGGAGTTCTTTTAGTTCGGGATCTGTTGGTTTTTCCTCACTACTTCTTCCCAATTCTAGAAATTTCTTATAAGTATGATCCAACTGAGTTGCTTGAAATTGTAGTACCACCTTGTTTACTTCTTCATGCTCATCATATGATATGGTGTCTTCAAGGGATTTCACCATCACCTTTTCCGTTGGTGAAGATGGGCCTTTTTCTTTTGAAACATTTTCTATACATCCATCGATTAAGTCAATTTGGTAGCATTGCAAATCCTCTTGAGTGTGCTTTCTGGCCTAAAAAATTTTGAATATTACCTGCTCTTTATTAAACCGGAGGATTAACTCTCCTCTTTGCACATCAATTAATTCTCTACTCGTGGCAAGAAAAGGTCTTCCTAACAATAAAGGTGTCTCCATATCTTCTGGCATATCTAAAATGACGAAATCGACCGAAAACAATAAGTCATCAAGGTTTACTAATACGTCTTCTAGAACTTCATAAGGATAAGTGACAGATCGATCAACTAAAGTCATTTTTGTAGGTTTTGGTTCTCCACAATTTAGTCTCATCATCATAAATAACGACATCAAATTTATGCTTGCTCCTAGATCACAAAGTGCCTTGTCAATTTTTAATGAACCTATAAAGATAGGAATAGTAAATTTGCATGGGTCTGCTAGCTTAGGTGGTAGTTTACGTCGAATCATTGCACTATATTCCTCTGCTAAAGCAACATTTTCATCATCCCTCAACTTGCATTTACCATTCAACAGTTCCTTCATGAATTTAGCATAAATGGGTATTTGTTCCAAAGCATCACAAAAAGGAATGTTCACTTGTAACGCTGTGAGCATCTCCATGAATTTTTTTAAATGCCCTAGTTCTAATTCTCTCTTAGGTTTCTTCTTATTCAAAGGGTAAGGTGGTTTGATGTAATTTGGAAAGGAAAGGTTTGGTTCATTTATGATTTGATTCTTTGTTCTCCTAAAAGGTGAATCTTTATCAATAAACTTATCAAGTGTCTCTCCTTCCTCAGAATTCTCCCTAGAAACTTCTTCGTCAGTTGGGGTGGATTTCAGATTCTCCTCCCTCTCAATACTCTTTTCTACTATTTTTTTATCGGTGTTTTCCTTTTGGACTGATGGGATTGTTCTATTTCTTAACTCGATTCTGTCATAACTTCCCTTTTCTTGCATTAACGATATGATTTATTGTGAGAGAATAGACATTTGCCATTACATTCTTCCCATTGACTCCTCATGCTTTTCACTTAACAAGTTATATGATTTAGTGATCCTTACTAATTCATTTTGAGTTACCAATATAAATTGAGTCAATGTATCCTCCAATGATGAGAGCTTGCATTCCACATTAGTTTGTTGTACTTTAGGATTATCACTAATGGCGATAGCTTGTACATCCTATGTAACTTGTGCTTTTGTGCAATTACCTGCAAAATTTTCTTTCGCACAGTTAGTACATAAACTAAACATTACCTTATTTAAAGACTCTGGCATTTTCTTTGCCCCATTCAACTTTTGATTCAACACTTCTAACTTTGTGAGAAGCTCTTCATATCCTCTTAAAGTCAGCTTACTATGAGAATTATTTTTCGTGACCACACTTTCAATCCCACTAGTATTTGCAAAGTTATATTCATTTAGACTCATTTTCTCTATCAGCTCCTTCACCAGTGGTTCATTCAATGTCCTAATTGTTCCTCCGACAGATGCATCTAAGAGAATTCGTGCTTTCATTTAAAGGCCTTTCATAAAAAATTGCATTTGCTCCATATTTCTCATATTGTGGTTCAGACACCATTGTAATAACAGTTAAAACCTCTCCTAAGCATCATAGAGATATTTGGTTTCCTGTTGTTTAAACTATGTGATTTTAGCTTTTCTTTCGGTGAATTGCGTGGTAGTGAAAAATCTTTCTAAAAATTTGTCTTCCAATTCATTCCAAGTTCCTGTCACTCCATTCGGAAGACATAATAACCAATCATTCACTCTTCCAATCAACGAGAAGTTAAATAACTTTAGTTTAACCTGATCCTCTGTAATACCTTACAGTTGACACATTGATGTTGTCTCATAGAATACGACCATATGTTCCCAAGTGTACTGATAGTGTCGCAGTAATAAAAGATCGAATCTGCAGTGATTGTCTTCGAAAAGCCAATAATTATGCAATGTAAAGGAAAAACAGTAAATGAGGGGGGGGGGTCAGGTTTTTAGACAGAAAAAAAATTACGAGTTTGAAACAAAAGTAATTAAGACATTTAGGTTGTGTATTAGAATCCCATTATCCTCTCTTGTTGATGTATGATGCCTTATATGAATGGTCTTATTCTTATAATCTCACGGCGAATTAACAAAATCGTTATAGGAGATCCATCACGAAATATCTCATTAACCAATACTCGGGGCTTTCTATCCATAGTCCATCAACGTAAGCAGGGTTAGGCGATGTACATAACATTAATTCCATATGCCCCTACTCGAGGTCTCCTATCCCTATTCAACCAACATAAGTAGAATATTTGCCATATGTCCAACACATAGGCTAAGTGTCATTAATCCCTATGTGTCCAAAACCATATTAACATAATATCTCAAATAAAAAGCATTAAGATTAAGTAACAAGTGAATACAATTATAATTCAAAGGATTCATACAAAGTCAAACCAACATATAATGCCAACAATATTGAATAAGGTTCATCATCACACAACCTAATCTAGAGAAGCTTAGCTACTCATAGTTAAAATTACAATACCAATTGAATAAAGAAGAATATCATATGAGTTCCCTTGAAGGATTTGCCTCCAATGGCTTCCAATGCTCTTAAAATCACCCTTTGGTGCCGTAAAATCGTGCTCCCAGTGCCAAATTTTATAACCCTTATGAAAGTGTATAATTCCCATCTTAAAGGTGTCAGAATGAACCAAAACGCGTCAGAAAAAGGTCCAGAAAAGTTACCATCGTGCGCGTGATACCCTGCATCGCGCGTGCAATGAAGCTTTTAATGCCCTATCGCTTGTGTGATGCTGCGTGATGGTGGATGTGATTATTTCCGAAGCTTCACTCTTTTTTTCTCCTTTTTCATTCAAAAGTTCACTAAGTCAACAATTTGCACACTTAGCTATTTTTCCTTCATTCTTTGGTCATTTCTTCTCGTATTTGCCTGACTTTCACTTGTTTTACTTCGATTCTTCGAATAAATACATGCAATGACATATTGTTATCACTACTCAAGCTAAAAAGGATTCACTTGATCCTCTAAATGAGAAAGATATGGCTCTCCAAGATTTCTTGACAACAGATGTTAATAGAACTAAGCTTGCATCCATGATCTATGGAGTAAGCAAGAGAAAATGATAAGATATGGGCTTTTATGAAAAATGTTTTGTTTCCAAAACTTTAACATGGAATAAACCCTCAAAATTATCATCTTCAAGCTATGCTGATAAAGGGATTAATGACTATGTTGTATCTGTTGCTGATAATATCAAAGTTCTGAACTCGTCAGAGTCAATAGTAGAGAAGTCAAAGGATTTGATTGAAATGAAACCATAAACCTCAAGGTCAAAAGTTCTGCAGAAGTCAGAACCTGATATCTCAAAGTTAGTGGTTTCGAAGAAATTATACACCATGATCCAAAGATCAAAAGGTCAAAAGAATTCAAAACCTAAGACCTTCAAGTCAAAGGTTGTAAGAAAACATGTATCTAAGAATTTTGGATATAAGTTTATGAAAAGTTTAGAAACTAATGTCAAAGCTTATCCAAGATATAATTTCTCTAAAAAGAAAGTCTGTAATGATCCTAGACATTACTATAAGGCAAGGGTACATAATAAGAAAAAGCTTATATTAACTAACACAAAGGACTCATAAGATTATGGGTACCAAAATCTGTAATTGTGTTTGCAAATATCCTATTAGGAAAAGATAGAATGTTTGTCCTAATGTCTGGACAATAGATGACTATAACCTATAACAAAAGCAAAGCATATGTTCCAAATCCTAACTCTAAAAGAGGAAGGAAAGTTGGAGTTAAGAGAAAAGCAGAAAAAGAGTACTATGGTTGCTAGTACTACTAAACTCCAAAACTATGTTGAACAATGACCAAGTTCAATAAAAAAATGCTTTGAGACCGACTCTCATCAGTAAGAACATTATTGGAACCAAAGTTTGTTCAGAAGCTGCATTAAGGTATGTCTAAATTCCTTATTTTTATCTAGATAACTTTTTTGGTTGAAATATTATTTACTTTAGTGTATGTATTTATTTCCTTGATGCATAACTATATTAGATAATATGTCAACTTAAGAATTTTCAGAATAAGTGAAAAGTATTTAAATAATGGCCTTCTTTTATATCCATGTTCTTATTCTTCATTCAGAACCAAGCATTGTGGGCTCAAAAGTTTTGATCAGAAAGTGTTGTTGTTCAATTCAATTCATTAATGAGTTATTTTACTTATTTTCCCTTTGTCTTTTAAGGACTTAATTCTTCTCTAAAAAAGGGTTTTTGATCTTATTAAAAACCTTGATTCTGAACATGGAGTATCAAAGACTAATGCTGATTAGAAGTAGCTTCATTAAAGTCTTGAAAAGCCTCTGATGACACGTGGCTTCTGAAAAAGCATCAGGCTCTGAGACTCAGAAAACAAATAAGGATTACTTGTAACTTTTTAAATGATTTTTTTTTTACATCTATTTTCTAAAAATCCACATGTCTAAATTTTTTTATGCTAGCTATGAAGCTATTTGGGCAGAACCTGTAGAGTGGTAATGCTTTACTCTTTGGATTCTCGGTGGCCTCTCTCTCCTGTCATTTTTTAATTTTTCTTTGTACTTGCTTATCTTACTTGTTGATTTTCCAAAATATTTTATGTGAATTATCTTTTCAAAATCTAGTTGTCTTAAATCTTTTTATCTCTTGGTTATGCCTTTTCATTCCCTATTTAAACTGATCTCCCTCAATCTAAGTTTCTCATTCTTGTTTTACAACTCGTCTCTCAAACCTAGTTGACATAGTTGTGCAAACTTGCCCTGGTTTTTCAAAAGCTATTTTCTCCGGCTCCTGTCCTAATTTGAGATGACCTCTAGCTCAAACCTTAGTGCGAAAATTTAACTGGAGAGCACCAATGAAAGACTAGTCCTTCTCGAAGAACTGGGAGTCTTTGTCTATGATATTCTGCTTCTCCTTCACTCAGGCGTAAGAATAAAATTTCCTCAAGTATTTTCCAACTTCCTGAAGATAACACTGTCTCTCCTTGAGAGAAAGTTGTTCTTCATTCCTTCCGAACGAGTTATGGGTGAACTTTTATCTCTGCAAGGAACAATTGTAAATATAGATAAAGTTTCATTTAATCTTGGGATGAAGAGTTGCTGGTGAAGATCATGTTGGTTCTTATGGAAAGTCCAACTTCATCTCTTTCTTCTTCTCCCATCATACTTCGGCAGTCTTTCTAAGCTGCCTTTGTTTGATTCCTTTTTAATTTTTGAAGTTATTTCCATTTATTTTACTTTCCATTTCGCTCTTAGAGCATTTTTTTATTTTTGTTTAGATTATGAGATTTAACGTTTATAATATTCTCTTTTATTTTGGATTGTAAGACTTGTAAAGCATCTCCAGTCAATGAATGTTCATTGTAACATATTATGTCAAAAGAATTCCTTGTATGTTTTAAAAAGCTTTTTTTGTTCATGTCTTTCCTTTGTAATTTTATTTACTTAAGACTTGTATGTTCTGATTCTTAGTTTAATTTGATGTATTCTTTCTTAGCCCCTGATTATACAACCAAATCAATTTCTTTGGTTAATTGGATGTATCAAATGAATTGAGTGAAAAAGAAATATCAAGTTAAAAGCATTGTGTTTTCTTTTAATTTTGAACTTCTTAATCAGTTTACATTAAAGGAAATAATTATGATTAAAAAAATGGTATGCAAAAATTAAAAAAAAGGGAAAAAAAACTCCATTGAATTAAATGAATGATTACAAAAAGGATGTTTATAACATTAATCCTAATCATCCCTAGACTTTCAAGCGTTGAAAAGTTTTCCCAATTTAAATCCAATTCGTCTTCTTCTTCTATGGACTTCTTATTCTTCTTACTAATATTCTTTTGTGGCTTCAGTGCCTGAAGAAGAAAGGTTGAAGGAATTTCTTTAGAGGGTCTGACCTCCTATTCAGAAGTTGCCTCAAAGACTATAGGAGCCTTTGAAACAACAGGAGTAGTAAATTGCTCAGAAGTCGTATTCATCTTGAACCATATGTATGTTAAGTGAATATGGATTTGTGATTTGGCTTGAAAAAGTTATGTGCTTTTATAACAAAAATTTCAGAAGATCAAACATATTGCGCGTTTCAGTCTCTGATCTTTGAAAGTCTTAAAACCAATCACTAATTAAGCATGCCATACTAGATCATAATTACTTCTCGGAAACTGAAATGATAGTGATTTACCATAAGAAATAAATAATTTCTTTGGTAAACTATCTTTTCATTCAAATTCTTGAAAAAGGCTTTAAATTGTTTTAAATTGTCTTCTTCTTTTGAAAAGTTTTTAATTGTTTCAAATTTTTAATTATTTTAATCTCTCACAAAATTTCATGCATTCAAAATATTTTGATCTCTCGGTTTTATTGTTTTTCTCTTTCTTTTAAAATCTTTTTGATAAATACAAAGGGGGAGAAAATTCATGGAGTATTTAAGAAGAGATTGAAGCACAAGAACTTGAACAAAGCAGTTTCTACCAAAACAACTTCTGAGTAAAGGAGGAAAGCTTACAAACCTTACCTTAATGAACTGTCGGACTAAAGGAGGAGCTTACAAACCTCAACCTAAGATCTGTCAAACTCAGGGGGAGCTTACAAACCTCAAACTCTGATGTTAGAATTTGTTGGTTATAATTATAAGATTCAATTAACATAGATAAGGATTTAATGGGAGCTTACAAACCTCATATTAATGAACTATCAAACTTTGGGGGATCTTACACACATCACCTTAATGGACTGTCTAACTTAGGGGAACCTTACAAGCCTCAGACTATGATGTTAGAATGTGTTAATTAAATCACCAACCATTGTTCTTAAATAAATTTGTTTGTCATTATAAAAAAGGGAGAGATTGTTCGAACAAGATTTGGTTATGCCCTTAAAAGTTTTTTATAATAACAAAGTATTTAAAGAAAAATAGGGTTTGCTAAAATTTTGTTTAAGTGTTCAGGATCACAGGCATAGAACTAATCCTGATTGTTAGCATATGTGAAGAAGCAATGTTTTCCTAATCTGTATTGATCAAAATCTGAAGTGATTAACCAACATCCGAAGGCATCAGACTTTGAAGGTTCAAAATCTGGTCTCAAGACTCAGCTTTTGATGACATCTCAGATTCTGAAAGGATGAAGTGCATCTGATATGTATACTATAATAAAGTATTCTTGTCTTAGCAAAACCCCAGAATTATGGACCAAGTCTATTAGGGTTTTGTTTTGTAAGGCTCAAGAAATAGAGATATGACATATTCGTTTTTTCTACCTTTTGGTATATATCTAGTACTTTGAAAGGTACTGAGAGCATCGTTATTATTCAGTGGATAAAACTTCAAACCAAATGCTAGTTTCCAACATCTCTCTTGGCATACTTCTTCACTAAGCTTGCTTATTATGTTCAAATCATCCAATGGCTATTTTCCCAATCCTATAAAAGGAATTTCAAGGATATGAAGAAGTATGGGTATATTGGTCAAGTTGATCAATATGGTTTTATTGACTTTAGTTGAAAACTCTGAATGCGCTAAAGATTCAAATATTGTGGAAGTTTTTGAATAAGTTGTCAACAAAACCGCACAACACAAAGAAGATCTGATACAAGCAAGAAAACTTTTGCATATATGTTAACTGTATAATAGAGTCTTAAGATTTCTTATCATTGTTTATCTTAGAAATCTTAAAGACATCAGAATTCGTGTTGTAACTGTGCACCATTGATAAGAATATCAAGTGCATTTGTATTTACTAGCCTAAACTGTTGTTTAGAATATATAAAAGTCTCTTGTTGAGTGCTTGAGCAAATAAGTCTCTTGCTAAGTGCTTGAGCAAAGAAGTCTCTTGCACGAGTGCTTGAGTATTGAAGTCTCATGCTTGAGGGAAAAGCAATAAGTCTCTTTCTAGTTAGATTGAGCATTGAAGTCTCATGCTTGAGGGCAGAGGAAGAAGTCTCTTTCTAGTTTGATTGAGCATGAAGTCTCTTTCTATGGGATTAAGCAGCAAGTCTTGAATAGGTTGTTCAGGCAATGAAGTCTTTTGCTTGAGGGATTGAGCATAAGTCTCTTTCTAGTTTGATTGAGCAAAATTTAATTTTTGATTATACTGAAAATCTCTTATGCTGCAAGGGGAATGAACTATTCTTAGTTTGGGAGGAACCATAATATATTGTGTGTCTCCTTATTTGCTTTGGCATATACATTCTAATGGGCAACAAACTCTGAAGTTAGACTCTGATCTGATTCAGACTCTTACTAGGATCAGAATCTAAGCTTGACATCCCAGGTTCTGAAATAGGTTTAAGAAAAAGAAGTAAACTTTCACATACACAATTCAACCCCCCTCTTATGTATATTTTTCTCGCCTTCAATTGGAATGACCCAATGGTAATTAAAGTACAAATTCATGACTGGAGTGTGAAGCGAGTCTTAGTAGATTCGGAAAGTTCAGCAGATGTTTTGTATTGGGATGCATTCAAAGGTATGAATTTGGATATCATCGAGTTGTTACCTTTTAAAGGTACTTTGTTTGGTTTCTCTGTAGAACAGGTGCAGGTTCTAGGGCATCTTCTTGTGATAACAACTTTTGGAAGTGGAGACAATGCAAAAAGTGTCTAGGTTAGATACTTGATTGTCAATGTTGCATCTCCTTACAACATTATTATTGGCATACCGTCATCCAATACTTTGGAGGTGGCATTATCCATTTTATACCTCACATTGAAGTATCCTCTAGAAGATGTCTGCGTAGGGCTAATAAAAGGTGATCAGGGATTAGTGATTAAGAAATAACAAGTGTACTATTTTGCCTTTGTAGTAATATTGAGGAAAGTTCCTCGAATGTGGATATCAAGGACTGCTTATAAATATTGAGTTCTAATTATTGTTCAATTAAACAAAAACTAATGTTGGGAATTTTTTATGAGAATATATAAAAATAATTTCAAATAAAATAAATAGTGCAGGGAACGGTTTTTGACAGATATGAGTAATATGTCAGGGAATGTGTGTGATTTCTTCCTGCAACAACTCTGAGTCACTATTGCAACAACAAATATCAATTAATTAATACCAGTTCTTAAGGGTGTTTTCTCCTAATGCCTTAGTGAGAAAACCTTTAATCATTCATATCTAATCTCTATGTCCATAGAAATTAACCGGTGAAATTAAGCATTATTATTATCAAGAACAAATTGGTTTCTATAGGGTATCCCTAGTCCTAGGTAATATCTACTGTAGAATAACCTCATGAAAGCATTACCAATGGCGGTCCAACCTAATTGATAATCATATAACAATCTCTATTGTTCCAAAAGATAAAGAATTAAGAACATCACGAGAATAAATTAATTATGAAAAATAATATTGTTATTGCAAATATAAACTCAAAGTCATTAAAGATTCAAATCAGGGACACCCCATAGCATTGGGGGATTTAGCTACTCATAGTATTCAAGGAAATCAAATGATAAAATATAGACATTACAAGTATTTAAATGAAATTTGATCTTCAATTGCTTCCGCTCATGAAAATCGCGTCTCCCCCAAAACCTTGTTTTCTCCAATTCTGAATCTTGTGATTTTTGCTTCCCAAAAAAAGTGTTTGTCTTTTCTGAAAAACTCCCTTAAATAGAAAATTCCTCCTCTTTCTTTCTCTCTCCTCAAACAGATCCACAATAGTCAATGAAATCAGATCTTCGATGGACCAAAATGCCATTCGTTTAAAATTAGCAAAAACAAAGGAAATATCTGGTTTTTGCATGCATGCTTGCTACGACCCATAGTCGGTGCTACGGGTGGCCGTAGCAGGCCTGTGTCTTTTATGTTCCCATCTAGGCCCCCCTGCTATGACCCATAGCAGGCAACTGTCTCTGTGAAATCTGGCTTTGTTTCAGACCTTCCATTACGACCCATAACAAGTGCTACGGGTTGCCATAGTAGGCCCCTATTTTGGATGGACTTGGCTTCTGGTTCATGCCTCCCTACCACGGCCTGTAGCAGGTGCTACAGGTGGTCGTAGCAGGCCTACTGGAGCATCAGGGCACTTTTATGATTCTTTGTGCCTCTCCCTAGTTTCTATATCCGACCGTACTTGAATCCCTGTTTGAACTTGAAAAACAGTGAAAACACACAACCTAAGCATAAAATGCGGAAAATGGAAATAAATTGATGGAAAACAGTGAAAGGATTAAATGACATTAACGGTAACAGAAGGTGTAAAAACCACTTAAACTATATGAAAAATGCAAATAACTCACCTACTTTCACCTGTTAAAATGATAATAACTATATCAAAAATGGTGACTGATCACAACCCCAAACTTAGCTTGTTGCTTGTCCTTAAGCAACTTCAATTACAAAGACTCATGTCACTCTCAAATGAAATAAAAACTTTTCACGTACCATCATACCTCTAAGATCTTCCATGACCCTCATTTGTTGACACCTTTGGTTTTTGCTGGATTACTGAGGTTGATTAATTGACCACACCTTCACTTGAAAGTACTACTTCACTTGTCAGCTCAATTCACACCCTCACCAAATCTCTCAGGTGTTAATGTGTTTACACTCAAAATTCATAGTACGCAATACCATACCGTAAGCTTGAATATATTATTTTTTGATGTCCCGGTGCACGATACACACACACACACACACACACACACACACACACACACACACTTTTTGAGGTCTTTATGGTTGTAACGGGGCTAGGGTTAAGGTAGGAAATTTTTATAAAGTAGGATAAGGTTCAGAGTCAATACGATCGTTATCTTCACTATTCTCATTCTGATAGATTAACTGTTATCGTGGATTCAACTTTTGGATTTGTCTTATCCGCTGACTTCTCCTTCTTTCAAGTGCACTGATGATTACTTTTCTTTTATTCATTTCAATTTGATTTTACAAATTTTCATCTTTTCTTTTCTTTTTCTTCTCTTTTTTTTTTCAATCATCAGGTGCCCTTCTTTGTACTAGGCATAACTACCCCAAACTTAAAGGTTGTTATCCCAACAACAACCCCAAACTTAGAATGAACATGGATCTGATAACTCACAAAAATACTCTGAACATGGTGGGGGAGTGTTTGGGCCATGGGTTAATATTATGTGTTTTTTTTTCCAAACAAACAAATGGTTAAAGGCTCAAATGGGGTTAATAATGGATAATAATAAAAAGGATGGCTAGAAAGGCTCAGTGGTAGAAAAAATGTGCCTCAATGTGTGTAATCATGCACCCGAAATAAGAAAAGAATGTATGCAAGTTCTGAATGATAAAGACGTACCTGAATGATCTCTTATGATATACATTGTTTTTCGTTTTTTCTGCTCTCACCCTGTTGGGTAGAGCTGACAACCTCCATAGTACCTCTTGCTCGATGTGGCTTCTCAATCAGTTGTGGTAAACCTTCTCAACTTTCAGTCCAACTCAATTAAACTAATTAGATCATTTAGAAGTATAGAAAAAATATTTTGGCGAGTTAACATGCATGGAGGACACATATGCCTTCTGTTTGGGTACTTTTCACACAACCATTAAAGCTACAGTTATCATATTACTAGATGAAAGTAAGCAATCAGAAAATAAACCACTTAAAGCAAACAAACCTCAAAAATTAATATAAAATTGAAACTAAAAATTAAAATTATGAATACTTTCCTTGGGTTGCCTCCCAAGAAGCGCTCCTTTATCGCCATTAGCTTGACACCTCATTCCCCCTGTTATGGGGGTACTTCAGCTCACACCTTATTGCCCTTCTTTTCCAAAACTAAGAAACCGTCTTTTTCAAAGGTATGGATTCCTTTGTGCCACAAGTCCTTTCTAACTTCCATATACTTACCTTGATTTCTCTATCTCTTCTTTCTTATGGCTTTTGGAATGGAAATAGGAGTTTTCCCACTCGGGGTTGCTAATGGAGGTGAGACCATATGAGATGACCTTCTTGAGACTTTTTCTGATGTTGGCATGTCACTTTGGCCTTTCACATCTGTCCTGATCATGCCTACTTGATAGTGGTATTCTTTTCCCACCTCTAGCTTCTTGTTTTCAAGAACATTCAAGGTTATTTCATCATCATAAACTTTTAAAGTTAGTGTACCATGGCCTATGTCGAAATTGCATTGACTTGTCCGCATGAATGGTCGACCAGGAATAATAGGTGTCTCTTCATCCTCAGGTATGTCTATGATCACAAAATCAACAGGAAAATAAAATTGCTCTATTGTCACCAATACATCTTCCGCTATCCCATATGCATTCTTTATGGAGTGATTTGCAAATTTTAGATTTTTCCTTGTATCACTGACATTTCCAATACCAAGCCTTTGGTAGATTGACAATAGTACCTTCTTGAAAGTTCTGTCTTTTATAGTGCATGGGACTGTGACAGATCCATGATCCTTCTGCTTTATAGGTATTCTCCTACCTGGTGATATTGCACTACATATTTCATTAAAGGTTACCGACCCATATCCTATTGGTCTCTTTTTAGCGATTACCTCTTTCATGAATTTTTGGTACATGGGCATTTGCTCGAGTGCTTCGAAGAAAGGCATATTGATCTCTAACTTTTTGAACATTGTGATGAATTTCTCAAAGTCTTTCTCTTTTGGATCCTTCTTTGTCACTCTCTGAGGGTACGGTAACTTAATCACTGCTTTAGCCTTTTTTTTCTCTTCAATTGGCTTTACTGGTGGTATAACTTCTTCTTCTTCTTTCTTATTTTCCCTTACTTCCAGAACTACCTATATGACATGGTCATCCTTTGTTTCCCTCTCTTCTTCATCTTTAGCAACTTTCTGACTTCTTGTCGTGACACAATTAATATTCTCATGATTTCTCAGATTTTGTACTGTTTCACTTGGTAGGGAACCTTGTGCTCGAGAACCTGTTATTTGTTGTACTATCTGACCCATATGAACTTTAAGATTTTTGATAGAAGTAATAATGTTCCCCTGATTATTTCTTGTTTCTTTTTGGTACTGGGAATTTTGAGCTGCCACCTTTTCAATGGCCAGTTCCCAATCGACCATTTTGGGAGCTTGTTGTTAGTATTGTTGTGGTTGGTTCTGATATTGAATGGGACCCTGCTTTTGAACATTCCCTTGTCGATCTTTCCAGGAGAAATTTGGATGATTCTTCCAGCATGGATTATAAGTGTTATAATAAGGGTTGTTCTGCTTCAAAAAATTGATCTCTTCAATTTTTTGCACGGTTGCAACACAGTATACAGTCAAATGAGGTCCTCCACATATTTCACAACTAACATTATGGGCCGGTTGAATTTGAGCTACCTATTGTGTACCAATATTCATTGCTTTAAGTTTCTTTTCAACTTCTGCAGCAACTGTGTCTTCTATCCTTATCTTATTTGTTTCAAGCTTCAAATCAATAACCCTTTTAGATTTGCTTGAACACCTATCATACAACTCTAAATGCTCATTTTCGGCTATCGCCTCAATGATCTTCTTAATACTTGTGGCTGTTGAAAAGTTTGATGAGCTACCAGTTGTTGTATCAATCAATTGTTTTGTCTTCAATCGAAGACCATTGGCAAACATCTACATTTGCTCAGTCTGATCTAAGTTGTGTGTAGGACAAGCAACAAGTAACCTCTTGAATCTCTTGTATGAATCACCAAGTGATTCACTCTCTTTTTATTTGTAGTTCATGATGTCGTATCTTTTCCTAAGGAAAACTGAAGCTTAAAAATACTCATTCAAAAAAGTGGTTTCCATTTATTCCCAGGTGGTAATACTCCCAGCAGGTAATGATTAAAACCATTTTTCTGCATCTTCAGATAGGGTAAAAGGAAACATTGTAGCTTCTTTTCCTCTTCAGTGTGCCCCTCTATCTTTAGAGTGGTGCTCATAGTCAGAAACCTTTATAAATGCTTATTTGCATCTTCGTTCATTTTTCCCAAAAAAGGTCTCCTCTCAAGTTGATTAATAGTGCTGTGATGCAACTGAAAGTTTGGCACATTCACCGCTTGGTTCACAATTCTTAGCCTACAATCCGATGCATTTGTCATCACATAGTCACCTAATAGTCTTTCTGGTAGTGGTGGATTTCCACCCATTGTTTTGGCCTATCTTTCTGGCTTTGAATCTGAATGAACACCGAGTTGCTCTTTGTCTGATTCTAGTCTTGCTAATCTAGCTTGTCTAAGTCTTGCACGCAAAATTATTCCGATTTATGTGTTAAAAGGAAATTCAGCTGAGGCCTTACCTCACATAAAAATATCATAAATAGATTAATTGATAAAGGTCGAAATAAATGAAATAACAAAAATCAAATTTTAGTTGTAGAGCAATAAATTTTTAACTGAACTAAATTGAACTCTATATTTTGGCAGTCCCGACAACGGAACCAAAAACTTGATCGGGAAATAGCAAGTGTACTATTTTGCCTTTGTAGTAATACTGAGGAAAGTTCCTCGAATGTCGATCTCAAGGACTGCTTGTAAATATTGAGTTCTAATTGTTGTTCAATTAAACAAAAACTAATGTTGGGAATTTTTTATGCGAATATATAAAAATAATTGCAAATAAAATAAATAGTGTAAGGAACGATTTTTGACAGATATGAGTAATATGTTAGGAAATGTGTGTGATTTCTTCCTGTAACAACTCTGAGTCACTATTGCAACAACAAATATCAATTAATTAATACTAGATCTTAAGGGTGTTTTCTCCTAATGCCTTAGTGAGAAAACCTTTAATCATTCATATCTAATCTCTATGTCCATAGAAATTAACCGATGAAATTAAGCATTATTATTATCAAGAACAAATTGGTTTCTACAGGGTATCCATAATCCTAGGTAATATCGATTGTAGAATAATCTCATGAAAGCATTACCAATGACGGTCCAACCTAATTGATAATCATATAACAATCTCAATTGTTCCGAAAGAGAAAGCATTAAGAACATCACGAGAATAAATTAATTATGAAAAATAATACTGTTATTGCAAATATAAACTCAAAGTAATTACATATTCAAATCAGGGCCCCTCTAGCATTGGGGGGTTTAACTACTCATAGTATTCAAGGAAATAAAATGATAAAATGTAGACATTAGAAGTACTTAGATGAAATTTGGTCTTCAATTACTTTCGCTCATGAAAATCTCGTCTTCTCAAAACCTTGTTTTCTCTAATTCTGAATCGTGTGATTTTTGCTTCCCAAAAAAAGAGCTTCTCTTGTCTGAAAAACTCCCTTAAATAGAAAAATTCTACTCTTTCTTTATCACTCCTCAAACAGATCCACAATAGTCAATGAAATCAGATCTTCGATGGACCAAAACGCCATTCGCTCATGTCGCAACGCGAAAAACAACCGGCGGAAAAAAAACAAGTTTACAGAGCCGCCACCGACGCTATTCATCCTATGACGGAAAGGAAGCGCAGGACTAACCTAAGAAAGGGAAAGGAACGGTCTTACGACCAGAGATTACAAGGTACGGGAGTCGGTTACGTAAGGGGAAGGTATTAGCACCCCTCACGTCCGTCGTACTCGACGGGATCCACACTCAAAAGAATAGGAAAAGGTTGCTGATAAACTGCTCAAAGAAATGCACGCACTGGAATAATAAACAGGGGAAAGAAGACGGAGGAAGGGGACTCGGCAGGATGTCGCGTCCTGGGCCTACGTAGTTTGTCAGAAACAAACCATCAGAGTCAACGTAGTTCGGGGAAAAGGGAACATGCTCGCTAGGACATCGCATCCTATACCTCCAAGTGACATGCCTCATTTGGAGGTCTTTGGCACAAATGTAAACAATCACAATCAGAGCCTCATAAGGAGGACTTCAGCCAAATGCCTGCCAAAAAAGTGACAGGACTTCCAGACTACATGGAGTAAGAAGGCTAAAATACCTCAGTGGTGTATCAACCACACTCCTAAGCTTAAGAAAAAGCTAGCTAGCAAGCAACTAATGTACCTGTACAAAAGCTTAAACAGTTAATATCTCAATCAGAAAACCAACAGACAAACAGTGGAACTTTCCAATATTTACAACTCAATGCAAGGCACAAATGCAAGCACTCAAATGAGTTCATCACATCAATTGACCTACAAAACAATCATAGTTAGTATTCAAAGGTATTTGCATCTCACAAGGTGAGACCAAACCAATCATCAAGGCTAATGTCCAAACCTGAAACACAAAGCACAATTAGTTATGTACAAAAACACTAGTGCAAAGACTAGGTCCAAAACCAAACCAAATGATCAAAACAGAAGTCAATCTTTTGCATAATACACATTTAAAAAATCAACAAGATGTCCTCAAAAGGACCAAGATCAATTCATAATGCAAGTGCTTCAAACAATTCATGTAAAGCAAAGGCAAGCAAAGGTACACAAATTGGACATCCAAGTTAGAAATTCCAAATCAAAACAGAAACACATCCAATGGTCTTGAAATTTTTTATGTGGATTCCACATGTTATGAACAAGTAATGTGCAAAAAATTAGATCCAAAAGAGCTCAAATGGTAGATGAATAAAAATGCACAAGTGCTACATCCAAAATGTGACACAAATTGTCACACTACATGTTCATGTGTCTAAAACAGTGATGGCATATGATAAAAATCCCAAACCAAAGCTCAAAAATCATGTCACATGTGAGGATCAAGCACACCAAATTTAAGATCAATTGGATCAACAATGGAGATTTCACAAGCAAATGAATGCAACATATCCAAATGACACAATGCTCAATCAAAAAATATCAAATAAAAATCCAGAAATCAACAAATCATGAAAATCATATGAAAAAATGCTAGACAACAAAACAAGAATGTGGAAAAAAAATTGGGATCAATTTGGACATTTTTACTATTTTTTGTGATTTTTCAAAGTTGAAGAAAATAATTGAATTAATATGAGATAATGGAAGAAAAATGAAATTCAAATAAAACTCAGAATATGCCTCAGCCAGGTATTGAACTCACGCGTGCCAGGTAAAAATGAGCGCTCAATTAAAATTCTGAAAACTGCATGGCACGAAATCGAACTGATGCGCGCAAGGTCAATGTCGCTCTAGGGAGAAAACAAATGGAATTCTGAAAATGCAAAAGTGGAGTATCGAACTCGCGCTAGGCCAGGTCAAAAGCGCTTGCCAAAATGCTGCGTTTTGAGACTCAAACCATAGCCTGAACCAGACGGTGGCGGACGACAGTAACAACCATCTTCTCCGGCCAACCAGGCGGAGCGCCGCCATGGATTTTTCCAGAAATGGACGAATCTTACATGGTTCGAAAGATCTTCTCACAAGGAAGCCAAATCTACAATCCAAATCTCCTAATTCTCTCTAGATTTCACGGATCGAGGCAAAGAAGTTTTGAGATCCAAACTTATATTCAACATAACTTCCTCATTTCTTCAACAAAACCAATTCTAAACATATCAGCATGATCACCTAAGCAAGATCTACACGATTATCACAAGAAATTGGCAAAAGAGAGAGGTCGAATTTTCACTTACTTGAAGTGCAGTGATCAAAAACCGTGTGTTCAAGCTTCCAGAACTTCCAGATCTTCTCCTCTATACTTGCTTCGAAGCTTTGTGTACAAAAAAATCAACTGAAACCTCTTAGATCCAACTGAATTTCAAGCTTCCATTAACACGAGGTTGCACTTGAACTGCTCCAATTCTTGCTCAATTCCAACAAATAATGGTTGATTCCTGCTCAGAATTCCATGAGGATCAAGTATCTCAGAAAATATTAGGTGTTTGTGTGAAGAAAATGAAAATCCAAGTGAGATAAAAATTGGAGGGAAATGAAAATTCTAGATCTCAAAAGTTAGTTATGAGCAAATTCAGTTATGGTTTAGCTTTTATATGAGGTGTTAATCATGCTGAAATTAGGATTAGGAAATGGTTAAACAAGATTAGTGAAATATGGAGTATTTGCAAAAAAATGAATAATGCACCATTATGCCCATGCAACACGTGAGTTTCCCATGCAAAAGCTTGGATTCACTTAAAACAAACCAATAAACGCAATGGAAGTGGTATTTTATTTGTATGATCAACCAAATTTGAATGATCAAATTTCCCTCCAAAATGCATATGTGTGAACAAGTAGTCATGTGATCTTTTTCCATGCAAGTCAAAGATTCATTTGGAAAGTATTGGTCATGTCAAGCATTTTGCAAAAAGAGTGGACCAATTTGGAGTTTTGAATCAAAAGTTATGCCACTTTGAAATTCCATGTACACTTTGTGATCATTTGGCCATAACTTCTCAACCAATCATCAGATGATCATGAAATAGGGCTTTTTGAAAAGGGGAGAGAAAGATATTCAACTTTCATGTTCACCAAAAATCCATTTTAAGCTTCTTTGATGTTGGAAAGTGAAGTTGAATGTGGACCAAAAACTTGGCATTTTTGGAAACTTTTAATTACAGGTCACTTTCCATTTTTGGAAACTTTTGCCATGACTTCAAAATCTTCAATATAGGTGTTTGAAATGACAAATGGACTTTGTTTGAACATGAATGAGGTGTTTAAATTCACCTCCCCAACTCAAAGCCCTCAGCTCTTGCACAGTTGACTTGTTGATCCTCAGATGACCTTGACATGCCCTGATCAGCTTGAGCCTCTACCACTTGGGGAAAATGCTCAAAAATGAAACCCTAGCTCATGTAAGCTACTTCATATTACCATGTGATCTTCATCCCATAAAAATACCCCATCTCCTTGAGAAACCCTGGCTGGAAGAAAGGCATTGATTAGGGTTGACCATAGGTCAAAACCCTAATCCAAAGGAAACTGAGCATGAATCATGAAACCCTGGATGATGATAGAATCATGATGATGGTGATATACCCTTGCAAACAAGATGATGCTCAAGACCTTAGAAGAATCAGGAAACCCTAATTGAAGTGTAAACCCTCAGATGGTTGATCATCAATTCATAAAGACCCTCAGGCTTGAATCATGTAACTTCCCATCTTCTGAAAAGACTTTGGAGGATGATCTTCTTATTTCCATATGATATGAAAAAATGCAATGCCTAATGTCCTAAAACATAAAGTGCAATGTGTCAAACTAGTCCCAAGAAGAGGAGGGCAAATTTTGAGGTGTTACAGCTGCCCCTATTCAATCCACTGTGAACTTGTTGATATGAACAGTCTCGGCTTTCAGATGATCAGAGTGAAGAGTGGTTGAATACCAAGAACAGACGAACAATTTGCGCTCCGCTGGGAATTAAGTAACAATGCCTGTCAGAATCGGCAACGAGGTGATCTTGAAAGAAGAACCCGTCTGGTACGGTGAGAGTCGGCTTGACTACCAAAAAAGAATGTTGACCTGGATACCAAAATAAATGGTAACACAGGAATAACCATGGCCTGAATGCCACTCATCAATCTGAGTACTGAAAATGACTTCGATCTGAGCATCGGAAGATATGAGATTATCAATATTGGTCTGAACACCGAGAGATTAGCCTGAACGCCACTTCAGTCTGAATACTGGAAAGCTGGCCTGAATGCCACAAGTGCTTCGACCTGAACGTCGGAAACTTCTTCAATATGAACATCGGAAAGCTGGCCTGAATGCCACAAGTGCTTCAACCTGAACGTCAGAAACTTCTTCGATCTGAACATCGGAAAAACTGGCCTGAATGCCACTTCGGTCTGAATACCGAAAAACTGGCCTGAATGCCACTTCGGTTTGAATACCGGGCAACTGGCCTGAATGCCACTTCGGTCTGAATACCGGAAAAACTTTTCATGCCTGTCAGCATCGGCAAAAATAGGGAAAGTGATAATTGAGGCGCGCGGGCCAACGACTTACACTGGGGATAATAAAGATGAGCCACGAACAGGCTGCCCCTACTCAATCTACTGTGAACCCATCGATATGAACAGCCTCGGCTTCCAGATTACCAGGGTGAAGAATGGTTGAATACCAAGAACAAACGGACAATTTGCGCTCTGCTGGGGATTATTCTTTTGTTATTATTTTTTTTTTGCTTTTCTTGAACCCCACAACTTTTTTGATTTGAGTTTTTTTTCTTTTTTGATTTTTTTTTTGATTTTTTTTCCTTTGAACCACAAAAAAAAAATTTCTCTTTCGCGCGAATGATCCCTGATCGCCGCATTTGAACCCCGACAACTTCATGTCACTCCTGATGCCAAACAATGAACCCCGCTCTCCATTTGAACCCCGGTCGCCTGAAGATAGCTCTTGATCGTCATTGTGAACCCCATTCTCCAGAAAACACCCTATGTCTCCTTTTCTCCATTTGAACCCCGTTCTCCATTTTCCCATGCTAATTTCGTTGGCAATGTCGGAAATAACACCAAACCCTGATGGCGACATACCAGAGGGTACACCTTCACAACAGGAAGGTAATCATGTGCATTTCTTCCCTCGAAGACACCCATAACAACTTCTCTAGGCCTCGCCAAAGTCTAAGGTGACACATGATCAGAAGACAATCCTGAGGACCTCATCCCGGATACCATCTTCAACTCCAATCTCCAATTGAACCCCGTTCTCCAGAAAATGCCCAACACTTCCTTTTCTCCATTTGAACCCCGATTGTCGCGCTGATCGCGTAACGTTCTCCGATCTTCATTTCCATCTCCGCCCGATGGAATTTCTTCCTCCAATATCACGCTACTAGGGAATATTGTTGCTCCAACGTCATGATGCTAAACTCCTCAGAGGAACATCTTCACCAACCGGCTAAACCAACTCTCAAACGGTAACCACGACTTGAGTCGCACTGATCGCGTAACGTTCTCCGATCTTCATTTCCATCTCCGCCCAACGAAAAATTTTCCTCCAATATCGCACTACTGGGGAATACTGTTAATTTAAAACACGATGCCGAACTCCTCAGAGTAACATCTTCCACCTTCCATCTCCGCACGACGGAATTTTCCTCCAATATCGCACTACTGGGGAATACTGTCGATTCAGAATCACGATGCCGAACTCCTCAGAGTAACATCTTCACCAACCAGCAAAACCAATTCTCAAACAGTAACCACGACTCGAGACGAGTTTTATGCTTGCAATGCTGATGCATGAGTTTTTACAGCGTAATGCTCCATAACCATGGAAATGCTACGCATTGAGTTATGCAATATGCTATGCTTCTCTAAATGATGAATGCATAAAAAAGTATCCCCCTCAGGGGACTCTACTGGGGAGCTCGAGGAACTCGATATCGCTCCAGTCTCCAATCCTGCTTGGGAATAACACTGCTGCTGGGGAAAGGATAATCCTCATTGGGGATGACCTCCACCGAACTCGATCCGCTTGGGGACTTCGCTGGGGAAACTACCAATGCACACCTCCATTGGGGAAACAAAACTCTTCAGACTTGCTGCTGAGGAAATATCGATCTCGAACCTGCTGGGGAGATAACAATCTTAAGCCTGCTAGGGGAAGCAACAAACCTCAGGCCTGGCTTCCGAGGAAACAACGACCTCGAATCCGCTGGGGAGGTACGAAATTTTTGACGTGGAACACCTGTCGACTCGTCGAACAACGACATTCACCATCTAACCACAGTATCGGCTTCCCACTTTTTTAGACTTTGAAGAGTCTTATTGATTAACCTTCTAGGATCGTCGCAATTCTTCGTCGTCTTTTCACCATTCTTCAATTCCTCGTCCCTGATCGGACTTCAAAAGAATCTTTTGTCAAAAAGAAACGCTTCGCGTCACAACCTGCAAGTGAGTGAAAATAACCAACAACACCTGCAAAAGAGATCGTTAGATAAAACGTGCCCCAGGCGTGCCAAAATTTCAACACCTAGGTCACTCAACCTTCCGAATAAGATTTTAAGTTTTCAATCTTACGAACATGCATTGGAAGGGACCCCTATGTCTCAAAATGCAAAGATTCTTATCAAAATAAACAAATGTTTTTGCAATCAAAGCGGTAATGAAAACAAAAACAAAATTATTTGACTGAATATGCATTTTATTGATTGAAAAAGGTGGCTCGTAACTGAGCAATACGCGGGAAGCAATCCCTGAAAAGAGGTAATTGCGTACAAAAGGAAAATCTATACTAATGGCAATGTGAACCCGTGATCTCATCGAGTTCCAACTCGGTTACAACCCATATGTCCTCAAGACTCTCCGCGCTTTCTGCCTTCTGAACAAGACGCTTCCGACCGATCTCTGCCAGGGATTATCCATGTGTCATATCCATAGTGTAAATGATCATGCTAGACGCAGTTGTTCGTTTCATTCCCTCTTTTGCCTGGACCGCCCTTTCGGGTTTTCAGTCCACTGGGATACCCTTTTTTGCCCAAGCCGCCCTTGTGGGGTTTTCGACTTGCCGGGTGTCAAGTTTTTTCTCTTTTTATCCCTAATTTTTTCCCGAACCTTTTTTCATTTTTTCTGGTTCGCCGGGATGCCCCCTTTTTGCCTGGACTATTTTATTCTTTTCGTCCAGCGGGTCTCTTATACGAAGTATTTTTTAACTGCGTCCGCATTCACAGGGGATAGAAAATCCTCACCATCCATGGTCGTCAACAACAAGGCTCCGCCAGAGAAAACCTTCTTGACCACGAATGGACCTTCATAATTGGGTGTCCACTTGCCCCGACGATCGTTTTGAGGAGGAAGGATCCTTTTCAACACCAGATCCCCTACGTGATACACACGAGGTCATACCTTCCGGTCAAAAGCACGTTTCATCCGCTGCTGGTACAACTGCCCATGACAAATGGCTGCCAGCCTCTTTTCCTCAATCAGGCTCAACTCTTCATACCGAGTCCTTACCCATTCAGCCTCCTTCAATTTCACGTCCATTAGGACTCTCAATGAAGGAATCTGGACCTCAACCGGTAGCACGACTTCCATTCCTTACACAAGCGAAAAAGGCGTTGCCCTAGTAGATGTACGCACCGAGGTTCGATACCCATGCAATGCAAACGGCAACACCCCGTGCCATTCCTTATAGGTCACGACCATTTTCTGCACAATCTTCTTAATATTCTTATTAGCCTCCTCGACCGCCCCATTCATCTTCGGACGATAAGGAGAAGAATTGTGATGCTCGATCTTGAACTTCCGGCACAGTTCTGCCATCATCTTATTATTGAGATTAGAACCATTATCAGTAATGATTCTTTCGGGAACCCCATATCTGCAAATGATGTCTCTTTTGAGGAACCTGGCAATGACCTGTTTCGTCATGTTTGCATAAGACGCCGCTTCCACCCACTTGGTGAAGTAGTCAATAGCCACTAATATGAACCGGTGCCCATTCGAAGCCGTAGGCTTGATCTTTCCGATCATATCAATGCCCCACATAACAAACGGCCACGAAGATGACATCAAACTCAACGGGTTTGGAGGCACGTGCACCTTATCAACATAAATCTGGCATTTATGACATTTCCGCACGAAGTTGAAACACTGAGCCTCCATTGTCATCAAGTAATAACCAGCTCTCAACAACTTTTTCACCATCGCATTCCCACTGGCATGGGTACCAAACGACCCCTCGTGCACCTCTTTCATCAATTGGTTTGCTTCTTTGTCATCGACACATCGGAGCAACACCCAATCAAAATTCCGCTTGTACAAGACTCCATCTTTGTTCAGATAGATCACCATGGCCAACCTCCTCAGAGTCTTTCAGTCTTTTTTAGACGCTCCCTCGGGATACTCTTGGGTTTCCAGATAGCGCTTGATATCATAATACCACGGATTTTCATCATCAGGCGATGTGTCGACAGCAAACACATAAGCCGGTCTATCTAGACGTCCCACCTCAACACTAGGGAACTGATTCCACCACTGCACCTTAATCAAGGCAACCAGAGTAGCCAAAGCATCTGCCAAAGGATTCTCTTCTCTCGGCACATGGTGTATTTCCACCTTGGTGAAGAACATCAACAACCTCCTTGTATAATCCCGGTACGGAATTAAGTGAGATTGATGCGTATACCATTTCCCGTTAACCTGGTTCACAACCAAAGCTGAATCTCCATAGATAACAAGGTTTTTGATCCGCAAATCAATCGCCTCTTCGATACCCAAGATACAAGCTTCGTATTCATCCATATTGTTGGTGCATTCAAATGTTAGCCGGGCGGCAAAAGGAATGTGGGATCCTTTCGGCGTAACCAAAACAGCACCAACTCCACTACCATTCACGTTAAGGGCCCCATCAAACATCAAAATCCATTCAGATTCAGGGTCAGGCCCCTCCTCCGGGATAGGTTCCTCACAATCTTTCGATTTGAGAAACATGATGTCCTCATCAGGGAACTCAAACTTCATCGGTTGATAATCCTCAATGGGTTACTGGGCGAGGTAATCAGACAATACACTCCCCTTAATTGCTTTCTAAGAAGTATACTGGATATCATACTCAGTCAAAATCATTTGCCATCTCGCAACCCGTCCGGTCAATGGTGGCTTCTCAAATATATACTTGATCGGATCCATCTTGGAAATCAACAAAGTGGTATGAACCAGCATATAGTGTCTCAGTCGGTGAGCAGCCCATACCAAAGCACAACAAGTTTTCTCGAGCAGTGAATATCTTGTTTCACAGTCGGTAAACTTTTTGCTAAGGTAGTAAATTGCATGCTCTTTTTGACCAGACTCGTCATGCTGCCCTAGTACACACCCCATAGACCCCTCGAGGACTGTCAAGTACAGAATTAACGGTCGTCCCTCCACATGAGGCATCAGAATCGGAGGCTCCTGCAAATATTCTTTTATTTTTTCAAATGCCGCTTGGCAATCATTATTCCACCTGACCGTTTGATCTTTTCTCAACAACTTGAGTATGGGTTCACACGTGGCTGTTAGATGAGATATGAACCGTGAAATGTAGTTCAATCTACCTAAGAAACCACGAACCTCCTTCTCTGTTCTCGGTTCAGGCATTTCTTGTATTGCTTTTACTTTAGCAGGATCAACCTCGATTCCTCTTTCGCTCACAATAAACCCCAACAACTTACCGGACCGCACTCCGAAAGTGCACTTATTCGGATTCAACCTCAGTCTGAATTGTCTCAACCGGTCAAACAACTTGGCCAAATCTACCAGATGCCCCTCTTTTGTTTGGGACTTTGCTATCATGTCATCAACATAGCATTCGATTTCATGATGAATCATATCATGAAACAAAGTCACCATAGCCCTTTGATACGTGGCACCGATGTTCTTGAGACCGAATGGCATCACCTTATAACAAAAAGTGCCCCATGGTGTGATGAACGTTGTTTTCTCCATATCATCTGGCGACATTTTAATTTGATTATAGCCAGAAAAGCCATCCATGAAGGAAAACACCGAGAATTGAGCTGTATTATCTACCAACACATCGATGTGAGGTAATGGGAAATCATCCTTCGGACTAGCTTTGTTCAGATCCCGGTAGTCCACACACATCCTCACCTTTCCATCCTTCTTCGGCACCGACACAATGTTCACGACCCAAGGCAGATAATTAGTGACAGCTAGGAAACCAGCATCCAACTGCTTCTGTACTTCCTCTTTGATTTTCATGGCCATCTCGGGTCGAGTTCTACGTAATTTCTGCTTCACTGGAGGACAATCTGCTCTCAATGGCAACTTGTGTACAACGATATCGGTATCCAACCCTGGCATATCCTGATAGGACCAGGCGAAGATATCAACATACTCTTTCAACAAGGCTACCATTCTGCTCTTGACATTCACCTCCAAAGAAGCCCCAACCTTTACTTCTTTTCTGACCTCCTCAGTACCCAAATTGACAATCTCGACTTGCTCCTCGTACGGTTGAATCACCTTCTCCTCTTGCTTCAACAACATGGCTAATTCCTCCGGCAGTTCACAATCTTCTTCGCCTTCTTCTTCGGCATGATAGATCGGATTGTCAAAGTCATATGAGGGTGTAACAAGATTGTTATCAATGAGATCCGGAGAATGATCGCATCTGCATGAATGTTGATTCATGCATTGCTTTTAGAACCGGAGCGAAGCAAATTAAAAGGAAGAAAAATGAAAATAAACATTGCCATTTTTATTGTTTTCATTAAACTGCAAAAATAAACGAAAAACAGGGAACACCGCTTTTAGTGAAAAAACATCCATTTATTAATGATGCAAATGTTGCAAAATGAAACATGAGGTGGCCCTTACAATGAACCATTACGTTTCGGGCAAAACGCATGGTTTTCATGCAGACAGAATTGAAAAACAGAAATATTACTCTTCACACAGAGTGACAGTGATGATCTTTTCGGCCTTTCAGTTCTAGATCTCCATCCCTGGTACTCACAGTTTTATCCATGAGTCGAGCTCGCAGTCACTGTCAGCCTCTTCACCCACCGCACAGACGCGATTTGGATCTTCAGCAATTACATTCACCGTCATCTGACCATGCGCCGGCATGGGATTAACATTAACATTCGGCGATGGTGCAAAATTAATGGCCTTGGAGTCTACCAGATCCTGAACAACATGTTTGAAAGCTTTACAATTATCAACATTGTGTCCAGGGGCACCAGAATGGAATTCACACTTGGCATTCTCATCATAACTGGCAGGCCTCTGATCTGGTGAACCAACCCAAGATCCATCAGCTTCTTAAACAGAAAAGCATATGTCACAGTCGGCCTATCAAACTGACGATCAGTCATCTTCCCTCTCACTTGATACCCGGCCCGTTGTGCCCTCTGTTGAAATGGCTGTCGTTGCTGTGGTTGTTGCTGTTGTTGTTGTGCAAGTTGATTATCAGCAGGAATTGTTACTGCAGCAGTGTGCTGGTAGTAACGATCCCTAACATGTCCTCTCTGGGCATACACAACACTCGTGTCACCCTCCTTCTTACGCTGACCGTTACCAAAGGGCTTCTTCGATCCAGACGACGAAGCATTACCCTGTATCTTCCCCATTTTCAACCAGCTTTCAATTCTCTCACCTGCCACTACGATGTCCGCAAAATCAGTGAAGGGACAACCCACCATCCTCTCAGCGAAAGTCCCCTGAAGGGTACCCATGAACAGATCAGACATCTCTCGATCCACCAATGGTGGTTGAACTCTGGCAGCCAACTCTCTCCACCTCTGTGCATATTCTTTAAACCCTTCATTTGGCTTCTGAAACATACCCTGCAACTGGGTATGGCTAGGAGCCATGTCAGTATTGAATTGGTACTGCTTAAAGAAGGCATCTCCCAAATCCTGCCAGCTCTTGATATCCGCTGATCTCAACTTGGTATACCACTCCAGAGACCCACCAGACAACCTGTCCTGGAAGAAGTACATCCATAGCTTCTGATCCATGGTATAGGAAGATATTTTCCGGACAAAGGTCTGGAGATGAGTTTCCGGGCAAGAACTCCCATTATACTTATCAAACGTGGGCACTTTAAACTTTTGCGGGATCACAATCCCCTCAACCAGCCCCATGTTTGTCATGTTGATAGCCCCAGGAGTAGCATGGCTTTCCAGAGCCCTGATCTTCTCTGCTAGTACCTGAATTTCTTTGTTTGGTGGCTGAATATCGTACTGACCAAATTGTTCATTCAGTATAGAGAACTGATCTTCCTCTTTATCCTCCGCCGCCTCAAAGAAAGGAGGAAACTGATTATCCTTCAAAATATTGTCCACAGGACCTGGTCCATCACCCGCAGCGAAACTAAAACCACCACCTTTGTTGATCACTACACCAGATGTAGTCGCCTTCCTTCTGGGATCACCACCATCCCTAGAACCACCAAGACCATTGTTGGAAACACCCTCTTGATTATTGCCACTATTGGCAGCTGAAGCTCGCTCAAGCTTCTCCACTTTATCGGCGAGTGCTTTCTGTCCCAAGGCAAACCCTTGCATGGCACTGATCAACTCTCCCATCTTCTCTTTCAACTCGAGAATGTCAGCGTTGGGTAGATCCATCAGTTTGGATTTGTTGCGTCTGGTAGGGTATCTGTGCGGACGAGCTACATGCAAAGGAATGATTCTACGTGTGCGAGCAATGATTCCTGAGTCAATCAAACATGTTAGAAACTAACACCTGCAAAACAGAAGACATGTTATTATGACTCACACATGAATGCAATGTCTATCCATATGAGGAACATTCCGTCTTTCGATCCTGGTTTCATCGAGACGGATAATAATCCGACAGCAACCTTCTGACACCAAGATGTCTCTCAACCGGAATCTCAATCAAGAATGTACCCACCATATGGATAAACATGAGTTAGATGCGGATGAATGCAAAATGGGAATGATGCAGATGCATGAATGCAAGTCACTGTGCCATCCTCCAAGTCATCTGAACACCAACTATACTAGATTCCGGTCTCTGAATTGATCACAACCATCTGAGGGATCGAGTAACCACAAATCCAACTTGGGAGTTCCGAAATAAACGGAACGGAGGATACATCACCATCATCACAGGAAGTCCACCGAACAGATAACAACAAGATCCTCTGAATAAGTACCCTCAAATCCAACCCAGGGATCCGAAATAAACGGAACCCGCTGATAAATACCGCGGACAGAACTCCGGCGTCTCAGAAATAAATATCCATAAATCCCACTAAACCAACGTCACCATCAAAGAATCATCATCAGAACCTGTATCTGTAAGAACCAAACCCTCCCCTCACAGGTGAATTCTAATAAGGTCATCCTAAGGCGGATAATGGTCTCGACAATCGGACAAGATACTCAACGGGTTTGCCCTTTCGGGTGTGCCATTGCAGCTCTCATAAGATCATCTAAACCAAAGATCCGAGAAAGAACGATCACCGAAGTCAACAGCTCAAAAGAGATAACCCAACCAAAGTGGACTACTCCACCCGGAAGAGCTCTCTCAGAAGAACCTCGTCCGACTGTGGTATGTCATGTCTCCACATCATGTTAATACCACATGTGCAGAGACATGAGACCACACTAATCCTAGGTGTATACTCGAGCCTGGGTTTTAGCCCCACTCAGAACACCCACCCCAAATCAAAGGAATCAAACCTGTCCAGAATCCAACACAGTAATAATATGATGCATGCAAACATATATGCAAATATATACAATCACAGTATAATAATCATAAATGCAATAAATAAAGCAGCAAAAGCAACCAAAACTACCCTAAAGAGCGCTAGGATTGACTCGCTTAGGGAAGATGGACCAGCAAGAGGTCAACTTCAATCCCCAGTGAAGTCGCCAGCTGTCGCAACGCGAAAAACAACCGGAAAAAAAAACAAGTTTACAGAGCCTCCACCGACGCTATTCATCCTATGACGGAAAGGAAGCGCAGGACTAACCTAAGAAAGGGAAAGGAACGGTCTTATGACTAGAGATTACAAGGTACGGGAGTCGGTTACGTAAGGGGAAGGTATTAGCACCCCTCACGTCCGTCGTACTCGACGGGATCCACGCTCAAAAGAATAGGAAAAGGTTGCTGATAAACTGCTCAAAGAAATGCACGCACTGGAATAATAAACAGGGGAAAGAAGACGGAGGAAGGGGACTCGACAGGATGTCACGTCCTGGGCCTACGTAGTTTGTCAGAAACAAACCATCAGAGTCAACGTAGTTCGGGGAAAAGGGAACATGCTCGCTAGGACATCGCATCCTATGCCTACGTATCTTCTCTAATCAGAGTAAGAATCAGAGCACTCGTAGCTCGGCTAACGCACGCCGAAATAAAACAATGAAAAGGAGACGCTGAGACGTCAAAAGAAACACTCAAAAGGAAACAGAATGCCAATACATGGACTTATATCCGACTCCAAACAAATAACACAAACAAGGAAACAGAATGCCAATGCATGGACTTATATCCGACTCCAAACAAAAGCACACGCTAACCAGTGAACACCAAAGAAAAGGTTATCAGATTGACAAACTAATAGGGAGTCTGGAACTCGAGCCTAATAGTTGTAACACAAACACAAAGAGTGGCTGAGACGTCAAAAGAAACACAAAGGTTGAACACACTAAAAAAACAAAAGGGTGCCCGGAGAGATCTCGCTCGATCTCCTGCCTACGTATCTCATCTGGTATGAGAATCAGGGCGACGTAGTTCCCCTTAACAGGGGAGAAACTCTCTCCTAACCAGAGACCAGGGAAACAACAAACTAAGTAGGGAGACTAGTGCTCGAGCCTAATAGTTGTCATGTAAACGATAATCCCTAAGTTGAAGTCTCTAATCAGAACCTAACTCACACAGGAAGCAAGTCAGTTCAAACAGCAAATAAACATCAACACAATTGAACAAGCATACACTCTATATACAAACAAGAGGCTCAGACAAATGGTTGGGCTTTAGTCAAGAGGGGTCATATCAACCTCGACAAACAAGCCAAAACTGTAGGGGTGTTCTGAAGCTCTTAACCACTAACATTGAGAGTTAGGGTGAAGCTGATCAAAGATGATAATGAGGATTAGACCTCATGCTCTTAACCCTGGCCTGGGTGAGCTCAAATCAATGGAAGCGTGGGGATCAAGAAAGAGGGACCCTGCTCCACTTGACCGACTCTATACAAAGATCTTGGGTACATTGTTCAAGAGCATCAGCACGTAGTGCGAGCATAATGAACGACTCACTGAATAACAGGGGATTGATTGCTAATCCCTTCTATCTGTCAATTTCCTCTTCACTTAGGAGGACTTATCAAGTGACATGCCTCATTTGGAGGTCTTTGGCACAAATGTAAACAATCACAATCAGAGCCTCATAAGGAGGACTTCAGCCAAATGCCTGCCAAAAAAGTGACAAGACTTCCAGACTACATGGAGTAAGAAGGCTAAAATACCTCAGTGGTGTATCAACCACACTCCAAAGCTTAAGCAAAAGCTAGCTAGCAAGCAACTAATGTACCTGTACAAAAGCTTAAACAGTTAATATCTCAATCAGAAAACCAACAGACAAACAGTGGAACTTTCCAATATTTACAACTCAATGCAAGGCACAAATGCAAGCACTCAAATGAGTTCATCACATCAATTGACCTACAAAACAATCATAGTTAGTATTCAAAGGTATTTGCATCTCACAAGGTGAGACCAAACCAATCATCAAGGCTAATGTCCAAACCTGAAACACAAAGCACAATTAGTTATGTACAAAAACACTAGTGCAAAGACTAGGTCCAAAACCAAACCAAATGATCAAAACAGAAGTCAATCTTTTGCATAATACACATTTAAAAAATCAACAAGATGTCCTCAAAAGGACCAAGATCAATTCATAATGCAAGTGCTTCAAACAATTCATGTAAAGCAAAGGCAAGCAAAGGTACACAAATTGGACATCCAAGTTAGAAAATCCAAATCAAAACAGAAACACATCCAATGGTCTTGAAATTTTTTATGTGAACTCCACATGTTATGAACAAGTAATGTGCAAAAAATTAGATCCAAAAGAGCTCAAATGATAGATGAATAAAAATGCACAAGTGCTACATCCAAAATGTGACACAAATTGTCACACTACATGTTCATGTGTCCAAAACAGTGATGGCATATGATAAAAATCCCAAACCAAAGCTCAAAAATCATGTCACATGTGAGGATCAAGCACACCAAATTTCAGATCAATTGGATCAACAATGGAGATTTCACAAGCAAATGAATGCAACATATCCAAATGACACAATGCTCAATTAAAAAATATCAAATAAAAATCCAGAAATCAACAAATCATGAAAATCATATGAAAAAATACTAGACAACAAAACAAGAATGTGGAAAAAAAATTGGGATCAATTTGGACATTTTTACTATTTTTTGTGATTTTTCAAAGTTGAAGAAAATAATTGAATTAATATGAGATAATGGAAGAAAAATGAAATTCAAATAAAACTCAGAATATGCCTCAGCCAGGTATTGAACTCACGCGTGCCAGGTAAAAATGAGCGCTCAATTAAAATTCTGAAAACTGCATGGCACGGAATCGAACTGATGCGCGCAAGGTCAATGGCGCTCCAGGGAGAAAACAAATGGAATTCTGAAAATGCAAAAGTGGAGTATCGAACTCGCGCTAGGCCAGGTTAAAAGCGCTTGCCAAAATGCTGCGTTTTGAGACGCAAACCATAGCCTGAACCAGACGGTGGCGGACGACAGCAACAGCCGTCTTCTCCGGCCAACCAGGCGGAGCGCCGCCGTGGATTTTTCCAGAAATGGACGAATCTTACATGGTTCGAAAGATCTTCTCACAAGGAAGCCAAATCTACAATCCAAATCTCCCAATTCTCTCTAGATTTCACGGATCGAGGCAAAGAAGTTTTGAGATCCAAACTTATATTCAACATAACTTCCTCATTTCTTTACCAAAACCAATTCTAAACATATCAGCATGATCACCTAAGCAAGATCTATACGATTATCACAAGAAATTGGCAAAAGAGAGAGATCGAATTTTCACTTACTTGAAGTGCAGTGATCAAAAACCGTGTGTTCAAGCTTCCAGAACTTCCAGATCTTCTCCTCTATACTTGCTTCGAAGCTTTGTGTACAAAAAAATCCACTGAAACCTCTTAGATCCAACTGAATTTCAAGCTTCCATTAACATGAGGTTGCACTTGAACTGCTCCAATTCTTGCTCAATTCCAACAAATAATGGTTGATTCCTGCTCAGAATTCCATGAGGATTAAGAATCTCAGAAAATATTAGGTGTTTGTATGAAGAAAAATGAAAATCCAAGTGAGAGAAAAATTGGAGGGAAATGAAAATACTAGATCTCAAAAGTTAGTTATGAGCAAATTCAGTTATGGTTTAGCTTTTATATGAGGTGTTAATCATGCTGAAATTAGGATTAGGCAATGGTTAAACAAGATTAGTGAAATATGGAGTATTTGCAAAAAAATGAATAATGCACCATTATGCCCATGCAACACGTGAGTTTCCCATGCAAAAGCTTGGATTCACTTAAAACCAACCAATAAACATAATGGAAGTGGTATTTTATTTGTATGATCAACCAAATTTGAATTATCAATTTTCCCTCCAAAATGCATATGTGTGAACAAGTGGTCATGTGATCTTTTTCCATGCAAGGAAAAGATTCATTTGGAAATTATTGGTCATGACAAGCATTTTTCAAAAAGAGTGGACCAATTTGGAGTTTTGAATTAAAAGTTATGCCACTTTGAAATTCCATGTACACTTTGTGATCATTTGGCCATAACTTCTCAACCAATCATCAGATGATCATGAAATAGGACTTTTTGAAAAGGGGAGAGAAAAATCTTCAACTTTCATGTTCACCAAAAATCCAGTTGAAGCTTATTTGATGTTGGAAAGTCAAGTTGAATGTGGATCAAAAACTTGCCATTTTTGGAAACTTTTAATTACAGGTCACTTTCCATTTTTGGAAACTTTTGCCATGTCTTCAAAATCTTCAAGATAGGTGTTTGAAATGACAAATGGACTTTATTTGAACATGAATGAGGTGTTTAAATTCACCTCCCCAACTCAAAGCCCTCAGCTCTTGCACAGTTGACTTGTTGATCCTCAGATGACCTTGACATGCCCTAATCAGCTTGAGCCTCTACCACTTGGGGAAAATGCTCAAAAATGAAACCCTAGCTCATGTAAGCTCCTTAATATGACCATGTGATCTTCATCCCATAAAAATACCCCATCTCCTTGAGAAACCCAGGCTGGAAGAAAGGCATTGATTAGGGTTGATCATAGGTCAAAACCCTAATCCAAAGGAATCTGAGCATGAATCATGAAACCCTGGATGATGATAGAATCATGATGATGGTGATATACCCTTGCAAACAAGATGATGCTCAAGACCTTAGAAGAATCAGGAAACCCTAATTGAAGTGCAAACCCTCAGATGGTTGATCATCAATTCATAGAGACCCTCAAGCTTGAATCATGTAACTTCCCATCTTCTGAAAAGACTTTGGAGGATGATCTTCTTATTTCCATATGATATGCAAAAATGCAATGCCTAATGTCCTAAAACATAAAATGCAATGTGTCAAACTAGTCCCAAGAAGAGGAGGGAAAATTTTGAGGTGTTACAGCTCAAAATTAGCAAAAACAAAGGAAATATCTGGTTTTTGCACGCATGCCTGCTACGACCCATAGTAGGCCCCTGTCTTTTATGTTCTCGTCTAGCCCCCCCTGCTACGTCCTGTAGCAGGTGGTATGGGTGGCCATAGCAGGCCACTATCTTTGTGAAATCTGGCTTTGTTCTAGACCTTCCACTACGGCCCATAGTAGGTACTATGAGTGGTCATATTGGCCCCCTGTTTTGGATGGCCTTGGCTTCTAGTTCACGCCTCTCTGCTACGACCTGTAGTAGGTGCTACGGGTGGCCGTAGCAGGCCTACTAGAGCATGGGATCACTTTTCCAATTCTTTGCGCGTCTCCTTGGTTTATGCATTCGATCTTACTTGAATACCTGTTTGAACCTGAAAAATAGTGAAAACACACAACCCAAGCATAAAATACAAAAAATGGAAATAAATTGATGAAAAACAGTGAAACGATTAAATGACATTAACGGTAACAGAAGGTGTAAAAACCACCTAAATTATATGAAAAATGCAAATAACTCGCCTACTTTAACCTGTTAAAATGATAATAACTATAACATAAATGGTGACTGTTCAATTAGCAAGGAAATGTTATAAAGATAGTTTAAAGCTAAAAAAGAAAGCTCAAGCTGATGAGCCAATAAAAGGTGATCATTTAAAGGTGAATCTAGTTGATATCAATCCAAGAGAAGACCTGGTGGAAGATAGTCTAACACCCATCGAGCATGTGAAGAAGGTATAAATTGGTGCCCAAATATCCCATATGACTCAAATTAGTTCTAATTTATCTCTGAAGGAGGATGTCAAGATTATACTAATATTGAAGGAGAACATAAATCTGTTTGCATGGAAACCAACTTACATGCCCGAAATCGATCCAAGCATAGTTTTCCATCATTTGGTGTTGGATCCAACCACCAAGCCCATGCCTCATAGAAAGTAGAAGGATAGAGATAATAAGATAATAGTGATAGAAAATGAAGTCGAAAAGCTTGTGAAGGCCAGTTTCATTCAGGAAATTAAGTACTTGACCTGGATGGCTAATATAGTCATGGTAAAAAAGAAATCGGGAAATTGGTGAATGTGCAAGATTTCACTGACTTGAATAAGGCATGTCCGAAAGATCCTTATCTATTTCCTCAAATTGATCGAGTCATTGATGGGGCTTCAGAATTCCGTCTTCTCATCTTCATGGATGCTTACTTGGGTTACAATAAGATACAATGAATCAATTGGATTCTCCCAAGACGACATTCATGGCGAGCATGAATAATCATTTTTATGAGGTGATGCCTTTCAGACTCAAAAATGCAGGGGCTACTTACCAAAAACTGATAGAAGTGGTATTCACTTCACAAATAGGGTGGAGCCTTGAGGTATAAGTGGATGATATGGTGATCAAAACCCCGAAAAACCGAAAAAACATGAGGCTTAACCCGGACAAGTGCAAGTTCGGGGTACAAGCCGGGAAATTCCTTGGGTTTATGTCGACCAACCCGAGAATAGAAGCAAACCCAGATAAATTTCAAACAATCATTGATATGAGAAGTCCATCAACATTAAAAGAGGTACAACAATTGACAGGACGTTTAGCCACGTTATCTCGCTTCTTGTCTTGTGCAGGAGACAAGTCGATTCATTTCTTCGCTACGGTGAAGAAGTCGGCGAAGTTCCAGTGGACGGAAGAATTGCAGATGCTTTTAAAGAAGTAAAATGTTTTCTATCTGCACCTCCCATCTTGATACGACCAAAGGAGAACCAGCCTATCATCCTGTACCCAGCTGCTTTAAACAAGGCTATGAGTTCCTTATTGGTCCAAGAGATGGAGGAAGGAGAGAAACCAATATATTTTGTTAGTAAGGTGCCAAGAGGAGCGAAATTGCATTATCAGAAGATTGAGTGTCTTGCATTGGAAGTAGTGGTTACAACTCGGAAGTTGAGATACTACTTCTAAGGATACCCTATCATTGTCAAAACCAATTACCCTATCAAGAAGGTCTTGAAGAAACCAGACTTGGCAGGAAGAATGGTGGCATGGGCAGCATAATTGTTAGAGTATGATATAGAATTTATGCCTCTGAGTAACATCAAATCTCAAGTGCTTGTTGATTTCCTAGTTCAGTTGAGTGCTCTGGCCTCAGAAGAGTTATCATGCAGATGGACTATACATTTGAATGGATCCTCTAATCTTAAAGGAAGTGGAGTTGGGATAGTATTGGAGGGCCCGGGTGACCTGGTCTTAGAATATTCTTTGTGTTTTAATTTTTAGGCTAGCTATAACCAGGCGAAGTACGAAGCTTTGATTGCAGGAATAAGGTTGGCAAATGAGGTTGGAGTAACACACTTTCTTACTCAAACTGACTCTCAACTAATCGCCAACCAGGATAGAGGAGAGTTTCAGATGAAGGATCCATCGTTAGTCATATACTTGCAAGAAGCTCTCAAGATGTCTCTGATGTTTGTGGAATTTTAGGTAAACCACATTCCCAGGGAGGAGAATGTCAGAGTCAACCTCTTAGCCTGGTTAACGAGCACCAAAGGTTCCTATTTAAATAAGACGATGATTCAAGAGACCCTAGAAGCACTGAGTATGGAGGTTGAGGAAGTTATGACATTGGATAATGGAAGGGGCTGGATGGTACCTATTATTCGGTATTTGACCCCAAAATGAGCTACCAGAAGAAGAGATTGTGGCTAGGTGCATTAAAAGGATATCTGCTAGATACCTCATCGTTGTTGATCAATTATATAAGATGTGAGGATCATCTCCTATGTTAAAATGAATTTTAGAAGAAGATACCTTGCTGGTCATGAAAGAAGTCCACAAAGGGGTATGTGGGAGTCACATTGGAGGAAGAGTGTTGTCGAAAAAATACTTAGAGCACGGTATTACTGGATGAGTATGCTTTAAGATTGTGCATATTTTGTAAGTCGGTGTGAGAATTGTCAAGTGTTCGCTCCCTTCATCCACTCTCTTTCATAATTATTGCATTCAGTATTTTCACCATGGCTGTTTTATCAGTGGGGTAAAACATTTTTGGCCCATTTCCCTTTACAGTTGGACAACTGAAGTTCTTGATAGTAGTTGTTGATTACTTCACTAAATGGGTGAAGGCAAAAGAAATGGCACATATAACAACTGAAAGGGTATTCCATTTATACTGGAGAAACATAATATGTCGTTTCGGCCTTCCCGGGATCATTGTTTCAGATAACGATACACAATTTGCTAGTTCATCAATAGTAGAATTTTGTAAGGATTTAGGGATACAAAATCAATTTGTTTCAGTGGAGCATCCTCAAGCAAATGGTCAGGCAGAGACAACAAATATGATCATTCTATTTGGGATGAAAAAGAAATTGGATAAACTAAGGGGTTATGAACTGAGTATTTGGACGAGATCTTATAGTCTCATTATACTACACCTCATTCGACTACTCAAAAAAACCCCTTCAGGATGATTTATGGAGTTGATGCAATGATACCAGTAGAAATCAATACTCCGACTTGGAGGCGTATTGCTTTTGATAAGAATGCCAACTCAGACGGTCTGGACAATTTTGTAGATCTATTGGATGAAGTCAGGGAAATAACCTACATAAGGTAGTTCGCAGCCAAACAAAGAATTTCCATGAGATTTAATATCAAAGTAAGGCAAAGAGGATTTCACAAAGGAGATCTGGTGTTGAAAAAGGTGATTGACTTAAAGAAGAGAGGCAAGCTAGCTCCGAATTGGGAAGGACCTTTTTGTATCCGTCAGAACTTGTCTAACAGGGCTTATAAGTTAGAAAGTTTAGAGGGTGTTGAAATACCTAGGGCTTGGAATTTAACAAACCTTAAGTTTTATTTTAGCTAAAATATGTAATAAACATCATGAATAAAATTCAGGGAATGCACTTTTTCCATTGCAAGGACAAATGTGTTTAATGAGGAACCCATAGTTAAAACAATTGTATTGTAAATTTATAAAGTAGGAAAAATGATCATAAGAAATGATATGTGATTAAGCCTGGAGCCGGTGAGTAATAATCCAAAGGCTGAGAACTTTCCACATAATCGATTGTGGCCGAGCTAAGTTAATTGAAACTTCTAGCCTAACTGAAGTCCAAGTTAATAGAAACCTCTGGCATAATTGGTTGCGGCCAGGATGAGTTAATTGAAACATATGACTTAACTGAAGTCCAAGTTAATTGAAACCTCTGGAATAATTGGCTGTGGCCAAGCTAAGTTTATTAAAACCTCTGGCCTAACTAAAGTCCAAGTTAATTGAAACCTCTGGCATAATCGGTTGCGGTCGGGTTAAGTTAATTAAAACCTCTTGGCTAACTGAAGTCCATGTAATTCAAACCTCTAGCATAATCGGCTGCAGCCGGGCTAAGTTAATTGAAACTCATGGCTTAACTGAAGCTTAAGTTAATAGAAGCCTCTGGAAAAACTGGGTCTGAATGAATTATAAAGAGAAACCCTTGGTCGAGATATGCTTATCATGGTCTGGGTCTTTGGTTTGTTAATTTACAGGTTTTATAAGTGCTCTGAGTTATATTATCATCGTGGCCATGCCTCGTAGAGGTACCCGAGTGGTCTACCAAACTAGAAATATCTGAATTGACTTACCATAGCCCTGCCCTTAGTTGGGGAGTGGGTTTGACTGGGCCACTTATGTTTAAAAATTTATTTTTAGCACTTGGGGCTTCTATAAGGAAACACTTCAGAAAACCAATTATAAAGATAAATTATGAAAATGAGATAACCAGTAACACGAAACAAGATACAAGTTTGTCATAGATGTTATAGAACACAGCAGGATACAAATGAAAAACAGAAAGGGAAAGCAGACAACATTTTTAAAAACATTACAAAACACATCTTAATGTATGACTAACAAAAAAGGGAATAGAAACAAGATTATTCTTCATTATTATCCTTATCAACAACTCTGAGGTTAGTGTCATCAGCATAGTCTTCCTTGGTTAAATCATCAGCGAGAGAAGGCTCAGTTTCTTCCATATCCATGAGGCGGCCATCCACCACAACTTTGAAAAAGTCTATCTCTAACAAATCAAGCCCGGGGTGGAGGCATAAGACTTGAGTCTTTTCCCTATCAAAAGCATTATCTCCTGCATCAAGAACATGTATTTGATATTTCTTCAAGGCTTTATATAGTTGGTCATTTGATTCTCGAGTTAATTTTGTATACTCGGATTGATTGGTGACAGTGGATTGTAATTCTTGACTCTTAGCCACCAACTTTTCCCTCTTTGTCTTCTCCTCTAGCAATTATTTCGCTAGGTTAGATATTTTATCCACATGCATCTTCTGTTGTTCCTTCAGCTGATTGATCTCTTGGTTAAGTTTGATCTCATTCTACTCATAATTGTCCTATGATTCAAACATGCCTTGGCTCAGGACAACGCATCTCATCAGACAAGAGCTGATGTTTTGGGTCAGTTTTGTTAGATGAAGGTGACTTATCTAGAGGGAGGTGAATAAACCCTAAGTTGATAAAACTTTACAAAAAACTGTTTTGAAAAATTTAACGGCTAGCTGAAGTTACCTGGATCGAATCGTCTAAATCAAACCGCTATCGAAAAGCCCATATATGCGTATATATAATCAAGTTATGATAATGAGAACAAATTGATCAATATACTTTTAACAACAATCACTTGAATGCTACAATAAAAGTGAAGTCTATTTCCAATGACAAAATACACAAAAACGTAATTGAGGCAAATTATCGAACACCTTGTGTGCAGTCAATTTTGTTTAGAAATTTGTATTGTTTTGTTGATTTTAAAATCTAATCATAATTAAATGGATTATGATCAACTCAACAAAACCTTTTTCAAAAGGTTATCAAAAAGTTCAACCAAACATACTGATCACACAATCAACGAATTCAACAATTTGCAAATGAAAAGTAAATATATATATATATATATATATATATATATAGAGAGAGAGAGAGAGAGATAGAGAGAGAGAAAGTACACAAGAATTTGTTTTGGAAGTTTACAAATCGACCTCGCTATGGGTACGTCTGCCCTAAATTCGAACTCAAATTGAGAAAATGAAAAGTAAACTTTGTAATTATAGTTTTACAAGAGAAATGTAGCAATACAACCCCACAAGATGTTGATTCTAACACTTTCTCTTCCCTTGATATGAGCTTAATCAAGTCACCAGATAATACCAATTTGATCCACCGTCTCACACAACTCCTTTGCAAGAAACCCTATTCTTCAAAGCTTTACTCGATAAAATACAAATTGCAAATTGTTGTCACCTAATATTTACCAAGATGATCCACCGTCTCACGCTATTCATTTGCAAGAAACCCCGTTCTTCAAAGCTTTCACTCAATCGAATCCAACTTGTGTAATCTTGTCCAAAACCTTCTAATCACTGATTGATCTTGAAGGAAAACCCCAACATGGTTTTCTTATTTGAAACCCGAAAGACTCTCAATCAAATTTATAATTCAACAACCTAAATTGGATGTTATCAACTCTAATTCTAGATGACACCTAAACAAAAAATGATTATGTGTAATTTGTTTGTGTGTATGCATAGAACATAGGTTAAAGATGAAGAGAACTCTTTGTATATTCCTGGTTTTGTCTATGGTTTTCCACCACCACGAAATGATACATGTTTGAAGTGTTTATATGTATGCAAGTTTGAGGCAAAAGGAATGCAAAAGATTTGGGAAAATCATTAATTTTTGGAAAAATGCATCGTATGTGTCGATCTATGTACGTCATGTGTCGAAACATTCGAAGCATGTGTCGACTCATAGGAGAAAATTTTATTCTATGTGTCAACCTGAAACCCCTCCACAGTCGGTACATCAAACATAGGCTACAAGCTTTAAAATTGAAGTACACGTGTCAACTCATAACTCGTATGTGTCGACTCATAGAAGAATTTTTTCTTCTATATATTGACCTGAAATGCTTTTTGTGTCAACTCATGTATTACAGAAGCTACAACCTTTAAAAGTGATCCATATGTGTCGACTCATAGTATGTATGTGTCGACACATAAACATGTTTCACATAAAAACCTATTTTTAATGCATGAAAACTTTTCTAAATGCATGAAACCTTTTCTAAAGTATTCCTAAGTTTCCTAATACTAAGATGCGCATTTAGACTCAAAAGAATACCGTCCAATAAACATAAACACTAAAGTATCCTAGTTTTTACATCATACAAAATACATCTAACAGGAAGTTGCACTCACATACTCCCCCTTTTTTATGATGGCAAAACTTGAGACGATGTATTTCGTGTCTTAATGAAGGCTCCCTCTGAATGTATGCATCCCAACTTCATCTTGAAGATGCTTCTTCCCCTTTGACAACATAAAAAAGAGACAAATCAATATATGAGAAGTATCTTATCACACATATACTAATATAATATGCAAAGGTTGTTTGCAAAGATAAACTCATCAGTAAAAGAACATTCACATAAAATGATGTAAATATTAAAAATGACTAAACATAAATAAAAGTAATTTAAAAACAATATGACATAGTTGCCACAAATCATGTCAAATAACATATATAATAAACATGAAAAATGAAGGACACAATGTAGTAAAAAACTCTTGAGTTACTTCAAAAGCGACACATTTATGTGACATATACTTTTGGCACCCCCGAATGATTCACATGCATGTGCTTTAGTAAGACGATTATTTAGATTTATCACCACTCAAACCAAAAATAGAAATGTTATCATAATAATGACATACTACAATAATTTTATTGAAATTAGAACATGTTCAAACATATTTCATGCCAGAATAGATAAACAATAACCTCACATATATCATGCAAGAACTAATGATATATAACATGCCTATACACAAAGAACATATTTCAAGTATGGAAGAAGAATAACATGAAGTCACTATACGCATACAAATTGAAATACATTAATTTAAATTTTGGAAGTGAACATTCATGAAATATTTCATATATCAAGCATATCAAGCATTTGGGACATAGACAACATGCAAAAGTAAAAGGCTTACTTTCAAAGAGAGAAAATGAAACAATATTACCTCGCGTATGAATTGATAAAGATGAACTCGTATATGATTGAACTTCCAACAAAAGTTAAAGAAAAGTATATAAATTGCATGCAACAAATCATATTTAGGCAAGATTTGAGATATCAAGTATGCCTAATTCCATTCGAAGTTGAAAAACGGTTCGGTCGCAAGAAGTCTTGTAAAGATATCTGCAAGTTGATTTTTGCTATTAACATGCTCAAATACAACATCTCCCTTTTCAACATGGTCACATAGGAAGTCGTGACGTATCTCAATATGTTTAGTGAGAGAGTGTAACACCGAATTTTTGGTTAGACTAATAGCACTAATGTTGTCAAACATAATTGGAGTATGTTGTTATTTAATATCAAAATAAAGTAGTTATTATTTGAGCCACAAAATTTGAGCACAACAACTACCATCTGTGACATATTCCGCCCCGGCAATCGACAAATCAACAAAAACCTGTTTCTTGCTATACCAACTTACTAAGGAGTTTGAAAACATATGGCAAGTTCCACTAGTACTTTTCCTATCCAATTTGCAACCAGAAAAATCGGAATCAGTATAACCAAACAAATTACAATCGCTTCCCTTGGAATACCAAAGGCCATACTTAGATTTACCATGAAGGTATCTAAGGATGCGCTTTACGGCTTTTAAATGCGATTCTTTAGGAGCCGATTGATAACGAGCGCACATACAAATGCTAAACATCATGTCTGGACTAGATAAAGTGAGATATAGGAGAGATCCAATCATACCTCTATACTTCTTGACATCAACATCCTTACCATTTTAATCTTTTTTCAAGTTTCTATTTATGGGCATTGGAGTTTCAATTGATTTTGCATCTTCCATAGCAAATTTGTTTATCAATTTATTGCAATATTTTATTTGACACACAAACGTCCCTTTGTTGAGTTGCTTGATTTGAAGACCGAGAAAGTAGTTTAACTCCCCCATGAGACTCATCTCAAACTCACCATGCATTAGATTAGAAAACTCCTTGACTAATTGCATGTTAGTGGAACCAAATATCATCAACATAAACTTAAACTATAAAAGTATGTTTTCCTTGACGTTTAATGAAAATTGTAGTATGTACCTTCCCTCTAGAGTATCCTTGATCGATTAAGAACTTAATAAGTCATTCATAACAAGCCCTAAGGGCTTGTTTGATGCCATACAAAGCTCTATTTAGTTTATAAACATGATTAGGATACTCATGATTTTCAAAATTGGGAGGTTGTGAAACATACACTTCCTCATTAAAATGTCCATTAAGGAAAACACTTTTCACATCCATTTAAATAACTTGAAATCTTTGGAGCAAGCATAAGCTAGTAAAAGGTGTATAGCCTCGAGGCGAGCAACCGAAGCATAAGTTTCCTCATAATCAATGCCTTTCTCTCGGTTATAAACTTGAGCCACTAGCCAGGCTTTGTTCCTAGTTATCACTCTGTTTTCATCGAGTTTATTTCTAAAAACCCACTTAGTTCTAATAACTTGATGATCTCGTGGATGAGGGACACGGTCTCATACATCATTTTTTTTAAAACTGGTTTAATTCATCTTGTATTGCCATAAGCCAATGCTCATCAAGCAAAGCATCTTTTATGCTTTTGGGTTCAACTTGTGATATGAATGCAAAGTGATAATGAAATTACTTATCTTGGAGCGTGTAGTCATGCCTTTGGTGATGTCTCGAAGTATGTTGTCAATTGAATGGTCCTTGGAGGTTCTCCAAGCCAAAGGAAGACTGTCCACTACAACTGGCCTTTCAACCTTCTCCTTTTCAAAGTCGTTATCTTCTTCTTTCTCAAGTTCCACCACTTTAGGTTGATCAATTCCTTTTTAGAGTTCTTTGAGAATGTCTTGTGAAGATAGACCTACATCATGAAAAGAAACACATTTTCTGACATTTCTCGGATAAGATTCATCAAAAGTGACATGTACTGACTCTTCAACAATAAGTAATATTTTGTTATAAACCCTATAAGCTTTGCTCTATTGAGAGTATCCAAGGAAGATACCTTCATCAGCTTTTTCATCAAACTTTCCAAGATTATCCTATCCATTATTTAAAACAAATCATTTGCATCAGAAAACTTGAAGATGCGATAAATTTGGTTTTCTACCCTTTAGTAGTTCATAAGGAGTTTTGTATAAAATAAGACGTATTAGTATCCTATTTAAGACATAACATGCCATGCTAATGGCATCGACCCAAAAAATACTTAGGTAGATTACCCTCATTGAGCATAGTTCTAGCCAACTCCTCTAAAACATGAATTTTGTGCTCCACAACACTGTTTTGTTGTGAAGTTATTGGAGCGGAAAAATTATGCTCAATGCCATCTCAAGAGGTGGTTTTCAAATTCACCTCCATGATCGCTTCGGATAACAAATATTTTTAAATTCATCTTATTTTGGGATAACCTTGCAAATTGTGTGAAAGCTGAAAAAGTCTCATCTTTACTATGCAAAAAGATGACCCAACAAAATCTCGAGTAATCGACTACTATAACAAAACCATAGTAATTACCACCTATACTTTTAGTCCTTGAGGTGCCATAAATATCCATATGGAGAATCTCAAGAGGTCTCAAAGTTGAAACAATTTTTTTCGATTTAAATGAGACTCTTGTTTGCTTACCCATTTGGCATGCATCACCTAGATGGTCTTTTGAAAACTTTATTATTAGTAGACATATTACTAAATCTTTTGAAGTCACTTTGTTTAGTAAATCAAAGTTGACATGATCTAGGCGTCTATGCTATAACCAAGAGTCTTCACTCATTGTCACTAGACACTTAGTTCCTCTCAAGGATATGTTATATAACTTAATCATATAGGAGTTATTAACCCTCAAGCCATTAAACATACACTTTTTCTTTCTACATGTTAAAAAATGAAACAGGTATTTCTAAAAGTTACTTTAATGCCATTGTCGCATGGTTGACTAATGCTAAGAAGATTATGTTTAAGACCTTCAACTAATATAACATCGAAGATAATAGTAGATGAGGGATTACCTACACTACCTTTTCCAAGTATCTCTCCCCTGTTTTTGTCTCCATAGGTAACAAAATACTTCTTCTTGGCATAAATTTAATGAATAAAGAGATGTCACCTGTCATATGTCTTGAGCATCCACTAACGAGAAACCACATTTTCTCTGTAGAGCCAAGACATTCGACCTATAGAACCAAACGAGAGTAATAGGTACCCAATTTTCACTGGGACCTTGAGAGTGATTGAAATCAAGGTTGAATTTGGGCAACCATTAAAAACACCTTTAGGAACAAAGAGTCTCCTAAACTTACATTTTTCAGTAGTGTGACCTTTCTTGCAACAATAGTTACAAGATAAGTTGAGATGAGATGTACTTTTTCTATTTGAATCCTTTTGAACATATTTATACTTTTTATTTCAAGGGTTAAAAAACCATTTAAAATTTTATGAATAAATAGAAAATGTAACATTTGGTTGTAATGCCTTGTCCAATTTAGCTTTAAGAGTATGTACCTATTTTTGCCAAATGTAACAAGTTTCACAACCAAACCATGAAGGTTCTTCATCCTCATTCTTATCTTTTTGAATATCTACCATAGATTGCTTGAGAGCTTAATCTTTTTAGTTTCTAAAACTTTAGCTTCTAAATGTGAAAAGATTCTTTTGTTTGAAGCTAACTTTTTAAAAGCGTCTACGGCTTCTCAATGTAGATTTTCAAAAGCCTTTTGTAATTGAGAATAAGACAATTCATTAATAGATTCAAGTTTAGAATGAATTACATTATTCTTATTCTTTTTGTTGGCCGTGAAGCAAAACTTGGCCGATTCGTCACTTGAACTTAAGCTTTCATCACTTGTGATGGCCTTTCTCTTTGTCTTTCTTGATCAATAGACAACCCGACCTATAATGACCGACTTTTCCATAATTGCAGCATAAACCTCTATGTTTACCCTTTTTATTCTCATCTTCCTTTTAGGAGTTCGATAGCCTTCTAAAGTTGATTAGGTTCTTGTCGGAGTGCTTGAATCCATTTTTCCTTATGTACCTATGGTACCTTTTGACCCACAACCCCATTTCTTCATCATCAAAAATCTCGTCATCACTTGTTTCACAATCACTTTGCTCATTTATTGAGGACTTTGAACATGAAGCCTTTAGAGCAATAAACTTATTTTCTACCTCCTTGTACTTGCCTTTCTCCTTATTTATCTTTTTCTCATGCTTTTTCTCATGTTTTTCCAACCGAGTGAGTTCTTGCTCATGTTCTTCTAGCTTGCCAAATAAAGTTGTGAGATCAAGTGTTCTAAGATCATTTGCTTCTTTGATTACGGTGACCTTAGGTTGCCATTACCTATTAAGACACATCAAAGCTTTATTGGTAGAAATATCACTGGAAATAGGCATATCTAGAGCATTCAAATGAATTATAATATGTGCCAACCTCTTTTGCGTGTCGGCAATGGTTTCACCATTCTTCATGAGAAATAGTTCAAACTCTTGAGTTAAGGTATTGATCCTAGATAGTTTGACTTCATTAGTTCCCTTACGGGTAACTTCTAATGCGTCCTACATAGCTTTGGCGGTTTCACAATGGGAAATGCGATAATATTCATCAACACCAAGTGCTGATATGAGAATATTTTGTGCCTTCCAATCATGTGACCACAATTTCCTATCATTATCATTCCATTGTGCTTGCAGTTTTACTACAACGACACCTTCACCATTGGTCATTATAATTTGATTAGTAGCATTGGTGATGACATCCCATACAACCTTATCAAATGAGTTGATATGGATATGCATACAAGATTTCTATAACCATAATTTTCACCGGTAAAAATGGATGCTCTATTGTACGCCCCTTTAGGTTCGGTAGCCATTTTCTAATAAGCGAATATTGAAGCACAAAATTAATCGGAGCTATTTATACAACTTGTTAGAAGAAGGCAACTTATCTAGAGGGGTGAATAGATCCCAAGTTAAAAGAACTATACAAAAAACTGTTTTGAAAAATTTAACAGCTAGCGGAAGTGACCTAGACCGAATCCTCTAAACCGAACCGCTATCAAAAAGCCCGATTATGCGTATATAGAATAAAGTTATGATAATGAGAACAAATTGATCAATATAATTTTAACAATAATCACTTGAATGCTACAATAAAAGTGAAGTCTATTTCCAATGACAAAATACACAAAAACGTAACTGAGGCAAATTATCAAATACCTTGTGTGCAATCAACTTCATTTAGAATTTTATATGGTTTTTTTGATTTGAAAATCCAACCATAATCCAATAGATTATGATCAACTCAACAAAACCATTTTCAAAAGGTTATCAAAAAGTTTAACCAAGCGTATTGATTTCACAATCTACGAATTCAACCATTTGCAAATGATAAGTAAAAAAGATAGAGAAAGAGAGAAAGAGAGAAAAAGTACATAAGGATTTTTTTAGGCTGTTCCTCAATCGGCCTCGTTATGGGCACGTATGCCCTCAATTTAAACTCGAATTGAGATAATGAAAATTAACCTTTGCAATTGTCGTTTTACAAGAGAAATGTAGCAATACAACCCCACAAACCCTATGATTGATGTTGATTCTAACACTTTCTCTTCCCTTGATCTGAGCTTGATCAAGTCACTCAACAACACGAATTTGATCCACCATCTCACACTAATCCTTTGAAAGAAACCCCGTTCTTCAAATCTTTCACTTGATTGAATCCAAATTGCAAATTATTATCACCCAATATTTACCAAAATGATCCACCGTCTCATGTTACTCCTTTGCAAGAAACCCCATTCTTCAAAGCTTTCACTCAATCGAATCTAACTTGCATAATCTTATCCAAAACCTTCAAATCAAGAAATGATATTGAATTAAAACCCTAACTTGGTTTTCTTATTCGAAATTCGTAGCGGTAAATTCATGATCATCAAGCTATAGATAAGCTAGACGTCAATAAAACCAGAGTCGCCACCACGGTTTTATTGTTTCCAAGGGAAAAGGGAAATGTACGAACAAAACCCAAAAAATAAGAAGTTTTCAAGTCAAAATTAATAAAATGTCAGAGATTAGAGGTAAGGGGTTTGGTTACACAGAGGGAAGGTGTTAGCATCCAAAGTGTCCTAGGTACTCTTAGGGAGCCCTTTTTTGTGTGCATATGTGTTTTTGTACAAATGATGTTTGCAAAAAAAAAGTGTGGGGATGAGAAATGAATTCATTAATTATATTTTTGTGTTTGACAAGACCTTCGGACTTGTGCCTACGTACCAACATAAGAATGAGGGATCAAAACCTCGTAGTTCGTGGTATCAATTTCAAAGTGAATGCATTACTTTTAATAAAAAATTAAGTTTAAAAGGCACAAGGGCCTAAAAATGGTTTGAATGAGTGTTAGTTCTTTTGGCTTTTGAAATTTTAAGTCAAATATATTTAAGTTTATTCATAAGTTTGATTAAGAAAAGGAGTTTGAAAATGCAATGGCATAAGGCCAAAGTTTCTAATTTGTAAAATGGTCTAAGCTTAGAAAACAAACACAAGCAAAGAAGATTTTAAAAGGAGGGAGAGATTTTAAATTAAATAAGTGGGGAGGAGATGAAGAGACTAATCCTAAGCATAAATTTAAAAGAGAAAATGGCACTGATCACGAATCTGACCTCAATTCAAACTAACTCCAAGTATATTGAGAGATACATGGAGTTGAATTTTAAGGTGTATAAACTGAGTTACTTCGATTTGACCTCAAAGCAACTCAATCTTCTTGCCTACATTGGTAGGACTTCAGACAACCAAGGATCCAAGAGAATTGAGAGAGAATCGAAGAGAAGAAAAATCTGGAAAAATACCTTCAATGCTGTGCAGAACTTGATCTCTCTTGCTTAAATTCATGTTTGATCTTGCTCAAGAAGCTTGCAGAAGTAGCTTAGGATTGGTACAAGGATTTGGATCCTGGAGTTTTTGAATCTTCAAACAGTGACATTCAAACTCAAATTTCAAATGAAATTTCTTAGGTTTTCCTTTCAAATGTGAGGGTTTCAAGTGTGGGAGGGAAATTTGACGCGCAAGGTCTCATTTTTGATGCCAAGGGCCTCTTATTTATAGCTCAAGCAAGTGTTATTTGCACGTTCAAAAATATTTCCAAATTTGGCAAAGTGAAATACATGCTTGCATGGGCGGGTGGAGGCCTATGAAGCTACTCAATTCAGTCCATATGCAAGTGTAATTGAGTTTGAATGTGGATTGTAATGCAAGGCAAAAGTGTATTGATGTTTAAAGATTGATCCTTGCCAATTGATGCAGCCATGTTCAAACCATGCGTAGACCCTCAAACCTTGTCCAAATTGAATGAATTTAGACTCTTTGGAAAGGTTAGATCAAAAGGAACAACTCTTATGTTGAATACTTTTCCATTTGGAGCTTGTATCATGATGAATTTTGATATGGAAGTTTGGAAATTTCAACATGTCAAAAAAATTTCTAAGTGTTAAACCATATGTTCAATTATTCCACCTTGGATAACTTTTTATGTGAGCTTCAAATAAGAAAAGTGTCTTCATCCAAGTTGTAGCTATTTCAAAAACATTCAAAATCGTCACAAATGTGACCTCATTTGGATTTGGGATGAATGCGTTATGCATTTTTGAAGTTGAGGAAAATCACTTGTTCAATGGTATTGGTCCAAAATGACCTATAATGTATCCTCATATCACATGCTCATAAAAGTTGAATTAACTCTTCCTTCAAACATAAAAGTTGAATTAGAAACCTTGAATTTGATTTTGCAACTTAGAAATCTTTCATCTCATAAAAATTGAGCAAGTTATGGCCTTGGGAAGTTGACTTCCAAATTAGGGTTTAGACAAAATGACCTATAATCTTTCAACATAAAAAATGACTTTCCAAGAAAAACTAGCTCTAGACCTCAACATGAAAGTTGTTTGGAATGTCATTTAGAGTAACGTTTCTCTTGGAATAATTTTCATATGATGAAAATTGTAGGAGATAGGGTCTAGGGGAACCTAGTTTTGACCAGTTGACTTTCTCTGGTCAACTACCATGAACCACCTTGCTAACTTGCAATTCTCTTGACTTTTTGGATTCTTGGTGTAGACCCGAATTTTTACCCTAAGATCCCTCATGTAATTCCATCATAAGCATTAGCATTGGGATCATATCTTGGCATCCTCCTTACCCCTCTTTCATTGGGTTTATTTTGGGAGAGATCACCAAGCACTTTGTGATTGTATCATACTTGTATTTTATCATTTCACTAACCAATATACCAAAAATATGTCTTTGCATTTTCCTAACTCTTTTGTATGTAGGGCATGATCTCCATTGATCTATCAAGTTCACATCTAGGGTTTGAGACCTTCATGAACAAAGAGCACAACCAAGAATTGATCCAAGAATGGCTATGAGCATCATATATGAGTCCCAATGTTCTCTACATGTTATTGATCAAGTTTTATTCAAGAGTTTGAGGGTGATTTGCCTTGGAAACCCTAGTTTGACTAGATATCTTGAGTAACTTCTCCAACAAGCTATCTCACCAATTGATCAAATTTCTCAAGGGACACTTAAAAATTCATTATATTATTCATATATGATCTACCATGAGCCAATAAAGTCAAGAGAATTGGAAGTTAGCAAGTTGGTTGATGGTGGTTGGCCAGATGAATTCATCTGATCAAAACTGGCCCCCATAGACCCTATCTCCTACAATTTTCACCATAGGAAAATGATTCTAAGCGCAAACTTACTCTAAATGACATTCCAAACAACTTTCATGTTGAGACCTAGAGCTATTTTTGCTTGGAAAATCATTTTTTATGTTGAAACATTATAGGTCATTTTGTCTAAACCCTAATTTGAAAGTCAACTTTCCAAGGCCATAACTTGCTCAATTTTTATGAGATGAAAGATTTACAAGTTGCACAATCAAATTCCATGTGTCTACTTCAACTTTTATGTTTGGAGTGGGAGATAATTCAACTTTTTTGAGCATGTGATATAAGGTTACATTATAGGTCACTTTTGACTTATACCATTGTTCAAGTGATTTTTCCAAACTTCAAAAATGCATAACTCTATCATTTCAAATCCAAATGACATGAAATTGGTGACCATTTTGAAGGTTTTTGAGAGAGATACAACTTTTATGAAGACACTTTTCTCATTTGAAGGTCATATAAAAAGTTAAGCAAGGTGGAATATTGAGACATATGGCTTGACACTTAGAAAAATTTTTATATGTCAAAAATTTCCAAACTACCACCTCAAATTTCTCCAAGTTTCAAGCTCCAAATGGAAAAGTATTGAACATGAAAGTTGTTCCTCTTGATATCACCTTTCCAAAGAGCTCAAATTCATTCATTTTGGACAAGGAATGCATAGGCTACGCATGGCATGAACATGATGTCATCACTTGGCAAGGATCAAACTTCAAATCCAAATGCAGACTTGCCTTGCAATCCAAGCTGAATTCAGACTATCTAACATTCATTTGTGGACTTATGACAATGATTTTATGGGCCTATGCGCACCTGTGCACCCATGCATCATCAATGACCAAATTTGGAAAGTGATTTGAGGTGTGCAAATATCAATGGTTTCAGCTATAAATAGAGCCTCATATGCTCAGCAATCAACAAACATTCGCACCAACTTTGATCCCCCATCTCTAACCCTCACTTTGCAAAGGATAAACCTGAGAAATTCATTTGAATTTGAGGTTGAATTTCCACTGTTTTGAAATTCAAATCTCCAGGAATCCCCAGCCTTGTAAGCATTCAATCCTTCTTCTGCAAGCAAGTGGAGTGAGATCAAGTACAAGCAAGATCAAGATCAGTTGAATCCAGACCTCCATTGAAGGTATTTTCCCGAAATTTTGATCTCTTCGATTCTCTCAAATTCTTGCTCAATTCTATTGATTCTTTGGTTGTCTGAAGTCCTACCAATGTAGGCAAGAAGATTGAGTTACTTTTAGGCCAAATCGAAGCAACTCAGTTCATGTACCTCAAATTTCAACTCCATGTATCTCTTAATATACTTGGAGTTAGAGTGAATTGAGGCCAGATTCGAGCTCAATGCCATTTTACTTTGAAATCATGTCCTTGTTTTTAATTTTGGTGATGGTTGATGATGGACCAGTCTGGTGAGGTCCACCGGAGAAGAAGACCGGAGCTACATCTCCGGCGATGTGTTGGCATCTCTCACATCCATATGATTCATCTCATTTGTTTTTATCTGGTTCGTTCCTTTTGAATACCATGCCTTTGCCCGCTGACTCATGTGCATGGTGGAACGTGTGTTTCTGGCCACTTGATCTGCCACCTCAATTAATGAGGGAGGTCAAGCGGTCCACGTTTTTCTGATATTTTAATTTTAATTTTAATGACATTATTTTCAATAATTCATATTAAATTCAATATTGATCCAAAAAATATGGGACTTTCACCAAAAAAATTCAAATATTTTTCTCTTTGATATTCTGAATTAAAATTATTTTTTGGATCATTGTAAATATTTTTCATGAATTAATTGATTTTGCATTTGTTTTTAATTGTTTAAAAAATATTTTTAAATGTCCAAAAATTATGAAAATATTTCTCCAAGGTCCTTTGACCTTGTTTGACCTATGATAAATCTCATGGCCATTTCTTTGGTGTTTTGATGAGATTTTAGGAATTTGACAAACCATATTTAATTTAAATACACTATTTTAGTATTTTTAATTTGAATAAATGTCAAATAAATTTGTTGACCAATTGTGATGACTTGTTTATGTTTGAATCTTGTTGTTGGGCCTTGGTCAAGGTTGGTTTGACTTTGTCAAATTAATATCATTGGATTTAGGGGATTGATGGAATGTACATTCCATCTCCCAAAATGAATGGATGATATTAATTTGGTAAAAGTCCTCCTTTGACCAATTTGTGTTTTGATCCATTCCCCTCCGACTTCATCTTATTCCACTTCTTTATTCATTCATTCCCTTTGGCCTATGATATCTCAAAGTCCTAATGCTAGTTGATTGAAAAATTGACATGAGTATGGATGAGATTAGGCCACACCTTTTGCATTTTCTCTTTGTGTGTGGTATGTTTCATGAGCATAGTCCATTATACTATGTCTCTAACATGCATTAACACCAATATTCTATTGCCCAACCTCAAATAGTTATGACTTCTACATAAGTCCAATTACGATTGCTTAACACAGCGCTAAACTTGTGACATAAAAGGCATAAGCATTCTAGTTAGTGAGATTGTAAGTCTCCCCTCTCTCATGGTATTGTATGGAAACTTGGCCTTCTTTCCTTCCTTTGGAAGATGCTTTGGTTCAAGGATTCATGCTTGTGATAAGTGGGTTGAGTTTTCTCCAAAGAATGTCTTGAAATGAAAAGCAAAAGCAAAAGAATACTAACCCCTAACCAATTAACTACTAACTTTTTATTTCAAGCTTTTACTTTATTGCAATTTACTTTTAGCACTCTATTTCATTTGTCATTGTTCATATCATTCTAATTATTTATGTTAATGCAATTTTCACTTTGTCCATTTGGACCATATTGTGTGATATATTTTGTTTGTGTATACTTTGCTTGTTTGTGTGGCCTTTGACCATTAATGTACATAATGATAACAAAAAACCCTAAAAAGACTTTTGAGTGGACTGTTGGCTTGATCATTGGACAAATGGACTTAGAATCTAGGCAACCTTCCTATGCTAAAGGACTTGGCCAATGCCAACTTGTTGAAGAACAAAGTGTGTGCAATTTGAGATTCATCTGACACATCTTTGAAGACCTCTCTAAGTTCATCTGCAACATGATCATTGTGAAGCTGTTATTTTGAACCTGTGACTTATGGAATTCATCTGTTGCATGGGCTATTTTGGAGAAGATCATGGAATAGATAAGCTTGGATGTGGCCATCTTTATTTAATGCCTTTCTCTTGAAGACAATATAATTGTGCATTTGTGTGTTGTTTGATTCTAAAAGTCCAAGGGAATTCCGGGTTTCTATTGATATTCTTGTTTATTGGATTGCTACCCATTTGGTTAGATCCTTTCAACTCTAAACTTTTAATTTTGAACATAGGATAGTCTCTTCATCTTCTCCCTATTTCTTTAATTTCAAATCTCTCCCTCCATTTTTCAAAATCTTCTTTGTGTGAACTACTTTTGTTCTAAACTTTGACCCCTTTTGCAAAAGGATAGAAACTTTGGCTTTATGCCATTGCATTTTCAAACTTCTTTTCTTAAATCAAACTTGTAAATATACTTAACTATACTTGACTTAAACTTTCAAAAAAGCCAAAAAGAACTAACTCATTCAAACCATCTTTTAGACCTTTGTGTCTTTCAAACTTAATTTTTGTTAAAAATAATGCATCCACTTTGAAATTTGTATAACGAACTACGAGGATTTGATCCTTCATTTTTATGTTGGTACGTAGGCATAAAACCGAAGGTCTTGTCAAACACAAAAATATAATTAATGAATTCTTTTCTCATCCCCCCATTCTATTTGTTTGTAAACATCACTTTATACCAAGTACATATACACACAAAAAGGGCTCCCTAGGAGTACCTAGGACACTTTGGATGCTAACACCTTCACTCTGTATAACCAACCCCCTTACCTGTAATCTCTGACATTTTATTAGTTTTGATTTAAAAACTTCTTACTTTTGGGTTTTGTTCATACTTTTTCCCTTTCCCTTGGAAACAATAAAAGCGCGGTGGCGACTCTTGTTATTTGATCTCTAGCTTGTCAATAACTTGATGATCATGAGTTTCCCGCTATAGAAATTAAGTGGCGACTCTGCTGAGGAGTAGTCTCCAATGGGTTTAGCCTACATTTTGTGTGAATATATTTGTATATATATGATGTTTGTATATATGTATGTGTGATATAATCTGCTTGTTGTGCTTGGTGATCTCTGAGTGGTGAGATAAGTTCTAACCCGAACTTGAGTGCAATTAAGATATGAGGATGGTATAGTCATGTTCGACTTGTGTGGAATAGTCCTTAACAAGTTGGCTTGAGATCCATCTGCTCAGTAGAGACTTTTTTGGATTTGGAAATGTCACACAAGTATTTGTGGTTAGGCATTACTATTTCTAATTGGGTCCGAGAAGCTGAGGACCTTAGAGCATTTAACCCATCTTGGCCTATTTAAGACGTAATGCGAAAATTGTTCAAGTGTAGACTTGATAACAGTTGTTACGCGATACTACACTCAGACGAGTTTCTCTTGAGAATATTATGGGTCGATGAGTCAGTCATCTTAACCTATAATATTCAATAGATGGAATTAAGACTCTGGGAACTTTTTAGAAAATGATCTACATGTTTTTATCCTTAGTTCACTCCTTTGGGATGGTTCTTACCCAGACTCCATGCTCGTGACTCATAACAAACCCTTGATTCTTGGTTGATCCAATCAAGTCTTGTCAATATCAATGGAACTTGGGTGTTGATAAGGTGTAAACCATAATCCACCAAAATGGGTGATTGATCTTGACAATGACTTGATTCATCCCGTGACCTTTGTTTGCCTTGTGTGTGATCCCTTATTTGTGATTGTTGCATTCATGCATTCACGCGTATCATAACATTCATCACACGAAAATTTCAAGGAACTAAGGTATCATTTGCAAATATTTTCAGACCATGGATTGTGGACGAAGGAACACTAAGAAGTACAGTTTCAGATGTCCCGACTTGAAAGAGTTAAGGAAGCTAGCATCTTTTGTATTAGATCCCTTGGACTTCAAACAACGTTATGGGAAGCTTCTGTCCATCTTGTCTTCTGACGTGGTTGAAGGACTCTTAAGTGTGCTAGTGCAGTTCTATGATCCTCTCTACCATTGTTTCACTTTCCCAGATTTTCAGCTTGTGCCTACCTTGGAGGAGTATTCTCATCTTTTGGGGATACTTGTTTCTAGTAGAGTTCCTTTTAGTGGATTGGAGGATATTCCCCGATTTAGTATTATTGCTGAAGCTCTTCACTTTAAGAAGTCTGAGATAAAGGCTCATTGGGTGAAGAAAGGAGGATTATTTGGGTTGCCATCTGTTTTCCTCATCAAGGAAGCTACTACTTTTGCTCAAGCTGGTAGTGTGGACGCTTTTGAAGCTATCTTTGTGTTGCTCATCTATGGATTAACTTTGTTCCCTAATATTGACGGTTTTGTTGATGTTAACGCCATTAGACTTTTCTTGATTGGGAATCATATGCCTACTTTGTTGGGTGATATGTATTCCTCTTTGCATCTAAGGAATTCTAAGGGTGGTGGAACGATTGTCTGTTGCATTCCTCTTCTGTACAAGTGGTTTATTTCGAACTTGCCTCAGACGCCTGCTTTTGTGGAGAACAAACAATGTCTAAGGTGGTCTCAGAGACTTATGTCTCTCACTAATGATGATATAGTTATGATCCGTCCTTAAGCAGTTTGGAGATTATTGATAGTTGTGGTGAATTCTCTAACGTGCCTCTCATTGGTACACAAGGAGGAATTAACTACAACCCTACTTTGGCTCGTCGTCAACCTGGGTTCCCCTTGAGAGACAAACCTAATAACACTTTGTTAGAAGGTATTTTCTATCAAGAGGGTAAAGATTCCCAACATTTGAAGTAGAATATTGTGCATGCTTGGCATAATGTGCATAGGAAAGGAAGATCCGAGCTTGGTCCGTGCAATTGTGTAACTTTGGAAGCTTACACTCTTTGGGTGAAGAAGAGAGCTATGGAGTTGAAGATGCCTTATCCTTATGAAAAACCTATGTCTATGGTTGTGGTTGAGCCATTAACTCTCCCTAACCAAGATGTAAAGGAGTTGGAAGACGCCCTCGTCAAGATGAAATAAGAGAAGGATATGTGGGAAGTGCGTTTTCGTGCTTTGAGCAAGAAGCATGAAGAGTTGCAATTGGAGTCTAAGGACAAAGATGCACTTATCGAGCTACTTGAAGACCGAGTGACGAAGAGACAGAGAGAGCCAGAGGTTTCATCTTCTAGCATGCCTCAACCTTCCGTTGCTTGGAAGAAGATTGTTGATCAGCTTGTCCTCGAGAAGACTCAGACGAAGGCTTCTTTTGAGATCGAGATTCGTCGCATTCGAAGGAAGTACGTGCCTTCAGCCAGATCTTCTGACATTATTGTTAGGGATCCTTAGGATGACTAGTCTCCTTTTCTCTTGTATCTTTTTATTTTGGTTTCTGAAATTATACTCAGTGTAATCCTTCCAATTTATATAGATTTTTTGGTCATATCAAATTGTTGCAATTTCCATTTAAATATTATATATTTGCAAATGATATAGTAGGTTCCTTGAAAATAAAAATAATCAAGCATTGCATTTCATGCATCATTTGTATAAGCAGGTTTTCTCCAGATGTCTGATTGGTGTTTCTTTTGTGCTTTAGCCAAGCTGACTCACCGGTACAATACCCGAGCCAATCATCAGAAAATCATGGAACATTTGGAGCAAGAGAACAAAGAGCTGAGGGACGAGATCGCCCGCCTTACTGCCATGATGGAGTCAGTTCTTGCTGCTCAGAATCAAGCTTTTCTAACACCTGCAACTCCTCCCGAGAGGACTGTTACTTCAGAGGTGGCTACCTCTACCATGCCTACTGCTACCGCCCACTTCACGCCGAATATGCCTGTCGGATTCCCGTGGGGAATGTCGCCCAACTTTGTGCCAGAAGGCTTTGCGCCTACATTTGCTTCCATGCTGGCATCTAGCCCGGTCATGTTCGTATCACCTCCTGTTATACATACTTTGCCTCGTGTAGAGGATACCATCTATCATTCCAAGCCATCTGAGGGTCCGGATGTTAATGAGAAGATGGATGAGATGAAAGATCAGTTTCTTGAGTTGCGCAAGGAATTGAAGACGCTGAGAGGTAAAGATCTGTTTGGGAAGAGTGCTGTCGAGTTGTGTTTGGTGCCCAATGTCAAAATCCCGGTGAAGTTCAAAGTGCATGACTTTGAAAAGTATAAGGGGAATTCTTGTCCACTCAGTCACCTTGTGATGTATACCCGCAAGATGTCTACTCAGACCGACAATGATCAATTGCTTATTCACTACTTCCAAGATAGTCTGACTGGTGTTGCACTCCGTTGGTACATGGGGTTGGATAGTGCAAGCATTCACACTTTCAACGACTTGGGATAGGCTTTTGTGAAGCAATACAAGTATAATGTGGACATGACGCCAGATAGAGACCAAATGAGGTCTATGTCTTAGAAGGACAAAGAGACATTTAAAGAATACGCGCAAAGATGGAGGGAGTTGGCTACCCAGACCACTCCTCATTTGGAGGAGAAATAAATGACAAAGATCTTCTTGAAAACTCTGAGTTTATTTTATTATGAAGCCATGATCGCTAGTGGCCCCAGTGATTTTACCAAAATGGTAAACATGGGGATGAGACTTCAGGAAGGAGTCTGTGAGGGACGGTTTTCAAGAGATGAGGCGTCAACAAGCAAGAGATATGGTAGCAACTTTGGTAAGAAGAAGGATAGTGAGACCAATGTAGTAATTAGTGGGAGGAAGAGGAGGCCTCAGATTAGAAGAAATCCACCACCCCGTCAACATCATCATCATCAAGTGTCATCAGCAATTCCGGTATTTCCTAATCAACAAGCAACACCAATTCAACAAAAACAACATCAACGTCAACAACAACTGCAACAAAGAAAGAAAACCTACAACCACAACAATACCAACAACAATCATCATCAGCAGAACTTTGAGAGGAATAAGGTCTCTTTTGAACCGATTCCTATGTTGTATGCAGAGATGTATCCCTCGCTAGTTCTCAAGAACTTAATTCAACTGAGGAACCCACCGCAGATCCCAGAACCACTTCCCTGGTGGTATAAACCTGAGCTTCATTGTGCTTTTCACCAAGGAGCTCCCAGAAACGATATTGAAAACTGCTATCCATTGAAGTACGAGGTTCAAAAGCCTATGAAGAGTGGTATGGTGTCCTTTGAGGACCGCGCACCAAATGTGAAAGCAAATCCTTTTCCCGCTCATGGGAACTCTTCAGTGAATATGGTGAGCAGTTGTCCTGGAGAATTCAAGGTTTATGACGTCCAGTTTATCCGAAGATCTTTGGTGCAGATGCACAAGGATATCTGTTTGGTGAGTGACTGTGAACATGACCATGATGGTTGTGTTGTTTGTAGTGTGAACCCAAAAGGGTGTGATATAGTGAAAAGGGACATCCAACATCTGATGGATGAAGGCATGATCCAAATTGTTAAATCCCATAATGTAGATGACGATGTCAATGTCATAGTGCCCGTTTTCAAACAGCAAGAGCGGTTGGTAATTCAATATGATAGCAACAACAATAAGAATGTCAGTCAAAGATCAGTATCACCGTTGGTAATATGGTTAGCGGGCCCAGCCTTGTATTCATCTGATAAGTTTGTACCGTACCAGTACAATGCTACAATGATAAAGAATGGTCAAGAGGTCCCGTTACCTACAACTAGTTTAGTAGTGAGCATTGCTGATGTAACGAAGGTGACCCGCAGTGGTCGAGTGTTTGGGACGGTGTTCCCAGAAAACAAAGAGGAAACGATTGTTGGTAAGAAGATGGAAGTGCCTAATGTAGATCCGGTTGGTTATTCAAAATATAAGTTTGGTGAATCCAACAACTTGAAATCCAATGATGATGATGAGGTACTCCGATTGATAAAAAGGAGCGAGTTTAATGTGGTTGAGCAGCTGCTCCAGACTCCCTCAAAAATCTCAGTGTTGTCTCTGCTGATGAACTCCGAAGCACACAGAGAAGCACTACAGAGAGTTCTTGAACAAGCATACGTAGAGCATGATGTTACCATGGATCAGTTTGATCACATCGTGGCTAACATCACTTCATGCAATAATTTGAGCTTCTGCGATGAAGAACTCCCTGAGGAGGGAACAAATCATAACCTGGCCTTGCATATTTCAATGAACTGCAAGGAAGATGCTTTTTCAAATGTGCTTGTTGACACCGGTTCGTCACTCAATATGTTTCCGAAGTCAACTTTGTCAAAGCTATCTTACCAAGGAGCGCCCATGAGGTATAGCGGTGTAATCGTCAAAGCCTTTGATGGTTCGTGCAAGACAGTAATTGGTGAAGTGGACCTTCCAGTCAAGATAGGTCCGAGTGATTTTCAGATTACTTTTCAAGTAATGGATATCCACCCGGCCTACAGCTGTTTATTGGGAAGGCCATGGATTCATGAGGCAGGAGTTGTTACCTCCACTATGCATAGGATGATGAAATTTGAGATGCCCCTTGAAATATTTGATCAATTGGTGAAGAAGCTTGTTGAAGAAGTTACACAAGATACCTAGATGAACTAGGGTTTCCAAGGCAAACCAATTCCAAACTCTTGAAGAAATCTTGATCAAAAAAACATGTAAAAGATAATGGGGACTCATATATGATGCCCAGAGCCATTGTGGAGAATTCCTTGGTTGAGCTCTTAGCAACGAGGGTCTTAAACCCTAGATGTGAACTTGATGGATCAAAGGTGATCATGTGCCTTACCTACAAACGAAGTAGACAAATGCAAAGACATATTTTTGGTATTTTGGTTAGTAAATGATAAAATAACAAGCATGATACAATCACATGGTACTTGGTGATCTCTCCCAAAACAACCCCAATGAGTAAGGGGTAAGGAGGATGCCAAGGTATGATCCCAATGCCAATGCATATGATGAGATAGCATGAGGGATCTTAGGGTCAAAATTGGGGTCTTACAAAATCCCCAAAGATTTTCAACCTAATTTAAAATTCAACAACCTAAATTGAACGTTATTAACTCTGATTCTAGATGACACTCAAACAAAAAATGATAATGTGTAATTTGTTTATGTGTATGCATAGAACATATGTTGAGGATAAATAGAACTCTTTGTATACTCCTGGTTTCGTCTATGGTTTTGCACCACCATGAAATGATGCACGTATGAGTATTTATATGTATGCAAGTTGGATGCAAAAGGAATGCAAAAGATTTGGAAAAATGCATCGTATGTGTTGACCTATGTAAGTCATGTGTTGACACATTCGAAGCATGTGTCGACCTATATAGGTCATGTGTCGACTCATATAGGAAATGTTCTTCTATGTGTCGACCTGAAACCCCTCCATAGTCGGCACATCAAATAGAGGCTACATGCTTTAAAATTGAACTATATGTGTCGACTCATAACTCGCATGTGTTGACTCATGGAAGAATTTTTTCTTCTATGTGTCGACCTGAAATGCGTTATGTGTCAACTCGTGCATTACAAAAGCTACATCCTTTAAAGATTATCCACATGTGTCGACTCATAGTATGTATGTGTCGACACATAGACCTGTTTTTCACATAAAGACCTGTTTTTAATGCATGAAACCTTTTATAAACCATTCCTAGGTCTCCTAATACTAAGATGCATATTTAGACTCTGAGAATACCGTTCAATATACATAAATGCTAAAATATCCTAGTTTTGACATCATACAAAATACATCTAACAGGAAGTTGCAACTCACAAGTTTTAGCCGACCTATTGTCTTTACCTTGTTTACATCTTTTGTGGAATTAAGATGGTCGTAGAGCAATTTCAATCCGTCAAAGCTATTACCCTAGAATTTAAACTCATTGGATGGTTTGGTTTGGTTGCTTTCATCGACCTCTTGCATCAAAGAGGAAATTTTGTAATTGACTCTATAAACCTCGCGATTCACCAAAGTTTTCATCTTCTTTGGGGAGTTCGAACGAGAGTCCTCTGATGGCGGAATGGTTGATACTTTGGGCTCATAAATTCTTGGGACAATTTTACTTAGTGTTACCTTTTTTCTTATTTAAAGTCCGGGTTTCTAAAGCAGACAAGTCCTACTTAGTCGCGAATTGGCCGATTCCTCCTCTAAGTGCCCGGGCTTCCAACATCAACTTTCTCTGCTCCTTCACAGACAAGACAGTCATTTTTATGCAAAAAGGACATGAAAAGGGTTAGAAAAATAAAGTGTAGTGAAATGAATAATGCAAAAAGAAAATAGATGAGTATTACCCAAAAAACGGAAGGATTTGTTCCTCGGGTAAAGGCAATATATCCCAAATCTTCATCATATGAAAGGAATCTAATACGGCAAAAGACTGGATTTATAAGGTGTTTAGCTTATCAAAATCAAACCCAAACACCGAAAGTGGGTTTCCAATCCAATAGATAGGAAAGCAATGAGATTCGTATAACGCATACTGTAACACCTCAATTTTAGTAATTTATTTTGTGTAAGTCGTTTTGATTAAATTATGTATTTGAATGATTATTTTGTTGTTGGGTGTTGATGGGGTGTGTGTCCTTGAGATAGGAGAACATTTAAGGGGTTGTGACCACATGATTAATCTAGAATAATTTAGAGTTATTTTAGATATTTAAATAATGATTTAATTGATTATTTAATTAAATATTAAGAAAAAGGAGAATGTGAAGAGATTTTGAGGGAAAGGTGGTAATTACAAGGTTAAGTTGAGGGTAGTATAGGGAAATTCTGTTGGGAGAAAGATGGTTACTAGAAAAAGGGGAATTGTGAAAAAGGAATTAGAATTTCATCGTACATAGAAATTTGAAGAAAATAGAAGGAAGGCTAGGCCAAAAGGCTAAAGGTGATCTAGAGGAAGAGAGTGAAGGTTCCACTTCAGAATTATTGCAAGGAATTCAAGTAAGGGTGAGAATTTGTTCTAATAGTAAAGGATATGGTAGAATGTTAGAATGGAGGAATCCTTAACCTCCTTCGGGTTGGGTGTTCTATATCTAAATTCTGGTTTCCATGTTATATTTATTGATTGTATGATGAATTTGGTGTCAAGTCCATGTATCCTATGTATGCATATGTTTGTTTGATGTTGTTTATGATGTTATGTCATGGTTGATGTTTGAAGGTTTTAACCTTGATTTGTGTTATTTGTGAATTAGAGATGATGAGTATGATGATGTGTTGTAATATGATATTGATTCATGAAAACTATGGAGTAATTGATGAATTAGGAAGCTATAATCATGAGAAATTGGATTTTATTTTATGGATTTTGTAGCATAAGCTTCTGACACATAAGGGAGTGTTTGGATGGTGTAAAACCTGATTTTTTGGAAAATTTTGCATTATAGGTCGACCTATGAAGGTCATGTGCCGACCTATATACGTCACAGGTCGACACATACAGTCAACATATAAGATAGAACGTACATGATTTAAAAATGTAGTATATGTGTTGACCTATAGATGTTATGTGCCGGCCTGGAGATGTTATGTTCTAACCTATAGATGTTATGTGTCGACACATAACTTCCAGAATGTTGTTTTGCACTATTCGACAATTTTGGCCATAACTTTTGACCCGTATACAACGTGCCATTTGAAGTGTTAGAAAGCTAACACCCGGATCTATAAAGTGATAGTTATAGGTGCATTGTTTGAGAATTATTCCCATTACTAATGTATTGGTGAAGTTTTTGCTCATATGTCCGGTTAATGAATTGTTGACATATCCTGACAATTTTGGTCATAACTTTCATTCTGTAAGTTTGATTTTGATTATGTTTGAAGCATTAGAAATCTAATGATCATACCTATAACATGGTAGTGATTATTGAGATGTTTTGATACTATTCACGTGCCTACTATGTTGATAAATATATTGGTTTATATGTTTGATTGATTAGTTGCTGCATTGTTGTAATATTGTAGTGTGATAATGATGTTGTAATGATGTTAAGGTGTTGATAATTTGTTGTTGTTTGCTAATATTATTGATGTGGTAACATGAATTTATTGTTGCATGATGAATGATGTGATGCATAAATGATGAGATGCGTGTAGGGATCCTTTTACATAACCTTGTTGTGTTAATACATGTTATTGGAGAGTCATGCATTATGGTGTACGGGCTACGGTCCAATTTTGGTGAGCCTCGATCCTATGGTGATGGATCGGGTGCAAGTAGATAATTCCTATTATGGGTTATTATTGAAGTGTTACCTATGGTGATGGTAATGATTTTTTGTGAGCCTCAATCACATTATGATGGATCGGGTGTGGGTAGTTAATTCCTATTATGGGGAATTAGTGAAGCGTTACCTATGGTAATGGTAGCGATTTGGTGTACTATGGTTCCAAGAGGGAATCGATCCTATGATAGGAATCATGGAGTGAAATGAACCTAAGTGTTTATATTTGGTACCACATGCATGTCGAGTCGGTGTTGAGTACATTGCATAAGTGTTGCATTTGTATTGGTTGTTGTTGATGTGTTATTGGATGAGATGTTGTTGCATATGATTTAATGATAATTGAGACGTTGTTGCATATGATGTTAATGATAAGTGAGATGTGGTTGCATATGATGTTGATGATAGATGTTGTTGTTTATGATGTTGCTGATGAATTGGGTGTGAGAATGTGATATGTTATTGTGTATGATTGTGTAGATGTTGTACTCTATTATTCATGTTATATTGTTTATTATTGAAATAATTTCTCACCCCTTTGTTTGAATGTTGCCTTTACATGGGCATCATTGAAATATTTGGTTGTAGCATAGATGGAGTAAGTGGAAGGTAGCTCTTGAAGTGGCTTCCCATGGTTTTACTGTTTTTATTTAGTAGGGTCTTGCTCTGGTCAATGTAACATCGGGTTGGAGACATTTGTTTTCACTTCTTTTGTTTTGTCGAAGTTGTTATTTATGATTGATGAGATTTTGATATTGTAATAAGTTGAATTTATAATTCTTTTGTGGCGTTATGAAAGTTGGAGTTTTGAGACTATATGCCTTGAGTTACAATTGATATATTTAATTGATTTGATAATGATTCAACTGTGCTGATACCCTAAGTGAAGGCGAGCATGCAATGACAGATTTATGTGATGTTTTGTAACCTGTGATATGGAGCAGGATTTGTTTTTGATGTGTGTGACACCGTTGTGGTTGTGATTTTAGTTGAATTATGTGATAACTGTACGTCGGGTTTAGAAGGGTGTTACAATGGTTGTATCATAGTAGGTCGGTCCGTCCGACCATGTTGTTTAAATATGGTTGTTCCCTAGTATGCGACATGTGTGAGAACATTGTCAATGCTTGTTTTTTTTCATTTATAGGCTGAGAATGAAACAAGTGAGGGAGAAGCATTTGCTTCTGTTGGATGTTCCAAATGTTGAGAGCTTAGATATCATGTTGCTGCATGCGAGAGTGCAATGTTGGCTAGTTTAACTGTTTTGATAATGTTTTGCTTTTTCTAAACTCGAAGAGAGGTCAGATTCGAGGATGGTGTCAGTTAGCAAATGGTGTTATCCTTGAAGGAAGACGGTCAGGTGTTCTCATTGGTCACTTCCTTGAGAGGGGGAAAATGGTGTTTTATCTAGAGATAACCCAATGGTGTATTGAGTATCCTGACGTGTTCCCTAAGGATGTGTATGGTTTGTATTTCGTTGGAACAAGTTTACGTTATTCTTGGAATGAATTGGTTGGAGTTAAACCAAGTGTTTACTAATTGTTTTGATAAGTTGGCCCAGGGTGTCGCTGATTGCAAGAGCCCAAACGATGTCGAAGTTGTGTTGTTCCTAACACTGAAGATATTATGTATTCGAGATTCCTATCTACTGATTAAGTTGGGATGTATTTAGGGAAAACAACCAAGTATTATTGATGTTGCTTCTCGAAGAGAAGAGAGTAATATGACGGCTAGTGTCATGCCAGTGGTGTGTGATTCCTGATGTTTTCCTGAAAATATCTACGACTTGCCTCAAGAGCGTGAATCTGAGTTAGATGGAGGTGAAGAATTGATGTTTATATATGTTAAGCAAGTGAATGAGTTTGTGAAGGACGATGCTGCAGTGTTTATGATATTAGCTTATATGAAGGAGGAAACTAAAGCTGTGTTGGACGAGCTACATGTGGTGAGTGATTTTCTAGAAGTGTTTGTAGATGATATCAGTGATTTACCGCCAGAGCATAAAGTGGAGTTTTCTATAGACTTAGTACCTAGTACTAGTCCGGTGTCGATGGCTCCTTATAGGATGCCCGCTTCAGAGTTGGGTGAAATTGAAGAAGCAACTAGAAGATCTGCTTGAGAAGAAGTTTGTTCGTCAGAGTGTTTTGTCGTGGGGTGCGCTAGTGTTGATAGGGAAGAAGAAGGACGATAATATAAGGCTATGGATGAACTATTGAAAATTGAATAAGGTGACTAGAAAGGACAAGTATCCACTTACGATGATTGATGATTTGATGGATAAATTAGTAGGTAGAGGATGTGTTACAATGGGAGACTCTGAAGTCTGTCACTGAAATTAGATATTTTCTTGGATTGGCTGGTTACTATAGGAAGTTTATTGAAGGTTTTTGAAAGTTAGCATGTTCGTTAACTCAGTTGACTCGAAAGGGTCAAGCCTATGTCTGAGATTTGCAATTGTGAAGAGAGTTTCCAAGAACTCAAGAAGAAGTTGACATCTGCTCCAGTTTTGATCTTACTGAATCTAAGTGAGTCCTTTGTTGTATATTGTGATGCTTTGAAGATGGGTCTGGTAGGTGTATTGATGCAGAATGATCAGGTTATGGCTTATGCTTCGAGGAATTTGAGACTTCATGAAAGGAATTACCCTACACATGATTTTGAGTTGGAAGTAGTGGTATTCGTGTTGAAGATTTGGAGGCACTGCCTGTTTGGCTCCAGATTTGAAGTGTACATTAATCGCAAGAGTTTGAAGTATTTATTTAATCAGAAAGAATTGAACATGAGGAAGAGGAGATGACTCGAGTTATTGAAAGATTTTGATTTTGGCTTGAGTTATCATCCAGATAAGGCTAATGTTGTAGATGATGCAATGAGTAGGAAGCCTTTACGCATGTCAATGCTTATGGTTCGAGAGTTAGAACTAATTAAGAAATTAAGAGATATGAGTTTAGTGTGTGGAGAAACTCCTAACAGTGTGAAGTTGGGTATGTTGAAGTTGATGAGTGGTATCCTTTAAGAGATCAGAGAGGGTCAGGACATTGATTTGAGTTTGGTAGATCATCTCACATTAATCAACCAAGGTAATGAAGGTGATTTCCGAGTCAATAAGAATGGTGTGATGAGGTTCAGAGGTAGAGTTTGGGTTCCTGATATACCAGAGATTAACAAGAGTATTCTTGAGGAGGGTCACAAAAGTGGATTAAGTATTCATCCTGGTGCTACAAAGATGTATCAAGATTTAAAGAGGTTGTTTTGGTGGCCAGGAATGAAAAAAGATGTTGATGAGTTTGTGTATTCGTGTTTGACTTGCCAAAAGTCAAAGATTTAACATCAGAAGCCGTTATGTCTGATGCAACTGTTGAATATTCCATATTGGAAATGGAATAGCATTTTTTATGGACTTTGTGAGGCCACATGGTGTATCTTCGAGTATTGTTACGAATAGAGATCCAAGATTTACATCAAGATTATAGGAGAATTGCAAGCTGCGTTTGGAACTAAGCTGAAGTTAGGCCTCACTTATCATATGCAGACGAACGGTAAAAAATATAAGACTATCTAGTCTTTAAAGGATTTTTCAAGGGCTTGTGTTCTAGAATAATGAGGTCCTTGGTGTAGCTAGTTGCCATTGATTAAGTCTACCTACAACAATAGTTTCCATGCTAGTATTGGGATAGCACCGTATGAGGCATTGTGTCATAGGGGGCGTATGACTCCTTTGTGTTGGTATGAGTCAGGAGAGGGTGTTATGCTTGGACCTGAGATTATTCAGAACATGACTGAGAAGATAAAGATGATTAAAGAGGAGGAAAGCACTTAAGTTACAGGTGGGAGTCACATGATTTTGAGAGTTAACCCAGTAACCGGAGTTGGTCGAGCCTTGAAGTCTCGAAAGCCCGCGCCACATTTTGTTGGTCCATACCAGATCTTGCATGGGATAAGAAAGGTTGCCTGTTGGATTTCCTTGCCATCGTCGCTTGCTAATCTTCATGATGTGCTTCATGTGTCTCAGTTGAGGAGATACATTCCGGATCCATCTCATGTGATCCGAGTGGAGGATATACAGGTGAGAGAGAACCTTACTATCGAGGCATCACCAATGCAGATAGAGGAATGGGAAGTGAAGTAGTTGAATGGTAAGGAAAATACCTTGGTGAAGGTAGCGTGGGCAGGACCAGCTGGTGGGAGCATAACTTGGGAGTTAGAGTGTTAGATGAGGAATTTGTATCCGAATCTGTTCACTTGAGGAAATTTTTCGAGGGTGGAAATATTTTAAGTGGGAGAGAATTGTAACACCCCAATTTTATTAATTTATTTTATGTAAGTCATTTTGATTTAATTGTGTGTTTTTATGATTATTTTGTTGTTGGGTGTTGATGAATTTGGTTGAAGTCCATGTATCATATGTATGCATATGTTTGTTTGATGTTGTTTATGATGTTATTGAAGGTAGAGAAAAAAAAGAAAGGGGAGTTTGAATTGTTATGAAAAATAATTTTTTTTTAAGAACTTAGACACACGCAAAAAAAAAAAAGAATTCAACACAAAATTTTATACTAGTTCGCTTGAAATTCAAAGCTACTCCAGTCCACCCGGCCAAGGTGATTTCACCTTCAAAAAGGACTTAATCCACTAATCTTGAAAGATTACACAAACAACCGTCTAAGAGAAATAATCCCTTAACCCTCTCAAGTATTCAGACTTCACATAGTCACCTGAGGAAATATCTTAGCAATGATATGATTAGTAATGAACAGTGCTTCTAACAATAAGCAAATATTACAGATTATAAGAGCAAGAAATGTTTTCACGTTAGAGCAGCATCTAATGAGAGAGTGAAAAGAAAGTAATGGAAGAAATGTATTCTCGTGTATCAGGTGTATAACTTGTGAAGCATTCCATCCTTTTTATAGGAGAATGAGAAGACCGTTGGGTGTTAATGACAGAATCTTAGTCATTGAAGAGTGATTAACGTCATTAATCTCCTTGTTCTTTCCAAAGCAGTATGGAGCACAATAACTTCTTTCTAAAAATAGTTTCTTTCCAAAGGCAATTTTCTTCAATGTTAAGTTTCCTTGAGTCAGCGAATTCTGTAGTTAGAGGCTTTATTTAGCAATGTTCGCCTTGTATCTGATTTTATCAGAGTTTCTCTTTATTTGGCTTCTTCAGAATGTGCGTCTTCAGAGTCTGGATTCATTATTCTCTATCAGAGTTCCTGACTTTAGTTTTGCTAGCGCCTGTGTTGGATCAAAGCCAGAGTCTTCTGGTCACGTATCTTCTGAGTAGTATCTTGGCGCTTGATTCTGTATCTGATGGTTATCTATCTGATTTGTTTTGTTCAGAGTCCTGCACACTTAGACGAATTTCGTTAGGGTACCATTTGTGTTTCATCCTTTGTTATCATCAAAATCTTAGAGATACATTATAGAACTAAATTTGTTCTTACAATCTCCCCCTTTTTGATGATGACAAAACAAGTCAGAGTAATAATGAAATAGTACGAATATCTCAGAACCAGATAAAGGGAATGAACTCCCCCTGAGTTAGATCATGAGATTTAACAGAAGTTCTTACCGGGCCTTCCTTGCGTGGAGTTGGTTTTGTGCCTTATCTATTATCCTGCATAACTTTAGTTGTCATAAGTTATTAAGATTTTTTAAATGTTCGCAGCACCTTGAGAGGTTTTAGATATATGTTTTCATCAGAGCTGTCTTAGTTCTCCCCCTTTTTGTCAGAATAAAAAAGACTTAAAAAAAAATAGGCAAGAAACGAATATTCATACAAAATAGGTACAGATAGGCAGCAACGAAAGCATAGATCAGAAAGCAGAAAGAAACATCAGAAGAAAAAGCAACAAACAAAGAGCCTAAGTGCCTAAGGGTTTGGGGGAGGAGGCATCATTTGGAGCAGCTGAGCAGGTTCTGAATGTTGGTGTTGACGGAATCCTGGTGATCCAACCTAGCTCGTACCACTTGTTGTTCCTTTTACAATTCCTCTAGAGTCTTCAAGACCAGAGGGGCAAAACCAGAGGTAGATTGCTCCCCCTGAGTCAAAGCATCAGCCTTGGCCTTGGTAGCTTCCTCTGTAGTAATGCGTGCTTCTTCTTCAGCGTCGGCTTTTGCTTTTGCCTCAGCCTTAGCAGCAGCCTTTTCTTCAACTTCTCTGATCCTCTGCTCTTCTTCCAGGCGTGCTTTCTCTTCTACTTCCTTCCTGGCCTTTTCCTCAGCCTCTCTGGCCAAGCGAGCTTGGAGCCTTATACCAGTATCTCTGATGAAGTCGTTGCGGACTTGTTCAAAGAGCCCTTTCAGTTTGAAGGCTTCAGAGGTCATCCATATGATCACTCTCTTCTAGTGGATCCTTACTGCAGAAGGATCATCACTGATGCCAGAGTTGATATACAGAGACTTGATCTTCTCCACTGAAGACTCTACAAAAATAGTTATTGCTTCTTCTAAGGTGGGGAAGGCAGTTTCATGTTCAGAGTTAGAGGCTAGGGAGGATGGTGGATTTTGGTTGGTGTGATATGTATTTAGAATATGAGTGATGACGATAACAGAGGTTTGTGGTGGGGGAATATCAAAGGGAGATGGTGTTATTTGTTCGGGTTAAGGATTTGGTTGAGGTTCAGATGGTGAGGGTATTGGTTGTTCAGGAGGTGGATTAGGTTGTGCAGGTGGTGGTGTTTGAGGTTGATCATATGGAGGTGGATTTTGTTGTGCAGGTGATGGGGAAGTGACTTCAGGTTCAGGTTCAGTTTGTGATGGCTGTTGAGATGCCAGAGCATGAGCTTAAAGCTGAGCTAGAGTGGGGGATTGTGGGTCAAAAGGTTCGTTGTCATAGGAGAGAATATAGTATGGTGGGGATGAAGGTGAGGATGATGATGGTGAGGTAGTTTCATTCAACATTTCTGCTTCAGAAACGAGTAGTGTGGTGGTTGCAAGGTTAAATTTGAGATATGGTGGGTTAGAGGTTCTGGTGGTTGAGGGGAGTGTTTCAGATGAGGTGTATATAGGAGTGGTTTGGGGAAGAGAAGAAGCAATAGGCTTAAGTTTTACAGAGCGGGAAGGAGGTATAGACTTACTTGGAGAGTCAGCCAGAGGGACTGGAGGTCTTGACCCAAAAATTTCTCCCAGCTTTGCCTTCTTCGCCTTCTTGGACTTCTCATAGGGCTCTCGCATCCTCTTCATGAAGTTTGGTGGATGCTCAGGTATCCAGTCCACTGAGAAATCAGAAATGTCCACCCCTTGGTTTGCAAGATCTTGTAGATAGTAAGCTACCACTTCTGGAGGGTCAATCTTGGAGAACAGATAGAGACCGTTGGGAATCTTCCTCTGATCCTTGAGTGCTTCCCAGGAAGTGTCTAGAGTTGGTTTAGCTCTGACTTGCTCAATTATCCCAATACTCTTCATATTCCGAGCATTCAGAGGTCTCCTAGTGTCAACAGTGACATCCTCCATTAGATTGTGATGGATCAGGTGATCCATTAAGCCACTCTCGATTAGAACATCCGAGATCAGTCTTCCCAGAGGAATGTAGTTTCTGGTCTTCATGTTTTTTTGGTATCTTTGACAGAGTCTTTGAGATACTTGAAGATCAGTGTTGGCAGACACAATTTCAGCCTCTTGTGGATGCAGTACAGAATGCACTTCTGATATGTGTTGATGTAGTCAGAAGAGTTTGATGCAGGGAGATGATGAATGGTTCCTAGGATGATCTTCAGCCAGACACGGAGATTCTGATGTAGTTCTTTGTTCTTGGAGTGTTTGCCTTCAACGTTCTGTTGAAAGATAGCGGGGTTTATTTCCTGGGACAAGTATTTTGCCCTAGGGTTGATGTTGTAGATTCTTCTTCCTCCTGTTTTTTCCATATTCAGAAGGGATGCAATTGATTTCTCAATGATGACTATTTTGACTCCTAGAACGTGAGAGACGATGTAGTGATCATCTGAGTCCGCGAAACGCCAGAATTCCTTCACTAGATATGTGTATACAGGGCCGTAGAGTCTCTAAAAATAGGTTTCCCACCCTTGCATTCTTAACTCTTCAGTTAGGTCTACGCCATTTCTCTTCATATTTTCAAAATCTACCAGCGATTTGCACAATACCTCAAGCTTCTCAGATGGTGTTGCTAGGTGGATGTGAGGTTCACGGTCAAGAATGTGAGGTTCCCTGTAGATGGGGGTTGAGACAACGCCAGTAGTTGCAGTTGATTGTTGAGTAGAAATGGGTGTTTGATCCGTTGAATCCATTTGTTGTGAGTAGTTGTAGACAGATTATTATTGAGCATCCATGTAGAACAATGTTGAAGATGAAGGTTTGAACGAAGAACTTGATGAAAATGCAGAAACCTTGATGAAGATGATGAAGAACTGAGAGAAAGAGGGTTTGTGTAGGGCGTTAGTGTAAAGTGTGAGATTGTGATGTGTGAAATGAATATATACCCACATAGATGGATGCAAAACAACATTATTATAAGTAGTTTAGATGTTAAATAATTAAATGAAGCACGTTATCAAAGTTTGCATGTTTGGAGAATAAATGATTACAACCCATGATGGAGGTCTAATCCCCAAATCAGCATACTGCTCGAGGAGATTTCAAGAGTCTGTCTCTTGATTTCTGCTAGACAGCTGTCTAGAAGTTTCAAGGTCAGACACATGATGCTCCACATGTTGATTTATCTGATCTTCAGGAATACCAAAGGGTTGGGTCCTGAGAATTTCTGATTTAGATGACTCCTAACTGGTAGAAGCATCAGAGTCAGATCCAGAGAATAGATGTTTAATTCAGAGTCTTATTTTTCTATTTCAGAGAAGCACATTTATTCTGGACAAATTTGAATGTTAAAAATTTTCAAAATAAAAGAGAATCTGTCTTCAGCGAGGGGTTTAGTAAAGATGTCAGCCCATTGATAGTCTGTATCAATAAATTTTAAAGATATTACCCCTTTTTGAACATAGTCTCTAATAAAGTGATGTTTTATTTCTATGTGCTTAGCTCTGGAATGCAATATAGGATTCTTACTTAAACAAATGGCAACAGTATTATCACATAAGATAAGAATGTTACTCTTAAAGATCAAAATGTCTTCAAGTTGATTTTTCATCCAGAGCATCTGAGTAGTGTAGAGTGACGCTGATATATATTTTGCTTCTGCAGTGGATAGGGCTATGGTTGATTGTTGAAATTATGGTATCAGATATGAGATGTCGAAGGTAATGTCACGATACTAATATCTGAACAATATAAACATGATAAAAGATAAAGAACAATAGTACAAGTGACACAAGCAATTGTTAACCCAGTTCGGTGCAAACTCACCTACGTCTGGGGGATACTAAGCCAGAGAGGAAATCCACTAAACATAATTAGTTCAAAGACTCTCAGTAAACAACTTCAAGTTACAGTCTTTTCACCTAATCTCTACCCGTTTGACTTCTATCTAAGAACTCTTAGATAAGAGATCCTACTCACTCCCCCTCAATCACAGCAGTGATGTAAAAACAAATATTACAAATAAAGAAGACACTCTTCAAGAACACATACTTGATCTTGCTTAAAAGCTTCAACCAAGTAAACACACACTCATGCTTCAAAGCTTATAATGGACAAATTACAACTCAAAAGTCAGTCCAGTTCAATCATCAATGGATGAATGAATGGCTCACAATACACACGCTCACACAAGACTAAAACCCTTATTCTCTCTCACTATTTCGTTCATTATTTCTTGTGTGTTAAAACAAGGTTTTCCATGCCCTTTATATAGAAGTGTTTGATTGGGCTTGGACATCATAAAACCCTAAAACTATTTTCCATTCGTATCTTCTTAACAGCTGATCATATCTTATTTGAAAATAAATTAATCTGGTTTTAATTACTGCTTGAATGACACGTTCAATCTCCTCATCAATCACACACAAATTAGCATGAAAAGCGCAATCAAAATATACATAACATTCAGACTGAATGTTCTGTATACAGATGTCTTGACATTGGGTCTGACATCTCAGCTAAATCCCGCACAGTCATATTTTAAACACCCTGCAGGAACCTGTTATCTCATGTCAAGACAACGCTTGTGACAACTTGTGAAAACTCTAGGTTTTACCAAAATTGATGCCAACACATAGAACCAACAAACTCCCCCTTTGGCAAATTTTGGCTAAAACATACATCAGATCATTTGTTTCACAAGAGAATAATCACAGTATCAATTCAACAACAGAAGTAATAAAACATACATTACTAGCCAAAATAGCAACTAGTAAGCACATATTATGCGCTTGTGCTCCATCTCCCCCTCCAACTAGCACTAGTCTGCTCAACACAGACAAAACACAGACATAACACTTCTCACTTTAACAACACCTTCAACATCACATGTGATAAACAAATTATCTCCCTCTAACAACACCTCCAACATCATCTTCAACATCATCTGTATATAGTATAGTATTCCTACTTTAGCTACTTCTCCCCCTTTTTAGCCAAAAGAGACCAAAGAGACAAAATAAATGTCTATTTAGTCAAACAAACAGAATGTCACACAGAATGCCAAAGCAGATTGTTAAGTGTTACAGATCCAAGAACATACACAACTTTACATAAGCTGAGATAAAATCCATCAAACCATAAAAATACATATTAAAGCAGCAGAACATAACTGCAAAAAAAAAAATAGAACAACCATCACAACACACCATCAGAAGAGTGGGGGACAACTTCAAAAAAACTAGTCAGAGGAGCTTGCATTTTCATCAGCATTAGAACCAGAACTGCCACTTGTTTCATCTTTAGTTTCAGACCTCTCGCTAGAGGTTTGGGATTTTGCTTCCTTTGCTTGTCCAACATTCTCTCTTTCAGCTTGCTCCAAGCTTGCAATTAGAGCCTCCAAAGCTTCTTTCCTGGTTGTTGCTACCCTTATCCTTGTATCCAATTCTTTACAAGTTTCTTTCAGCTTAACAATAAGACCACCTTTTGAAGCTGGCTTTTTCATAGCAGATGTCATGACAATGTCTTCGACATGACTGCCTTCAAACAATTTGTAGTGAACTGATAGAGGAGGTTTTCTTCTACTAGGAAGATCATTTATACTCAGAATTCCAGGGTGTTGGCTCAAGATAATCCCACAAATCATTGAGGGAAAATCTATGGGCAACTTTACTGCATTTGTAGAAGCATATTTGACAATTTGTTCAAACATAAATCTACCATAATCAAATTTCAGCTTGGTTCTAACAGCAAAGATGAACCTTCCAAGGGCATTTGAAATTGTGGAGATGTGGTTGGTAGGCACCCAATTAGCAGACCCTATCTTGTGCAATATGGCATATTTCACAGTCAACTTCCCAGCAGGGAGATGCTTCTTACTAGGCCACTCCTTCACCTGTCTTGCTGTAATTTCCCTACAGACTTCATTGTCTGTGGCTTCCAGTTCACATGACCTTTTGTTCCTCTTCCTAGAAACTTGTTAATCACAGTTGGAGAAAATGTGATACACTTACCTCTTACAAACACTTTACAAAATTCCTTGCTCTTTTTATCAGCAATGTCTTCAGGAATGTTGACAACAAATTCTTTAACCAATCCTTCATAACACTGAGATAACCCAGCAACAGTTTTCATTAATCCAACATTTTTAATTAGGTCCATGAACTCTTTGACCTCCACAACATCCTTGCCTAATTCTCTCTCCACCGCCACCCTTGTTTGGATTACAAACTTCCATTTTGCTGCTCCATCTTCAAGATGGAAAGAAATATTGTCCAGGTGTACAACAACAACTTTTATAGGGGACTTCCTAACAGTTGGCCTCTTGACAGGGGAGATGTCAGGGACATCTTCTTCAACATCTTCATTTGTCTCAGAAATTTCTCTCACTTTCCTCTTCTTCACATCAACTTTGCTCCAAGATTTTGAGGGGCCTACACCAGTAGTCTTCTTAGCAGTTTTGGATGACATTATTTCAGCCACAGACCTACCCTTTCTAGTCTTCATCCTCTTAGCCACACTAGGCTTCAAGTGATGAATCAAGCTATCATCTTGATCATCCGAACTATCATCTTCTAGGTCAATCACCTTCTTTGCAAAATCATGCTTCTTAGACTGTGAAGCATTGGTAGTAGGTGATGCCACAATTTTCTTACCAGACACAGTTTTCCCTAAAGAGCACAAACCTTCAGCAACCATATCCTTTTCAGACCTAGAGGAATCATCATCCTTCTCATTATGAGGTCCAACCTCAGGAGAGGGGTCCTTTCTTGATAGAGGAGTAGAAACTCATTTTACAGAATGTCCTTCATTGAGGATTCTAGTAACTAGGTTTCTTATAACACGACCAGTGTGATGCATGTCGTCCTTAGAACTAGAGGTATGAGTAGAGTTGAAAGGGATATTAGAACTGTTACCTTGAGTAGGGCATGCAATGACAGATGCATCCATGGGATGGTTGGAGTCAGGAGCTTCGCCTGGAATGACAGAAAGGGGAATCACGTCTAAAATATCTTCATCAAGAAAGTCCATAGAAGGCGTTCTATCCTTGTGAGTAGGTTTGGTAGTTTTAGAACCAGATGGTGTTGGATGTTGTGACATCTTGTTGTTTTTGTGGAAAGGTTTCAGTTGCCCTAGCAGAGAAGTTTGAGGAAGATGTAGGAAGTTGGAAATGTTTGAGTAGAGGTTGCGTGTGAAAAGGTAATAGATGGAATTTCCAATACTAGGTGATGATTTACCATAAATGGGGCACTTTATTTTAAGTAGGCAGACAATAATTTTATTACCCTTTCCACTCCAAATTAATTGCTATAAATTCTCATAAATACAAATCCCTAATTTCCCTCTTAGAAATTCAAATTGATTTGCATCCAAGGCCTTTGTAAAGATATCAGATAACTGCATTTCAGTAGCAACATGCTCTAGGACTATGATTTTATCTTCCACTAGTTCTCTAATAAAATGATGACGAATATCAATATGTTTTATCCTGCTGTGCTGAATAGGAATCTTAGAAATATTTATAGCACTCATGTTATCACAGTACAATGTCATGACATCTTGTGTGACATTGTATTCAGTCAACATCTGTTTCATCCAAACCAGTTGAGAACAACTATTCCAGCTGCTATGTATTCAGCTTCAGTAGTGGACAGAGACATACAATTTTGTTTCTTACTAAACCATGATATTAAGTTGTTCCCCAAGAAGAAGCATCCTCCTGATGTGCTTTTCCTATCATCAGCACTTCCAGCCCAATCAACATCATAATATCCAGTCAACACAGATCCAGATCCATGAGTGTACATCATCCCATAGTCACTAGTACCATTGACATATTTCAGGATCCTTTTCACTTGGTTAATGTGACTGACTTTTGGTTCAGCTTGATATCTAGCACAAACACCTACATCAAAAGCAATGTCAGGTCTGCTTGCTGTGAGATATAGAAGACTCCCTATCATGCTTCTGTAGAGAGTTTGATCTACACTAACACCATTTTCATCTTTAGAGACTTTCAGATGAGTAGGAGCAGGTGTCCTTTTGTGGCTTGCATTCTCCATGCCAAACTTCTTGACAATATTTTTGGCATATTTGCTTTGAGATAGAAAGATAGAATCTTCCATCTGCTTGACTTGTAGCCCAAGAAAATAGGTTAGTTCTCCAACAAGGCTCATTTCAAATTCAGACTGAATTTGTTTCACAAAATGTTCAACCATCTTATTTGACATCCCACCAAACACAATATCATCCACATATATCTGAGCCACCATTAGTTTTCCTCCTTCATTTTTGACAAATAAGGTCTTATCAATGCCTCCCTTTCTATATCCATTGTCAATGAGAAACATTGTGAGTCTATCATACCAATCCCTGGGGGCTTGTTTCAGCCTATAGAGGGCTTTCCTCAACTTATACACATGCTTTGGAAGATTTGGGTCTGTAAACCCTTTAGGTTGTTCAACATACACTTCCTCATTTAAGTAACCATTCAAGAAGGCACTTTTTACATCCATTTGGAACAATTTAAACTTCAGAATACATGCCACTCTAAGCAATAGTCTAATGGACTCCAGGCGAGCTACAAGGGCAAATGTTTCATCAAAGTCAACTCCTTCAATTTGAGTGTATCCTTGTGCTACCAATCTAGATTTATTTTTAGTAACCACCCCTTGTTCATCAGATTTATTCTTGTAAACCCACTTTGTTCCAATAACATTTATTCCTTCAGGTCTTGGAACCAATTCCCATACTTCATTTCTCTGGAATTGGCCTAACTCTTCCTGCATGGCATTGATCCAGAATTCATCAGTTAAGGCTTCTTTGACATTCATGGGCTCAATCTTAGACACAAAACAACCATGTGAGATCACTTCCCTTGATCTAGTTGTGACCCCTTTATTTGGGTCTCCTATAATGAGATCTTTAGGATGATCCTTCTGAATTCTGATAGAGGGTCCCTTATTAATTTTGTCAGCTTCAGGTTCAGCTTGAGTAAGTTCACTCTCATTACTTTTGTTTGGGAAATCAGCTGGGGCATCATTTAGAGATGTCTCAACATCGTCTGTGACATCAGTCTGTTGATCATCAACCACAACATTGATAGATTCCATCATTACTTTTGTTCTGGAATTAAAGACCCTAAAAGCTCTGTTGTTTGTTGAGTAACCCAGAAATATTCCTTCATCAATCTTTAAGTTTGGGATTCCTCTGACAGCTTCAACATATATAATCCTCTTCATTCCTTTAAGATTTAGATGCCCCAATTTTTGATGTCATAGCTTCACTTCTTCTTCTTTGGCTAGAGTACACATTGATGAATAACCAATTTCTTGAGAACTCCACATATAGCAGTTGTCCTTAGACCTGAATCCTTTCATGATTACTTCATTTTCTTTATTAGTAATAAGACATTCAATTTTTGTGAAGTTTACATTTAGACCTTGGTCACACAGTTGACTGATGCTGATTAGGTTTGCAGTCCGTCCTTTAACAAGTAGCAGATTGTCAAGGTTAGGGACTCCAGTGCAGTTTAGCTTTCCAATCCCCTTGATTTCACCCTTTGCTCCATCACCAAAGGTTACATAGCTGGTGGAATGAGGATGAAGGTAAATTAGCAGGTTTTTGCTTCCAGTCATGTGTCTGGAGCATCCACTGTCAAAATACCAGTCTTCTTTGGCTGAAACTTTGAAGGAAATGTGAGCTATCAGGTTAGTAGCACCAGTCCTAGGAACCCACTGTTTTCTGTTGACAGGGATGTCGTGTTTGGGTCTAGGTTGATGATTAGAAGGACTAGGATAGCCATACAACTTAAAGCAGAATGGTTTTATGAGCCCAAATTTTCCACAGTAATGACATCTCCATCTTTGGTGTTTTCCTTTATGTTGTCTTTCCTGATGATGTTGTGACACATGATGTGACATCTTTGGTTTGCTACCAGTGTGACTACACTCAGGTTTGGATTCATTGAACCCAAGGCCAGACTTGTCTCCTGCCATTTTTCCAGTCTGGAGGATTTTGTCTAAGGTGTCAGATTCACTGTTTAGTATTCTGACATACTTTGTCATCTCATCCAGTTTGGAGTTCAAGAACACTGCTTCAATCTTCAACTTAGAGATGGTTTCCAAGTGTTCTGTCTTCTCATCCTCCAGTTGTGTTATCAATTTCTTTTGATTTTCCACTTGTTGACACACTTCTTCACTTCTGTAACACAACTTTCTGTAGGTAGTGGCTAACTCATCAAAGGTTACTTCATCATCACTTGAGTCTTCATCAGAACCCCATCTTCCAATCAAGGCAGTCACAAGATTGGCAGACTCTCCTTCTGTTTCACTTTCATCAGACCAAGTAGCAGCAGGACTCTTCTTCTGTTTCTTGAGGTAGGTCCCACATTCATCTCTAATGTGTCCATACCCATCACATTCATGGCACTGAACTCCTTTTCCTTGTTTGGATTTTTCATCAGATCTTGTTCTTCTTCCAACATCATTGGACCTACTGATGTCAAATGAGTTGTTCTTGACATTAGACTTAGACCTTACATCCATCTTTTTTAGGAGTTTGTTGAACTGTCTCCCCGGTAATGCTACATCATTTGCCAGATCTTCATCAGTATCTTGACCATTTTCTTCCTCTTTCTCTTTAGTGTTTGACATGAAAGCTATGCTTTTGACTTTCTTTTCAGATCCATCACTCATTCCCAACTCAAATGTTTGGAGGGATCCAATTAGCTCATCCACTCTCATATTGCAGATGTCTTGAGATTCTTCTATGGCTGTCACTTTCATGGCAAATCTCTTGGGAAGTGACCTGAGAATTTTCCTCACTAGTTTTTCATCTGACATCTTCTCACCCATGGCTCATGAGGCATTAGCAATTTCAAGGATATTCATATGAAAGTCATGAATATTTTTATCTTCTTTCATCCTCAAATTTTCAAACTTGGTAGTAAGCAGCTGCGGTCTAGACATCTTTACTCTAGAGTTACCTTCATGAGTGGTTTTGAGAATATTCCAAGCATCTTTTGCCACCTCACAGTTGCTCACCAATCTGAAGATGTTCTTATCAACCCCATTGAATATAACATTCAATGCTTTAGAGTTTCCAAGGGCTAGTTCATCCTCCTCCTTGGTCCATTGTTCCTCAGCCTTCTTATCAGTTGTAACTTCTTCTTCCTTCGTAATAATTGGATGTTCCTAGCCTGTTAGAACAACCTTCCAAGCCTTATTATCCAAAGATTTCAGGAAGGTTACCATTTGAGGTTTCCAGTAGTCATAGTTAGATCCATCCAGAATTGGTGGTCTGTGAACAGATCCTCCGTCTCTATCCATCGTACCAGAAAGTAACATCCCAAGATCTCACCCAGAACCAGAGCAGGATGCCTGCTCTGATACCAATTGAAATTCTGGTATCAGATATGAGATGTCAAAGGTAATGTCACGATACTAATATCTGAACAATATAAGCAGGATAAAAGATAAAGAATAATAGTACAAGTGACACAAACATTTGTTAACCCAGTTCGGTGCAAACTCACCTATGTATGAGAGCTACCAAGCCAGGAAGGAAATCCACTAAACAGAATTAGTTCAAAGACTCTCAGTAAACAACTTCAAGTTATAGTCTTTTCACATCATCTCTACCCGTGTGACTTTTATCTAAGAACTCTTAGATAAGAGATCCTACTCACCCCCCCTCAATCACAACAGTGATGTAAAAACAAATATCACAAATAAATAAGACACTCTTTAAGAACACATACTTGATCTTGCTTAAAAGCTTCAACCAAGTAAACACACACTCATGCTTCAAAGCTTAGAGTGGACAAGTTACAACTCAAAAGTCAGTCCAATTCAATCATCAATGGATGAATGAATGACTCACAATACACACGCTCACACAAGACTAAAACCCTTATTCTCTCTCACTATTTCATTCGTTATTTCTTATGTGTTAAAACCAGGTTTTCCATGCCCTTTATATAGAAGTGTTTGACTGGGCTTGGACATCATAAAACCCTAAAACTATTTTCCATTTGTATCTTCTTAACATCTGATCATATCTTATTGGAAAATAAATCAATCTGGTTTTAATTACTGCATGAATGACGCGTTCAATCTCCTCATCAATCACACACAAATTAGTATGAAAAGCGCAATCACAAAATACATAACATTCAGATTGAATGTTCTTTATACAGATGTCTTGACATCGGGTTTGACATCTCAACTAAATCCTGCACATCCATATTTTAAACATCAGGCAGAAACTTGTTATCTCATGTCTAGACAACGCTTGTGACAACTTGTGAAAACTCTAGGTTTTACCAAAATTGATGCCAACACATAGAACCAACAATTGTCTTTTGTTGGCCCATGATATAAGATTATTTCCCAAGAACTGACAGTTCCCATATGTGCTTTTACATTCCATTCTGTTCCCTGCATAATCTACATCACAATAATAAGAGAGCCTATACTATGGTGTTTTCTCATACATCAGACCAAGGTTAGGGGTTCCTTTCAGATACCTGAGGATTCTTTTAATAGCTGTTAAATGAGATTCCCTGGGATCTGATTGGAATCTGGCACATAGACATACACTAAACAAAATATCAGGGTGTGTAGCCGTTAGATAGAGAAGAGAGCCTATCATATCACGATAGAGCTTCTGACAAACCTTCTGGCTAGTTTCTTCCTTCTCCAAAATGTAGGTTGGATGCATTGCTGTCTTAGAGGGTTTGCATTTATCCATTTCGAATTTCTTCAAAATGTCTTTTATGTACTTACTTTGGTATACGTAGGTAGATTTTGAAGCTTGATTGATTTGAATTCCAAGAAAGAATTTTAGTTCTTGCATTAAACTCATTTCAAATTCTGCCTGCATTACCTCAGAGAATTCTTTACATACAGAGGGGTTAGATGAACCAAAAATAATGTCATCAACATATATCTGACATATCATGAGATCATTTCTAATCTTTTTACAGAAGAGTGTAGAGTCAACCTTTCCTCTAATGAAATCATGTTCCAGAAGAAAATTACTTAATCTTTCATACTAAGCTCTAGGAGCTTGTTTTAGTCCATACAGAGATTTCTTAAGTTTAAAAATGTGTTGTGGACATTTAGAGTTTTCAAAACCTGGAGGTTGATTGACATATACTTCTTCTGATATATAACCATTAAGGAATGCGCTCTTGACGTCCATCTAATATAGTTTGATGGAATGATTTACAGGAAATGAAACAAGTAAGCGAATAGATTCTAACCTGGCGACTGGGGCAAAGGTTTCATTGTAGTCAATGCCTTCTTGTTGACTGTAACCCTGTGCCACCAGTCGTGATTTGTTTCTGACTACTTCTCCCTTTTTCGTTCAGTTTGTTTCTAAACACCCATCTGGTTCTAATAATGTGAGTTCCTTTAGGCTTTGGGACGAGATCCCAAACGTCGTTCTTTGAGAATTGATCTAGCTCTTCTTTCATATCTAGAACCCGGTCATTATCTTGAAGTTCCTCATCACATGAAGTAGGTTCGATTAGAGATACTAATCCCAGAGGAGTTTCTTCAGATACTTTGAATGTTGACCTAGTTCTGACAGGTTCATCCTTGTTTCCCAGAATCAAATCTTCAGAGATGTTGGGGAGAATTCTTGATCTTTTCTAGATAGTTGAGGCTTCAGTTGCATTTGGACTTTGTTTGTTAGATACTTCTGGTGCTTTAGTCTTTTCGTCAGTGCCTGCAAGGGTGATCTCCAAATCTGCAAGTTTCTCAACTAGCCTTGACTTTTCAGGGTCAAGCTTATCATCAAATCTAACATGTTTTGATTCTTCCATAATTTTGGTTTCTATGTTGTATACTTTGTAGCCTTTAGAGCGTTATGAGTATCCTAACATAATACCTTTTTGTGCTTTTGAATCAAACTTGTTCAGATGTTCTTTAGTATTGAGAATAAAACAAGAGCATCCAAAAGGATGGAAATAAGAAATGTTGGATTTTCTTCCCTTACACATTTCATAACGAGTATTTTCCATAATGGATCTAATATATATTCTATTCTGAATATAACACGCTGTATTTATTGCTTCAGCCCAAAAGTGCTTAGCCATATTTGTTTCATTGATCATGGTCCTGACCATCTCTTGGAGTGTCTTATTCTTCCTTTCTACAACTCCATTTTGTCGTGGAGTCCTAGGGTAGGAAAAATAATGGGATATTCCATTAGAATCAAATAGTTCCTCAAAAAATTTATTCTCGAATTCGCCACCATGATCACTTCCGACTCTGATGATTTTAGAGTCAAATTCGTTTTGCACTTTGGAACAGAAGCTAATGAATACAGAGTGAGACTCAGTCTTGTGCTTTAGGAATTTTACCCATGTCCAACGACTTAAATCATCAACAATAACTAGTCCATACTTCTTTCCATTGACTGATGTTGTCTTAACAGGCCCAAACAGGTCAATGTGAAGAAGTTCCAAAGGCTTAGTGGTGGAAATAATATTTTTCTTTTTAAAAGATGTTTTCGAAAATTTTCCTTTCTGACATGCCTCACACAAAGCTTCTGAAGAATACTTCAGTTTAGGTAGACCTCTGACTAACTCGAGTTTATTTAGCTGAGAGAGTTTTCTCATGGTATTGTGGACCAAGCGTCTATGCCATACCCATTGCTGTTCATGAACATACATCAGACATTTTACATTTTGATCTTTTAGATCTGAAAGATTTATTTTGTAAATATTGTTTTTCCTCTTGCCAGTGAATAGAACTGTTCCATTATTCTGATTAATTGCTTTACATGGTTTTTGATTGAAGATTACATCATAACTGTTATCACTTAATTGACTTATTGATAAAAGGTTATGCATTAATCCTTCTAAATAGAGAACATCAGATATAGAGGGAATAATTCCATTACCAATAGTTCCGGAGCCTCAGATTCTTCCTTTCTGATTTCCTCCGAAACCAACGAAGCCATCATCTTTAAGTTCCAGGCTTTGGAACATATACTTTCTTCACATCATGTGTCGCGAGCATCTAGAGTCCAGGTAACATGATTGGTGTCTTAACTCTGCTGCATAAGATATCTGCAACATAAATAATCTTATCCTTTGGTACCCATAATCTTTTGGGTCCTTTGTGATTAGTTTTCCTAGAGTTTCTTAGAGCTTTGGGTTTTCTAGAATTATCAAAACTTTGTGCTTGTCTATATGTGAAGTGATAAGAAAAAGGAGATTTTGGTTTTTCATCTGTAGGGGATTTATCTTCACTAGGGACATACCCTATCCCTCTTTTATTATTCTGACTAACTCCATAAATCATGGGTGCCATTCTGCTTCTTTCTATCCCATTTTTCAGAAACTTTTGAAAAGATTTTTCATATTCATATATTATTCTATTCGAAGTTTGTGGGGCTTGAGATAACGCTTCTTCAAGTTTTAAACATTGTTTATTTGTGGAGTGTCTTTCTTTTGTCAGAGTTAGGTTTTCATCTTTCAGTTCTGAAACTGTTATCTCAAGCTTATCACATTCTTCGATGGTTCCTTCAAGAACCCTTTTTAGTTCTTTATATTTTTGTTTAAGTTTCTAATATGAGTTCAAAGATTCAGAAAGGCATGATTCAAGGTCAGAGCGAGAAAGATCAGAAAATACCTCTTTAGGATCAGATTCTCTATATGATGTATTTCCAGAGGTGATAGCCATAAATGCAACATTTTCCTATTCTTTAGAGTCTGATTTAGAGGAATCAGATTCACTGTCGTCCCAGGTGGCCATTAGTCCCTTTTTGGTTTTGAATGAGCTTTGCTTGAAACTTTCTCTTCTGGAGCTCTCTTTCTTCAGCTTTGGACATTCGTTTTTGTAGTGACCTTTTTCCTTACATTCATAGCATGTTATTTCTTTGTTTGACTTACCTCTAGAAGTTGATTCTGAGCGATCTCCCTTGGGTATTGGTCTTCTGAAGTTATTATTCCTTTTCTCCAGAGTTGTTTTACTCTTCTAGTCAAAAGGGATAACTCTTCTTCATCGTCAGAGTCTTCCTTTTCAGAGTCGTCATTGTCTTCCTCTTCAGCTTGGAAGGATTTGTTCCTTTATGGTTTGCGTCTTTCAGATCTGGACTTCAGTGCTACATACTTGATCTTCTTTTGAGGCTCATCTTCCTAAAGTTCTATCTCATGACTTCTGAGTTCCTCAAGGCTGATATTGTTCAGATCTTTTGATAACTTTAATGTTGTGACCATTGGTCTCCACTTCTTTGGTAAGCTTCTGACTATCTTTTTGACATGATATGCAGTTGTGTAGCCCTTGTCCAGAACTTTGAGTCCTGCAATTAAAGTTTGAAATCTAGAAAACATTACCTTTATAGCTTCATCATCCTCCATCTTGAAGGCTTCGTACTTCTGAATTAGAGCAAGAGCCTTTGTTTCTTTGACTTGAGAATTTCCTTCGTGAGTCATCCTCAGGGAGTCAAGTATTTCTTTAGTTGTTTCCCTGTTGGTGATCTTTTCATATTCATTGTAGGAAATGGCATTTAGCAGTATCGTTCTGGCTTTGTGATGGTTTTTAAAGCCGCGTTTCTGATCATTTGTCATTTTGATTCTGGCAATGGAAATGCCAACATCAGACACATGAGGTGTGTAGTCGATTGTGACTATGTCCCATAGATCAGCATCATAGCCCAAAAAGAAACTTTCAATTCTATCTTTCCAGTAATCAAATTTTTCTCCATCAAATATTGGAGGTTTAGCGTTGTAACTATCTCTTTCATTGGTGTTGGCCATAGTGTTTTTCTCACGCTGGATCTCTCTACACTGTTAAGTGTTTGATTAGAAAATCAATAACAGATCCAAATCCCTTATACCAATTGAAGGTAGAGAAAAACAAGAAAGGGGGGTTTGAATTGTTATGGAAAATAATAACTTTTTAAGAACTTAAACACACGCAAAAAAAAAAGAATTCAACACAGAATTTTATACTGGTTCACTTGAAATTCAAAGCTACTCCAGTCCACCCTGCCAAGGTGATTTCTCCTTCAAAAATGACTTAATCCACTAATCTTGAAAGATTCACTACGCCAAACAAGACCTTAGACAGCGCTTTTTTTAGCCTTAGACAGCGCTTTAAAGCGCTGTCTAAACCTCCGCTGCTAAAGGTTTAGACAGCGCTTTTTTAAATCTTAAAAGCGCTGTCTAAGCCCCCCCCCCCCCCTTAGACAGCGCTTTGGCCAAAAGCGCTTTCTAAGACCCTCCTATTTTAATTTTTTTAGGTATACCTTAGACAGCGCTTTTGGCCAAAGCGCTGTCTACGGGGGGGGGGGGGGGGGGGGGGGGGGGGGGGGGCTTAGACAGCGCTTTTCAAAAAGCGCTGTCTAAGCCCCCCCTATTTTAATTTTTTTAGGTATACCTTAGACAGCGCTTTAGGCAAAAGCGCTGTCTAAAGGGGGGGGCTTAGACAGCGATTTTGACAGACAGTTATCACATTTTATACATGCCATTTTGGCCTTTTTTCTACCAATTTTTGGCTCACAAATATATATATATACCAATTCAAACCAATTTTGCCTTAAATGTATCAAAATATATACAAATTTATGTACACATTTACAAGTCATTACATATACTACAAATGTACACATTAATTACACAAATTTATGAAAAAACTTTGAGCTCTATCATGAATTGACACCACTCCTCTTTGATTTCGTCCACTTGATCCTTTGTATAAAATGCACACTTGAATTCCTCAAAGTACTACATAATAATATAACATATTTTGAATTAATTCCAACTATTTAATTATATGAGATATGTGTAAATATAAAAATAACTCATAAGTTAGAAATACATACATCGGTGGGAATCACTAATCGGCCCAAAGCAAGAGTATCTCGCATAAACCTCAACACGAAATACCTGCAATCTATTTGATTACGTTGTTGAGGACACTATATGAAAAAAAATATGGATTATAAATCCTAAGTTTTATCAAGTGTCATCACTAATATAATAAAAAATGTGGTAATTAAAAATATACCGCCACTTTAATCCATGTAATGCAGTTGGCGCCCCTCCTTGAGGTTTGGATATCTCGTTAGGCCCGAAAAGCTTGTAGGACGCTAATAAAATAAAAATGAAGCAATTAGAACAATTCACATAAACTAAGAAAATTTTTGAACATTCTCACTTACGTGTCAATTAGGACCTTCATATCCGGGTATGTTGTCCAATCATTTCCTAACGAGTCAAGATAATACACAATTTCTCGGATAGGATTGATTGCGAGCAACAACCAATGTCCACTGTAATGATTAGGCAAATGTTAGATGGTAACTTGGAAAATAATTATAATAGATGAATTTAGAATGAAATGCTAACCCGGTATTAAACGGTATAAAAAACAACTTCTCCGCATCTTTATTGTCCATGAGGATCCGAAGAACATACTCCGTCACGGTATGCGGTCTACTTAAGATTAAACCTAAGTTGACGGTCGCGGGTGCTAAGAATCCGAATGACTCGTCCAAATCATTGGGGCGCATCAATTTGTCATACAAAAACCTAATATAAAAACATCATTAACACCTCTTTTGAAACATAAAGTAAACCGGATTAACATAAAGTAAACATCATTAACATAAGTTGTTTAATTAATAAAACAAAGTAGACCGGATTTACCTAATATATGTATTGACAACGTTGACGCCGATTTCTTCATGACCAAAAACTTGCATGAAGTCTTCATTACCAATCATTTGGTCGTAATCAAAGCCGAAAATCCCTACCTCCATATGTACATTCCGAACACCTCCGGTCGGTATATCGGTCATCTCTAGAAATGTCCTGAGGCACGACCTATACTTGGTGGTAGGTTTTTTCCTAGCTACGGTCTTCTTAGCACCAGAACTTTTTACCCGTGCGGAGGCGTTGCTAACCTCCTTTTTTTGTTGTGCGGAGGCATTGCTAACCTCATTTTCTTTTGATTTGGATTTTGTGGGAGTCTATTTAACATAACCAAGGAAAATATGTAAGTAAAATTTTAAGCATAAATTTTAAACTTTGAATATACACATTAAAGTTAACATAAGTTTTAAGCATACCTCATATCCTACACATATGAGGTTTGTCGGCCATGCAACAAACGAACCTACTGCTTCGTGCACCGTTGTTGCATCCGAATCATCGCTAGGATATGGTAATGCTGCATTCGGCTCAACTGCAATATCAACTGATACCTTCAAACATCCAGCAGGGAGCTCTCTAGTGTGGAGTAATACTCCGCTAACGTTATGCACTTTTCCCTTGCCAACCATCCGATAGTATGGTGACGACAAATACAGCTGACAATGGGAAATGCCCTAAAACCAATAATAACAAGAAATCGTTAATGTGTATATATGTCAAATACATAATTTAAGCAAATAGTTCAATTTAAGACAATTATATGTAATTACCTCTGGAATGTTCGGCTGAAAGGTACAGTTGATACTGTTTTTGTCCGAAGCATCTCTGTATACCGTTGAGGCGCTAGCCTCTCTTTCTCTCCTCAATGCATCAAGCTCAGCTTGCATGGCTTCCAATCTTGCATGAAGCTCCCGATTACTAGGAGCCTTTCCTTTTTTAACACTGAGGGAGGTCGGAGTGACTCCAAATCCCTTACCCCTCACCCGACCAGAATACTCAGGGACATCTAATGCCCGACTAAGTATGCTCTTAGTATCATCGGGAGATAGAGACTGAGATAGCTCCTCCTGAAAAATCAGATGAATACCGTATACTTGTCAAATATTTGTGTATAAAAATGTTATTCAATTAATGAAAAAATGTTATACTTACACATTTCTGGTATACGTTTAAAACTTCTTCTTGAGGAACTCCAGATTTGCCCACACGGGCTTCCTTCCACAAAACATGTGCAGGAAGAGATGTTTCTGAACTTTCCTCCTTCTGCAGCTACACATTAAGTCATACAATTTGATCAGATAAAACTAATATATGATGAACAAATTTGTTTTCACAATTTATAAATACTTACCATGGATTGTTCTAAGCGTCCATATCCGACACGTCCTTTTCGGTACGGATATGCGGGACTTGATGCTCTTTCCCGATTTGTAGCACTTATTCTTTGAAAAGTCGGGTCTTGTCTTTTGGATTTGAAAGCTTCCCATTCTTCAGCCGATATCAAACTTTCATATTTTCTAGGAAGCTCCGCATCCACAAAATTACCATCCGCATCCTTAAGGAACTTGGATGATAAAAATGTCCGAAACCCTCTAAGAAGCTTTCCGGCCAATTTCATACAAAACCCTCTTCTTTCTTCTTCGATGTTAAAACATCGCTAAGAAAAACATACAGATTGATAGTTAGTATCGGTAATTGAAAAAACATAATTGATACCGTATAATTAAGGGCCAAATGATTGTACCTTTATCTCACTCCAAATTTTTTCTTTGGACTCTTTCAACTCTTTATTTCTCCAATCATCACATGTAATGGGAATTTCATTCCTTACTAGTGCACCGATGAAACTAGTTAAGGTATGCCCATTAGGTTCTATAAGTTGTCCCTGGTTGTTCCAAGAGACATCTAGTATGATGCCTCGAGATCTTCCTTGGACCACCCTTCGCATTACTGTGATGCCTCTTCGAATTTCTTCTTCCGCGGATACTTTACTAACTTCCTCATGTTGGTCATCAGCCATGTCTAACCTGTAATAAACCAAGGAAACCATCAAATATCAAATATAACTTATAATCAAAGCAATTGAAAACAAAAAAATAACACTACGCCAAAAAGCGCTTTTAACAGCGCATCTTAGACAGCGCTTTTAACAGAAAGCGCTGTCTAAGGTTAAAATTAAAATAAAGCGCTGAAAATGTTCCAAGAAAATACTAAAAGCGCTGTCTAAGGGGGGGTCTTAGACAGCGCTTTTAAAAAGCGCTGTCTAAGACCCCCCCTTAGACAGCGCTTTTAGGAAGCGCTTTTAAATATAGACCTTAGACAGCGCTTTTGATAAAGCGCTGTCTAAAGTCTTTAAATTAAAAAAATAAATAAAACCAAAAGCGCTGTCTAAGGGGGGGTTTAGAAAGCGCTTTTGGAAAGCGCTGTCTTAGGCATACCTTAGAAAGCGCTTTACACAAAAGCGCTTTCTAAGGTCTTATTAAAATAAAATTTCAGACCAGAAAAGCGCATTCGTTCTCTGTTATTTCGTTTTCCCTCTTCTTCACTTACGCCTTTTCCTCTTCCCCTACCTTCGTCTCAACTCACACAATAACCCTACCTTCTCACTCTCGGCGGCCGTGGTCACGTATTGAAGCTCTGGAAACAAACCCTAAATAACTTTGGTACCGGCGGTGCTCACGTATTTCTTCTCACCCTTTTTCTTCCATTTCGCTGAATCACTACACACCCTTTTCCACACTGACAAGACTGTACTCTGTCTCTTTCAAACAAGGTATGTGTTTTTGGAATTTGATTTTGGAATTTAGAGCACCCATTTCGCTGTATGCATGTCTTTTTGGAATTTGATTTCTGTTAAAGATTGATTTTTCTGCTGATTATTAGTCATCTCAAGATTTGGGAGGTTGGATGCTTGTTTTGTGGGTGTTTAATCATTTGATTTTCTGTTTTTTCTTCTAAATTTTGCTTGTTTAACAAATTATGATGCTGAGAATAGATATATTTTATTTTCTTCGTGTAAACATTATAATTTTTCTTCCTGCTACTTGTGAGAGGTATGCCTAAATATCTAAAAAGCATATGACTAACAACAAAATGAGTCATGTTTTGGATTACCTGTTGATCACTAGGCTCCATTTTTCCAAAATAAACTCTGCACTTGTTAGGGTTAACCTCCAAACCAGTAACTTGAGAAAACTCGTTGAATTTCTGCATGACCAACTTAATAGATGTTGGATATCCCCTGGTAAAAATTAGCAAATGCCTTGGAGGTTGGTTGCAGTGGAGCCAACTAAATTGCTATAGAACCTCATAATTTCACTTTCAAACTCTTCATGCTTAGTTAAGATATTAGCATACTCCATAGTCATGGAACTAATATTACTTTGATTTTGCTTACTTTTGAGAGAAGCATAGAAGTACTTATTATTACTATCTCCCAGTTTGAGCCAGTCCACCTTCGATCTTTGTTTCAACAAGGTTTTTCAATTAACTTAGAAATATATTAGAAATAGAGACTACAATATAATCAATTAATAAAAGAAGAAAAATTTAAGAATTCGCTTGATTAAATTATGAATTTGCACAAATATTTCACTAACAATAAAAATAACAAATATTTCACTTTTATCTTATGTATATTATGATAAACTTTAATCACAAAATATCTTATCTTCCCTTTTATCTTATGTATGTTATGATCCATTTTTTATGCCATCATAATATTATCATGAATATTTCTCCCTAATACAAAGCGTGATTGAAAAGGAGAGATAGTTGGAGGAATAATAATCTTCAACCTATTTACAACCACTTTGTTAATAATTTTATACGACATGGTTTAATTGTTTACTTTAATAAGTAGGAAAACCATGGATAAAACATGGATCTGTGCCGATCGAATGACCAAAGAGTACGAGAGTGGGGTTTTGGAATTCGTTAAGTATGCTGTTCAACACGCTGAAAACCCCAGACGAATGCATTGTCCTTGCTTGCGTTGTTGTTATATTGGTAAGGTTGACGCACATGGATTGAAATCGCATTTGCTGAGGCATGGAATTGATCAAAGTTATCAGTGTTGGATATTTCATGGTGAGAAAATTAACGAGAATGTTGAATCGAGTGGAAAAAGTAGTACGACCTATGCTTCATACGACAAAGACACGGAAACATACGATTGTGATCGAGTTGAAGAGATTGTAGAAGCACTGGAAGAAGATCTTCATGATTGTCCTGAAATGTTTGAGAGGATGGTAAGCGATGCTGAGAAACCGTTGTACAAAGGTTGCACTAAATTCTCAAGACTTTCTGCGGTATTAAAGTTGTACAACTTAAAGGCGGGTAATGGATGGTCGGATAAAAGTTTCACAGAGTTGTTGGCCCTTATGAGAGAAATGCTACCGGATGATAATGTTCTTCCTAATCGAACCTATGAGGCAAAAAAAATGTTGTGCTCTATTGGCATGAGCTATGATAAGATACATGCTTGTCCTAACGATTGCATTTTGTTTCGTAACGAATATGCAATGTTAACTGAGTGCCCTAAATGCGGTTTGTCTCGATATAAGAAAAGATTATCTCCCGCAAAAGTCTTATGGTATTTTCCGATAATTCCGAGATTTAGGCGCATGTTTCGTAGTGAAACCGATGCAAGACATCTTACTTGGCATGCAGATGAAAGAATTATTGATGGAATGTATCGGCATCCGGCTGATTCACCACAGTGGTCGAAGATTGATAATGATTATCCTGAGTTTGGATCAGAAGCAAGAAACCTTCGATTGGCATTATCTACTGATGGAATGAACCCACATGGTCTTCAAAGTATCTCACATACCACATGGCCTGTGATTCTTATGATTTATAACCTACCTCCGTCGCTATGTATGAAGCGTAAGTACATGATGTTATCTATGTTAATCTCTGGGCCTAAACAACCAGGGAATGACATAGACGTATACTTGACACCTCTGATCGAAGATTTAAAGATTTTGTGGGAGAACGGTGTGGAGGTCTATGATGGATATAGGAAAGAAAGTTTCAATTTGAGGGCGATGTTGTTTGGCACAATTAATGATTTTCCAGCATACGGTAATCTATCTGGGTATAGCATTAAAGGTCAACGTGCGTGTCCTGTTTGTGAAGACGGAACCGATACGATTCGATTGGAACTTTGCCAGAAGAATGTGTTTCTCGGTCATCGTAGATTCTTACATTCTAAACATCACTACCGTGGGTGGAGAAAAGCATTCAATGGAGACACCGAACATCGTAGAGCTCCACCCGCATTGTCAGGTGAACAAGTTTTTGAAAAGGTGAAAGATGTGCGTACTGAGTTTGGCAAGCCTTTTGCACATAAGATTGTGAAAGGTGGGTGGAAGAAAAGGTCGATATTTTTTGAATTGCCATATTGGAAGTCTTTGTACGTGAGACATTTTCTCGATGTTATGCATATTGAAAAAAACGTATTTGAAAGTGTTATCGGTACATTACTCAATATAAAAGGCAAGTCTAAGGATGGCCTTAAAGCAAGGGAGGACATGTTAAAAATGGGAATGAGAACTGAATTAGCACTCGTGAAGAAAGGAAGACGAACATATCTACCACCTGCTGCTTTTACTTTATCTAGAAAGGAGAAAAATTTTTTGTGTAAGTCTCTGAGTGAAGTTAAGGTTCCAGAAGGATACTCATCTGATATCAGAAGACTTGTTTCTATGAAAGACCTCAAGTTGAAGAATTTGAAGACACATGATTGCCATGTTATAATGGAACATTTTCTACCGATAGGTATACGTTCTATTTTGCCTGAAAAAGTAAGAAGTGCCATAACTAAATTGTGTTTTTTCTTTAGGTCAATTTGTAGTAAGGTGATCGATCCCGAGATCTTACCAACACTACAAAAAGAGATTGTAATTACCTTGTGTGAGCTTGAAATGTATTTTCCTCCGTCTTTTTTTGACATAATGGTTCATTTAGTTGTTCATCTTGTGAAAGAGACACAGTTGTGTGGACCAGCTTATATGAGATGGATGTACCCTGCTGAACGGTATATGAAAATATTAAAAGGGTACGTGAAATCCCGAAGTCGACCAGAGGGTTGTATTGTTGAACGATACATTGTTGAAGAAGCTGTTGAGTTTTGTACTGAATATTTGTCTAACGTTCAATCGATTGGACTCCCCAGAGCTCCGATTTTCGACAAAATGGAAGGTAAAAAATTAATTGGGAATAAAATTGTGACAATATCAAGGGATGAACGGGATCAAGTTCATTTGTATGTTCTGCACAATAATAATGAGGTTGAGCCATATGTTGAAATGCACAAGGATGTACTCCGAAGGTTAAATCCGAACAGAAATGAAAATTGGATAGTTATAGAGCACAATCAAAGTTTCATACAATGGTTGAAGGATCATATTTATTTGAAGCGCTCTTCAGATCCTTCTTCGGTAACAGAAAGGTTGAGATGTTTGGCGTATGGTCCAAGTTTGCATGTGTTTTCTCATAGCGCATATTCAATTAATGGATACACATTTTATACCAAAGAACAAGATGATAAGAGTACTATGCAAAATAGTGGTGTCACCGTGCTAGCTAAAGCAATGCATATATCAAGTATGAAGGACTTAAACCCCAAATATGCAAATTTGTCATATTTTGGAGTTATTGAGCATATTTGGGTGTTTGATTACGAGAAGTTTCAGATTCCCATCTTTGGTTGCAAGTGGGTGAATAGTAGTGGCATACGAATGGATAAGTCTGGATTTTTGCAAGTTGATTTTACTAGGGTGGGGTACAAAGATGAACCTTTTATTCTAGCATCTCAAGCTAAACAAGTGTTCTATGTGAATGACCCGAAGAGTACAAAATGGTCTATAGTGCTTTTCTCTAACAAAGTGACTGATGATAGCGGTGTCGATCAATGTGATATTGATGTTGAGAATGAGTCATGCATTAGACGGAATGAGTTGAATAGAAATGATGAAGTTGAGGATCTTATACCGGATGAGTCATATATAAGAAACGATCATAATGAGGGAATTTGGATCAATTCATCCGTACGCATTGCTAAGAAACAAGTGATTAATATTCCAACAAAGAAAAGAAAGAGATGTTAGTGACTTAGGTAAATTATCCATGGTTTCTTTATGTTTTTTTTCATTTGTTTTGATTATAAGTTATATGTGGTAATGCATGATTTCATTATATTTTTGTATTCAATTGCTTTGATTATAAGTTATATCTGATAATGCATGATTTCTTTATTTTTTTGTTTTCAATTGTTTTGATTATAAGTTATATTTGATATTTGATGGTTTCCTTGGTTTATTACAGGTTAGACATGGCTGATGACCAACATGAGGAAGTTAGTAAAGTATCCGCGGAAGAAGAAATCCGAAGAGGCATCACAGTAATGCGAAGGGTGGTCCAAGGAAGATCTCGAGGCATCATACTAGATGTCTCTTGGAACAACCAGGGACAACTTATAGAACCTAATGGGCATACCTTAACTAGTTTCATCGGTGCACTAGTAAGGAATGAAATTCCCATTACATGTGATGATTGGAGAAATAAAGAGTTGAAAGAGTCCAAAGAAAAAATTTGGAGTGAGATAAAGGTACAATCATTTGGCCCTTAATTATACGGTATCAATTATGTTTTTTTCAATTACCGATACTAACTATCAATCTGTATGTTTTTCTTAGCGATGTTTTAACATCGAAGAAGAAAGAAGAGGGTTTTGCATGAAATTGGCCGGAAAGCTTCTTAGAGGGTTTCGGACATTTTTATCATCCAAGTTCCTTAAGGATGCGGATGGTAATTTTGTGGATGCGGAGCTTCCTAGAAAATATGAAAGTTTGATATCGGCTGAAGAATGGGAAGCTTTCAAATCCAAGAGACAAGACCCGACTTTTCAAAGAATAAGTGCTACGAATCGGGAAAGAGCATCAAGTCCCGCATATCCGTACCGAAAAGGACGTGTCGGATATGGACGCTTAGAACAATCCATGGTAAGTATTTATAAATTGCGAAAACAAATTTGTTCATCATATATTAGTTTTATCTGATCAAATTGTATGACTTAATGTGTAGCTGCAGAAGGAGGAAAGTTCAGAAACATCTCTTCCTGCACATGTTTTGTGGAAGGAAGCCCGTGTGGGCAAATCTGGAGTTCCACAAGAAGAAGTTTTAAACGTATACCAGAAATGTGTAAGTATAATATTTTTTCATTAATTGAATAACATTTTTATACACATATTTGACAAGTATACGGTATTCATCTGATTTTTCAGGAGGAGCTATCTCAGTCTCTATCTCCCGATGATACTAAGAGCATACTTAGTCGGGCATTAGATGTCCCTGAGTATTCTGGTCGGGTGAGGGGTAAGGGATTTGGAGTCACTCCGACCTCCCTCAGTGTTAGAAAAGGAAAGGCTCCTAGTAATCGGGAGCTTCATGCAAGATTGGAAGCCATGCAAGCTGAGCTTGATGCATTGAGGAGAGAAAGAGAGGCTAGCGCCTCAACGGTATACAGAGATGCTTCGGACAAAAACAGTATCAACTGTACCTTTCAGCCGAACATTCCAGAGGTAATTACATATAATTGTCTTAAATTGAACTATTTGCTTAAATTATGTATTTGACATATATACACATTAACGATTTCTTGTTATTATTGGTTTTAGGGCATTTCCCATTGTCAGCTGTATTTGTCGTCACCACACTATCGGATGGTTGGCAAGGGAAAAGTGCATAACGTTAGCGGAGTATTACTCCACACTAGAGAGCTCCCTGCTGGATGTTTGAAGGTATCAGTTGATATTGCAGTTGACCCGAATGCATTATTACCATATCCTAGCGATGATTCGGATGCAACAACGGTGCACGAAGCAGTAGGTTCGTTTGTTGCATGGCCGACAAACCTCATATGCGTAGGATATGAGGTATGCTTAAAACTTATGTTAACTTTAATGTGTATATTCAAAGTTTAAAATTTATGCTTAAAATTTTACTTACATATTTTCCTTGATTATGTTAAATAGACTCCCACAAAATCCAAATCAAGAAAAGAGGTAATATACAATTATATGACATATATTCATGGAAGTTGTTACATTCTTAATTTGATCTAACTATTTATATGACATGTAGGTTCAAGAAAATGAGGTTAGCAATGCCTCCGCACAACAAATAAAGGAGGTTAGGAACGCCTCCGCACGGGTAAAAAGTTCTGGTGCTAAGAAGACCGTAGCTAGGAAAAAACCTACCACCAAGTATAGGTCGTGCCTCAGGAAATTTCTAGAGATGACCGATATACCGACCGGAGGTGTTCGGATTATACATATGGAGGAAGGGATTTTCGGCTTTGATTACGACCAAATGATTGGTAATGAAGACTTCATGCAAGTTTTTGGTCATGAAGAAATCGGCGTCAACATTGTCAATACATATATTAGGTAAATCCGGTCTACTTTGTTTTATTAATTAAACAACTTATGTTAATGATGTTTACTTTATGTTAATCCGGTTTACTTTATGTTTCAAAAGAGGTGTTAATGATGTTTTTATATTAGGTTTTTGTATGACAAATTGATGCGCCCCAATGATTTGGACGGGTCATTCGGATTCTTAGCACCCGCGAGCGTCAACTTAGGTTTAATCTTAAGTAGACCGCATACCGTGACGGAGTATGTTCTTCGGATCCTCATGGAGAATAAAGATGCGGAGAAGTTGTTTTTTATACCGTTTAATACCGGGTTAGCATTTCATTCTAAACTCATCTATTATAATTATTTTCCAAGTTACCATCTAACATTTGCCTAATCATTACAGTGGACATTGGTTGTTGCTCGCAATCAATCCTATCCGAGAAATTGTGTATTATCTTGACTCGTTAGGAAATGATTGGACAACATACCCGGATATGAAGGACCTAATTGACACGTAAGTGAGAATGTTCAAAATTTTTCTTAGTTTATGTGAATTGTTCTAATTGCTTCATTTTTATTTTATTAGCGTCCTACAAGCTTTTCGGGCCCAACGAGATATCCAAACCTCAAGGAGGAGCGCCAACCGCATTACATGGATTAAAGTGGCGGTATATTTTTAATTACCACATTTTTATTATATTAGTGATGACACTTGATAAAACTTAGGATTTATAATCCATATTTTTTTTTCATGTAGTGTCCTCAACAACGTAATCAAATAGATTGCGGGTGTTTCGTGTTGAGGTTTATGCGGGATACTCTTGCTTTGGGCCGATTAGTGATTCCCACCGATGTATGTATTTCTAACCTATGAGTTATTTTTATATTTACACATATCTCATATAATTAAATAGTTGGAATTAATTCAAAATATGTTATATTATTATGTAGTACTTTGAGGAATTCAAGTGTGCATTTTATACAAAGGATCAAGTGGACGAAATCAAAGAGGAGTGGTGTCAATTCATGATAGAGCTCAAAGTTTTTTCATAAATTTGTGTAATTAATGTGTACATTTGTAGTATATGTAATGACTTGTAAATGTGTACATAAATTTGTATATATTTTGATACTAATTGTCATATTTGTAAATGTGTACAAAATTGGTTTGAATTGGTATATATATATATATTTGTTAGCCAAAAATTGGTAGAAAAAAGGCCAAAATGGCATGTATAAAATGTGATAACTGTCTGTCAAAATCTGGTTGAAAACAGGTAGAAATTCTGGTTTATAAACCTGGAAAAAATGGGATTTAAAACAAAAGCTACAAAAATTTTCGTATACATTAGACAGCGCTTCTGTAAAAAGCGCTGTCTAAAGGGGGGGTTAGAAAGCGCTTAAGGCAAAAGCGCTGTCTAAGGGGGGGGGGCTTAGACAGCGCTTTTTGAAAAGCGCTGTCTAAGCCCCCCCCTTAGACAGCGCTTTTGCCTTAAGCGCTGTCTAAGGTATACCTAAAAAAATTAAAATTGGGGGGGCTTAGACAGCGCTTTTTGAAAAGCGCTGTCTAAGCCCCCCCCTTAGACAGCGCTTTGGCCAAAAGCGCTGTCTAAAGTATACCTAAAAAAATTAAAATAGGAGGGTCTTAGAAAGCGCTTTTGGCCAAAGCGCTGTCTAAGGGGGGGGGGGGCTTAGACAGCGCTTTTAAGATTTAAAAAAGCGCTGTCTAAACCTTTAGCAGCGGAGGTTTAGACAGCGCTTTAAAGCGCTGTCTAAGGCCAAAAAAAGCGCTGTCTAAGGTCTTGTTTGGCATAGTGTAAAGAAATCATGCATTATCAGATATAACTTATAATCAAAGCAATTGAAAACAAAAATATAATGAAATCATGCATTATCACATATAACTTATAATCAAAACAAATGAAAAAAATAAAATAAAGAAACCATGGATAATTTACCTAAGTCACTAACATCTCTTTCTTTTCTTTGTTGGAATATTAATCACTTGTTTCTTAGCAATGCGTACGGATGAATTGATCCAAATTCCCTCATTATGATCGTTTCTTATATATGACTCATCCGGTATAAGATCCTCAACTTCATCATTTCTATTCAACTCATTCCGTCTAATGCATGACTCATTCTCAACATCAATATCACATTGATCGACACCGCTATCATCAGTCACTTTGTTAGAGAAAAGCACTATAGACCATTTTGTACTCTTCGGGTCATTCACATAGAACACTTGTTTAGCTTGAGATGCTAGAATAAAAGGTTCATCTTTGTACCCCACCCTAGTAAAATCAACTTGCAAAAATCCAGACTTATCCATTCGTATGCCACTACTATTCACCCACTTGCAACCAAAGATGGGAATCTGAAACTTCTCGTAATCAAACACCCAAATATGCTCAATAACTCCAAAATATGACAAATTTGCATATTTGGGGTTTAAGTCCTTCATACTTGATATATGCATTGCTTTAGCTAGCACGGTGACACCACTATTTTGCATAGTATTCTTATCATCTTGTTCTTTGGTATAAAATGTGTATCCATTAATTGAATATGCGCTATGAGAAAACACATGCAAACTTGGACCATATGCCAAACATCTCAACATTTCTGTTACCGAAGAAGGATCTGAAGAGCGCTTCAAATAAATATGATCCTTCAACCATTGTATGAAACTTTGATTGTGCTCTATAACTATCCAATTTTCATTTCTGTTCGGATTTAACCTTCGGAGTACATCCTTGTGCATTTCAACATATGGCTCAACCTCATTATTATTGTGCAGAACATACAAATGAACTTGATCCCGTTCATCCCTTGATATTGTCACAATTTTATTCCCAATTAATTTTTTACCTTCCATTTTGTCGAAAATCTGAGCTCTGGGGAGTCCAATCGATTGAACGTTAGACAAATATTCAGTACAAAACTCAACAGCTTCTTCAACAATGTATCGTTCAACAATACAACCCTCTGGTCGACTTCGGGATTTCACGTACCCTTTTAATATTTTCATATACCGTTCAGCAGGGTACATCCATCTCATATAAGCTGGTCCACACAACTGTGTCTCTTTCACAAGATGAACAACTAAATGAACCATTATGTCAAAAAAAGACGGAGGAAAATACATTTCAAGCTCACACAAGGTAATTACAATCTCTTTTTGTAGTGTTGGTAAGATCTCGGGATCGATCACCTTACTACAAATTGACCTAAAGAAAAAACACAATTTAGTTATGGCACTTCTTACTTTTTCTGGCAAAATAGAACGTATACCTATCGGTAGAAAATGTTCCATTATAACATGGCAATCATGTGTCTTCAAATTCTTCAACTTGAGGTCTTTCATAGAAACAAGTCTTCTGATATCAGATGAGTATCCTTCTGGAACCTTAACTTCACTCAGAGACTTACACAATTTTTTTTTCTCCTTTCTAGATAAAGTAAAAGCAGCAGGTGGTAGCTATGTTCGTCTTCCTTTCTTCACGATTGCTAATTCAGTTCTCATTCCCATTTTTAACATGTCCTCCCTTGCTTTAAGGCCATCCTTAGACTTGCCTTTTATATTGAGTAATGTACCGATAACACTTTCAAATACGTTTTTTTCAATATGCATAACATCGAGAAAATGTCTCACGTACAAAGACTTCCAATATGGCAATTCAAAAAATATCGACCTTTTCTTCCACCCACCTTTCACAATCTTATGTGCAAAAGGCTTGCCAAACTCAGTACGCACATCTTTCACCTTTTCAAAAACTTGTTCACCTGACAATGCGGGTGGAGCTCTACGATGTTCGGTGTCTCCATTGAATGCTTTTCTCCACCCACGGTAGTGATGTTTAGAATGTAAGAATCTACGATGACCGAGAAACACATTCTTCTAGCAAAGTTCCAATCGAATCGTATCGGTTCCGTCTTCACAAACAGGACACGCACGTTGACCTTTAATGCTATACCCAGATAGATTCCCGTATGCTGGAAAATCATTAATTGTGCCAAACAACATCGCCCTCAAATTGAAACTTTCTTTCCTATATCCATCATAAACCTCCACACCGTTCTCCCACAAAATCTTTAAATCTTCGATCAGAGGTGTCAAGTATACGTCTATGTCATTCCCTGGTTGTTTAGGCCCAGAGATTAACATAGATAACATCATGTACTTACGCTTCATACATAGCCACGGAGGTAGGTTATAAATCATAAGAATCACAGGCCATGTGGTATGGGAGATACTTTGAAGACCATGTGGGTTCATTCCATCAGTAGATAATGCCAATCGAAGGTTTCTTGCTTCTGATCCAAACTCAGGATAATCATTATCAATCTTCGACCACTGTGGTGAATCAGCCGGATGCCGATACATTCCATCAATAATTCTTTCATCTGCATGCCAAGTAAGATGTCTTGCATCGGTTTCACTACGAAACATGCGCCTAAATCTCGGAATTATCGGAAAATACCATAAGACTTTTGCGGGAGATAATCTTTTCTTATATCGAGACAAACCGCATTTAGGGCACTCAGTTAACATTGCATATTCGTTACGAAACAAAATGCAATCGTTAGGACAAGCATGTATCTTATCATAGCTCATGCCAATAGAGCACAACATTTTTTTTGCCTCATAGGTTCGATTAGGAAGAACATTATCATCCGGTAGCATTTCTCTCATAAGGGCCAACAACTCTGTGAAACTTTTATCCGACCATCCATTGCCCGCCTTTAAGTTGTACAACTTTAATACCGCAGAAAGTCTTGAGAATTTAGTGCAACCTTTGTACAACGGTTTCTCTGCATCGCTTACCATCCTCTCAAACATTTCAGGACAATCATGAAGATCTTCTTCCAGTGCTTCTACAATCTCTTCAACTCGATCACAATCGTATGTTTCCGTGTCTTTGTCGTATGAAGCATAGGTCGTATTACTTTTTCCACTCGATTCAACATTCTCGTTAATTTTCTCACCATGAAATATCCAACACTGATAACTTTGATCAATTCCATGCCTCAGCAAATGCGATTTCAATCCATGTGCGTCAACCTTACCAATATAACAACAACGCAGGCAAGGACAATGCATTCGTCTGGGGTTTTCAGCGTGTTGAACAGCATACTTAACGAATTCCAAAACCCCACTCTCGTACTCTTTGGTCATTCGATCGGCACAGATCCATGTTTTATCCATGGTTTTCCTACTTATTAAAGTAAACAATTAATCCAGACGAAAATACATAACTAAGGTAGTATCTTTGAATATCCTAACAATTATAAGCTTTAATTCATTTTAAACTTCAAAAACCTATACATAACCAATGTTAATATAAACTTCAATAACGTATCCGATACGCCAATATACCAACTTTAATTACCTCATCACTTTCATTTTTTATATTACAAGAATCAAACTTTTTCTATTACAATATACCTATAACTATACCTACAACTATATTAGAGTTCGTTCAACCATTTTATGGGAGAAATCTTGTTCCTTTAGAATGAAAGTGAGATGAACAACACTTTCACAGTTAAAAAGAAAAAAAACTACCTATTCAATCTTCAAGTATAATCACTAAGGAAACATGAAGTTTGAACAATATTGAACATCTAAATCCAAGCCTAGTCATGACAGCCCCAACATGCAATGCATTTCAAAATTCATCATGCATACCAAGCAAGTATAAAGAAAATCAAATTGCATACACATATACATACACAACTCAGTATACATACATACACAAACTAACAACTCCCAAATCACCAACTATCATTAAACATTGTATTTGTAACACCAACAACTAACCGATTAGCATAGCATTTTCAACAAACAGTTAACCATAATAAAATTAGAATTAATTCAATTAACATCAACATTCAAAATCAATAAACCAACCATATTCCATAGTAGTTTCAATGAACATTCAAATTTATTTCAAAGCATCATTAACTTTAGCATATCATTGCAACGTCCATCAACACAATAATGATTTCTAACTTCCATACTAACCTCAACTAACATGATCAATGGACTTCTAACTCATGTCACCTCTAATTACTAACAGCTTATTAACTAACATTTTTCATAACACATTTTCCTAACTGTTTTGACTACTAATCTAACTCTCCTAACACAATTAGTCTTCAAAGGGCATATGACTCTCAAGTTTTGAGAGTATCAATGAAGATAGGATGTAGTTCATTGAATATGCCAAACCTAAAGAACTTAAGTCCACAAGTCAAACACACCAGTTCTGTTCATTGAATATGCGCTTTAAAATTTACATGGTACTCATAGAATCACCCTAGCTCAGAAAAAACACACAAACATAAGAAAAACAATAAAAAAGAAAAAGAAGTATCTTGAAACATACCAGTTCTGTTCGCTTGGAATCGATGCCCGGTTTTATATGTGCTTCAACAGTTTCGTCAAACTTTGCCTTGGCGTTGGCCTGAACAATATATAATGATATTAAATGATACAGTAAGCAATGGAACATTGCAGGTAAAACAGGAACAGTGTAATTGTGTCCAGTATCTTACTCAATCAAGAATACAGTACACACAAAAAATCAAGAATACAGTACACACAAAAATTTTTGGGAATATCGGCACGGTTGAGATTGTTGAGATGAGGAGTGCGGTGGCGGAAACGGTGGAGGTTCGGAGGTGAGAGGCGAGTGCGGCGGTCACTTGTTTGGGTGACGGCGGAGGGACCCTCGAAGGCGGAAAATAGGGTTTTCGAAAGTTGAAGGAAAATGGGGATGTCGTGTTTTGGGTGTCTGAGAGGTGAGTGAAGAAGAGGGAAAACAAAAAGACTGAGAACGAAAATAGAATCCTGAAATTTTATTTTAATAAGACCTTAGACAGCGCTTTTGTGGAAAGCGCTTTCTAAGGTATGCCTAAGACAGCGCTTTCCAAAAGCGCTTTCTAAACCCCCCCTTAGACAGCGCTTTTGGTTTTAATTTTTTTTTTAATTTAAAGACTTTAGACAGCGCTCTACCAAAAGCGCTGTCTAAAGTCTATATTTATAAGCGCTTTCTAAAAGCGCTGTCTAAGGGGGGGTCTTAGACAGCGCTTTTAGAAAGCGCTGTCTAAGACCCCCCTTAGACAGCGCTTTTATTATTTTCTTGGAACATTTTCCGTGTTTGTTTTTAATTTTAACCTTAGACAGCGCTTTCTTTTAAAAGTGCTGTCTAAGATGCGCTGTTAAAAGTCATTTTTGGCGTAGTGATTACACAAACAACCGTCTAAGAGAAATAATCCATTAACCCTCTCAAGTATTCAGACTTCACTGAGTCACTTGAGGAAATATCTTAGCAATGATATGATTAGTAATGAACACTACTTCTAACAATAAGCAAATATTACAGAATATAAGAGCAAGAAATGTTTTCACGTTAGAGCAGCAACTCGTGAGAGAGTGAAAAGAAAGTAATGGAAGAAATGTATTCTCGTGTATCAGGTGTATAACTTGTGAAATGTTCCATCCTTTTTATAGGAGAATGAGAAGACCGTTGGGTGTTCGTGACAAAATCTTGGTCATTGAAGAGTGATTAACGTCATTAACCTCCTTGTTCTTTCCAAAGCAGTATGGAGCATAATAACTTCTTTCTAAAAATATTTTCTTTCCAAAGGCAATTTTCTTTAACGTTAAGTTTCCTTGAGTCAGCGAATCCTATAGTCAGAGTTTTTATTTAGCAATGTTCGCCTTGTATATGAATTTATCAGAGTTTACCTTTATTTGACTTCTTTAGAATGTGCGTCTTCAGAGTCTGGATTCATTCTTCTCTATCAGAGTTCCTGACTTTAGTTTTGCTAGCGCCTATGTTGGATCAGAGTCAGAGTCTTCTGGTCACGTATCTTCTGAGTAGTATCTTAGCGCTTGATTCTGTATCTGATGGTTGTCTATCTGATTTGTGTTGTTCAGAGTCCTGCACACTTAGACGAATTTCGTTAGGGTACCATTTTTGTTTCATCCTTTGTTATCATCAAAATCTTAGAGATACATTGTAGAACTGGATTTGTTCTTACAGTTATGTCATGATTGATGTTTGAAGTTTTAACCTTGATTTGAGTTATTTGATGAATTAGAGATCATTGGCATGACAATGTGTTGTAATATGATATTGATTCATGAAAACTATGGAGTAATTGATGAATTAGGAAGCTATAACCATGAGAAATTGGATTTTATTTGATGGACTTTTGTAGCATAAGTTTCTGACACATGAGGGAGTGTTTGGATGGTTTAAAAACTGATTTTTGGGAAAATTTTGCATTATAGGTCGACCTATGAAGGTCATGTGTCGGCCTATATAGGTCATAGGTCGACACATGCAATAAACACATAGGACAAAATATACATGTGTTAAATATGTAGTATATATGCTGACCTGTAAATGATATGTGCTGACCTATAGATGTTATGTGCCGACCTATAGATGTTATGTGTCGACACATAACTGCCACAATGTTGTTTTGCACTATTCGACGATTTTAGCCATAACTTTTGATATGTATACCCAAATGACGTGTAGTTTGAAGAGTTAGAAAGATAACATCAGATCTATAAAATGATAGTGATAAGTCAATTCTTTGAGTATTATTCCTATTCCTACTATGTTGGTGAAGTTTTTGTTCATATGTTCGCTTAATGAATTTTTGACATATCCCGACGATTTTGGTCATACCTTTCATTATGTAAGTTCGATTTTGATGTTGTCTGAAGTGATAGAAAGCTAATGGTCAGACCTATAACATGGTAGTGATTGTTGAGATGTTTGGATATATTCACGTGTCTAATATGTTGATAAATGTATTGGTTTATATGTTTGGTTAATGAATCATTGCATTGTTGTAATATCGTGGTGTGATAATGATGTTGTAATGATGTTAAGGTGTTGATGAGTTGCTGATATTTGTTGATATTATTGACATGTTAACATGAACTGATTGTTGTATAATGAATGATGTGATGCATAAATGATGAGATGTGTGTGGGTATCCTTTGGGTGAATCTTGTTGTGTTAATGCATGTTATTGGAGAGTCATGCATCAGGGTGTACAGGCTACGGTCCAATTTTGGTGATCCTCGATCCTATGGTGATATATCGCGTGCGAGTAACTAATTCTTATTATGGTGGATTAGTAAAGCGTTACCCATGGTGATGGTAATAATTTTTGGTGATCCTCGATCCCATTGTGATGGATCAGATGCGAGTAGGTAATTTGTATTATGGGGAATTAGTAAAGCATTACCTATAGTGATGGTAACAATTTTGGTGTGCTCCGGTTCCAAGAGAGAATCGATCCTATGGTTGGGATCATGGAGTGAAATGAACTTGAGTGTTCATATTTGGTACCACATGCACGTTGAGTCGATTTTGAGTATATTGCATAAGTGTTGCATTTGTATTGATTGTTATTGATGTGTTGTTGGATGAGATGTTACATATGATGTTAATGGTAATTGAGACATTGTTGAATATGATATTAATGATAATTGAGATGTGGTTGCGTATGATATTGATGATAATTGAGATGTTGTCGTGTATGATATTGATGATGAATTGGGTATGATAATGTGATATGTTATTGTGCATGATTGTGTAAATTTTGTACTTTATTCTTCATGTTATACCGGTTATTATTGAAATGAATTCTCACCTCTTCTATTTGAATGTTTCCTTTACATGGGCATCATGCAGACACTCAGGAGTAGCATAGATGTACTAAGTGGAAGGTAGCTCTTGGAGCGACTTCCCATAGTTTTTTCATTTTTCTTTAGTAGGTTCTTACTCTGGCCAATGTAACATCAGGTTGGGGATTTTTGTTTTCACTTCTTTTATTTTGTTAAAGTCGTTATTTATGACTTATGAGATTTCGATATTGTGATAAATTAAATTTATAACTCTTTTATGGCGTTATGAAAGTTGGAGTTTTGAACTATATGCCTTGAGTTGAAATTGATAAGTTTAATTGACTTGATAATGACTCCACTACGATGATACCCTAAATGAAAGTTAGCATGTGAGAACAGGTTTATGTGATGTTTTGTATTCCGTGTTATGTTGCAGGATTTATTTTTTATGTGTGTGACATCTCAGTGGTTGTGATTTTAATTGAATTATGGAATAATTGTATGTGGGGTTTAGAAGGGTGTTACACATATAAACCTGAGGACATCTTGATCCACATATAACTCAGAGAAACCAGTCTTTAAATCCTTTATAATTGGTAGTGTAAACTTTAAGAAAACTTATCTCGGGAAGGCCATTAATTATGATCCAGCCACCCTTCTCAATAACCTTGATTTCAAAAAGGGAGAAAAACAAGCCTATGGTGGGCTTTATGTTTATGGCCTCACAAACTATTTTGAAATCCTTGATAAACCCCTGCTATTGGGGCGGAGTTGGGAAAGGGCAGTGCTTAGGGTTCTTAATAGGTCGGGTTCGAAATTGGTAAAGGGTAAATGGATTTTAAAATCCTCTAATACACCAACATAGAAGTGAAAATACTCATCTTTGAATCCTCTAGGACGGACTATAAAAACACGTTCCCCTGAGGTACATGGCTCCAATACAACATCATCCTCATTTCCGGTAGAGGAGATATTCTTCAAAGATCGGAGTTTAGAAATCTCTACTTCATCAATGGAGCTATGATTATAACTCATCACCTCTTGATCAAAGGAGTTGGAAATCTCTATCGATACTTCTAATGACGACCCTGGTGAGGAAGATTCAGAATCAGTATCGCTAAAAGAGGCATAAATATCCCCGTAAACTTTCCTTATAATACAATCAAAGTCATCTTGGCTTAAGTTATCCTTACATTCTCTCATACGTAAGTCCCAAAGATTTTTCTTTTCTTGGATACTTAGGGTTTTTAACGCATTTACGTCATTGTCACATTCATGTGCAATAGCCACTTCTTAAAAGAAAGAAAAGAAAATAAAGAGATAAAAGCAAAAACACCTGAGATTGAAGAATGGTTGTAAGCTCAAAAATCATCTTGAAAGAGAAGTAAGTTACTTCAGTGGATGATTAGCAAGAAGAGGAAAAGATGGCTTTAAACAAGGGGGAAACCTTTTTAACGAATCTAAAATATGAGGCGTTTGGGATTTCTTAAGAAAATAAATTCCCAATTAAAATCATCATTACAAAAGAAAGAGAAAATATGGCAAATGTACACCCCCATGTTTGCCACGATTGTCCACATCATTAAGCCGGGTCTATAGAACAGACAACGATATGCTAGGTCCAAGTTATAAAACTCGACCCCATAATGGACAAAAAATGTTTCGGGCTTCTTTTGTCCGAACATTTCACTCTTTCATATTTCATGCTCGAGGGGATTATGTATATTCCAAAAATTATTTTGACCAGTCGATGTGTAAAATCATAAGAAATATGTGATGAAGTAGGTATGGTTTGGAGGGAAGTCAGGTAGTAGCCACAACTAGAACACGAACTCGTCTAAGAGATACCCTAGATATAACTCGGCTTAACAAAGTCATCGTATTGACGGGTTAAGGGTCCTGATGGGATGAGGTGGAGAGCCTCATGTCATCGGTTATGGAACCCGGATAAGCCGAGATAATAGTCGAATAAAGGGCTACCGCCTAGAAACGGTCTCGAAAAATGAAAGGTCATACTGACACAATAATGAAGCAGGCGTTACAAGCCAAGAAGAAGTGAAATTAAATGATAAAGCGACGACAATTTTCTAGACTTTGAATGCAGGAAGGAATATGAAAGGGTTTTTCTTGATTGTTGTGGGTGAGGAATGAGCCTATATAAGAGACATCAAGAAATGAGGAAAGGCAGACAATAACTACCTGAGAAAAAAATTTACATACACTTAATCAATATTTTGAGGCTCTCCATGATTAGCATCGAGGAAGTTAACCTTTTAGTGTTTTTAGCAAGAACAAAAAATATTCTATTATTTTATCTTATTCCACTGTTTTAACATTAAACAATGGTAAAAAGAAGTTGTTGGATCATGAGAATCATCCAGGACTTAAATCAATAACTTTGATTTTGGCTAATCCAAATTACAAGCAACATTAATTGATTGTTCAAAAACCTAATCATTGTATTTCCTCTCTCTCATTGCACATAGGAATCTGCATCAAAACCATAGGAAAGCAACCTTTTCCCCATTCTCAAGAACACCATCACCATCACCAACATTGAAAATAGGTTTAATCTTATTAAATTGAATTGAAAAAACAACATAAATAAAGGATTAACATATCCAAACTTTCAACAATGAAGAGCGTAACACACACATTTGCAAGAAACTGAAATGTTGGTGGAAGATACTTCACACGAATCAAAACGCAGTTAGTGTCAACAAAACCACCACATAATCGTTTGAAGAAAACCTTGGGTAAAAATTGTGCCATCCTTTGAATCTCTTAATAAATCTACCTCTTCCCCCACCACCAAATGATTCACCACCCACACCACTTACTATTACTCCTTTGATGAGAAAACGCGTTGAAAATTGAAAATGATTCAATACGAAGATAAAATCGATTGAAGAAGAAATCAATATAGGATGAGACAAAAACGATTAAATATGAAAACAAATGTTGATGGATAACGACGTATTTTGGTCAAAATGAAGCAAAAATGATTGGAGACGAAAGTGATTGTTCTGTTAGGGTTTGGAAGAACACATTTTGAGATAGAACGAAGAACACCTTTTGAAGGTTTCAGAAGTTTACAGTTTTTAATAACTTAACTATTTTGATTAATTATTTAAGTTATTATTAATATTATTAATATTAATGAAATAGATTTGATATGGATGAAATATTATATATTAAAAAATAATTTGGAATAATTTTATAGAGATTTAGCAATGTTAAGGATATACAAGTTCAATTTTACGATGTTAAGGATATACAATTTTTATGATATTAAGGATATACAAGTTTCATGATCCAATTCACGATGTCCTCTACAACTTTGGTTCTTTTAGAAACTTCAAATTCAACTTGAAAATGCATGTTCCAAGAGGAAACATTATTGGTCATTTTGGGCCATTACCATTGAACAAGAGATTTTCCTCAACTTCTAAAATGCATAACTCCTTCATTCCAAATCCAAATGAGGTCAAATTTATGACTAAATTATAGTGGTTTGAAATATCTACAACTTTTATGAAGGAACTTTTTCCATTTGAAGCCCATAGCAAAAGTTATTCAAGGTGGAAGAAGTGAACATTTGACTTGGCACATAGAAAAGTTTCAATTATGTTTGATTTCCCAAACTTACAACTCAAAATTAATCATGATCCAAGCTTCAAATGGAAAAGAGTTGAACATTAAAGTTGTTCCCCTTGATCTCACCTTTCCAAAAGGTCCAAGATCTCTTCATTTGGCCAAGAATTGAGGGACTTGCGCATGAGTTCTTCACAAGGTCCCATTTGGTAAATTATTATCAACATTCATTTCCTTTATGCATGGTTATGTGACATCATTTCAGGTTGGATAACACAGAATTATGGATCATTTGGAATCATTTCATTGGCCTATCACACTCCCATGTATCCATGCAAGGGAGATTTCTATTTTTGGCATTTTGAATGAAGTGTGTGGAAAGCAAATGCATAACCTATAAATAAGACCCCTTTTGCTCAGAATTGGGAACACCTTACCCAAGCTTTGAACCTATAATCCTAACCATCACCATTAGAGGATAAACTTGAAGGTTTTCAATTGAAAATTGAGTTTCAATTTCACTTCAGTTTTAAAGTTAAAACTCCAAGAATCCAAGCCTTTCCTTGTTCAATTTCACTTCCTGCAAGCATCTGAAGTCAAGCCAATGCCAATTGGAAGCAAGATCAAGTAAGACTCAAGCTCCCTTGAAGGTGATTATTCAGAAACTTCATTTCTTCGATTCTCTCTCAATTCTTCACCATTCTCTTTGATTTTTGAATGGCTGAAGTCTTACCAATGTAGGAAACAAGATTGAGTGGCTTTGAAGTTAAATTGAAGCAACTTAGTTCATGATCCTCAAAATTCAAATCCTTGTATCTTTTGATATACTTGGAATTGGATAAAATTGAGGCCAGATTCGAGCTCTTGAGCATTTTTCCTTTAAGTTCATGTCCTTGTTTTTCATTTTGGTGGTGGTTGTTAGTGGACCAGTCTGGTGAGGTCCATCGGAGAAGAAGACCGGAGCCCTAGCTCCGGTGATATGTTGGCAGCTTCACATCCATTTGATCCTGGTCCAATGATCTAATCATGGCCTTTGTTTTGAATTACCACGCGTACATCTCTTTGACTTGTGTCCACCATGGAAAGCGTGCGTGTGGCCATCAGATTTGCCACCTCAATTAATGAGGGAGATCTAATGACCCTTGTTTTTTCTAATTTCTTTTTATTTTCTAAATTTTCATTTAATCCTTTTATTTTGTTTAATTCATATTAATTTCATTTTTAATCCAAAAAATATGGGACTTTCACCAAAAATCTTTAAATATTTTTCTCTTCTATATTTTGAATTTAAATTATTTTTTGGATTAATTTTTATATTTGTCATGAATTAAATGTTTTTGTGCTTATTTTTAATTATTTAAAAATACTTATGACTTTTGGAATATAGTGAATTTTTTTGTCTAAGGTCCTTTGACCTAGGATAAATCCCTTGGGTATTTATTTGGTGTTTTGAAGGGATTTTAGGTTTTGACCAAATTAAAATGTATTTTAATTCACTTTTAATTGAATTTTTAATTGTTTAAAAATTATGTTGAGCCATTTTTATGGTCTTGTGATGTTTGACTTTCTGTTTGGGCCTTGGTCAAGGTTGATTTGACTTTTGTTGAATCCAAACCATTGGATTTAGGGGATTGATGAAATGTATATTTCATCTCCCAAAATGAATGGATGGTTTTGGTTTGATGAAAATCCTCCCTTGGTAAATTTGTGTTTCTATCTTCCCCTCCCTCTTCATCTTCATCCCTATTCTTTCCCATTCCCTCATTTGACCAATGAAATCTCTAATGTCTCAAGACTAATTGGTTCATCAATGACCTTGTGTCAGATGAACCAATACAAGTATGACTTAGATAAGTCCCTCCATTTTGATCTTTTCTTTTAGTGTATGGTATGTTTTAGGAGTTTGGTTCTTCATACCAAATCTCTAACATCCATTAATACCTAAATTTTTATTTCCCGACTTCAGATAGTTTTGACTTCTATATAAGTTCAATTTTGATTGCTTAACATAGAGCTAAATTTGACCCTCAAGGCATAACATTCTAGTAAGTGGGATTGTAAGCCTCCCCTTCTTCATGGCCTTGTGTGGGGACTTGACCTTTTTTCCTTTCATGGGAGATAGTGGCATACTTGTTGAATTATCCAAGTTGGAGCCCTTCTCATGGAAGATGTCTTAGTTCAAAGATCTATACTTGTGAATGAAGGGTTGAGTGTTCTCCAAAGAATGACTTAAACAATTAAAAATCACCATTACACTTGACTAACCTTTTACTAAAATTTGACTAATTCATGTTAATATTGTTTTACTTTCAAGTCATTTACTTTATACAATTTAAATTTCAGTCATTTATCATTCATTTGCCATTTACCTTTCATTTAACTTGTTTATGCTTATGTTATTTTCACTTTGCTCATTTGAGCCATATCTTGTGACTGTATTTATTGTTTATGTGTTTTCATTTGGTTTGTGGTCTTAGAACCTTAAAATACCTAATAACAACAAAAATCCTAAAAAATATCTGGTGGACTGTTGGTCTTGATCTGAACTTTTGGACTTAGGATTAGGCAACATTCCCTATGCAAAAGGACTTGGCCAATGCCAACATTCTAAGACTGAGCTATTATAAATTGAGCCTTCATTTGATGCAAGCCTTGGGATTTGTTTGAATTCATATGCTACTTTTTCTTTGTGCATAATTGTTATTTTGACCTTGTGTCTGATGCTTTGCTCTGAGTTGATCAAGGAATAATTAATCTCATACATGAGAAGACAAAAAAGACTTCTAGCTATGGGATTTGCTTGCTTGGATGTGGCTATCTTTATTTGATGCCTTAATCTTCATGATGTCTGGATATTGCTCATCTGCTTAATGATTTTTTCTTGATTAAAAGTCCAAAGGGAAAATGGGCTTTCTATATTACATTCTTGTCAGTTGGATTGCATCCCATTAGTCCGATCTTTTTAACTCTTAACTTTTAAATTTGTGCTTAGGATAGCCTCTTGATCTCCTCCCACTTCTTAAATTTCAAAAATCTCTCCCCCTTTTCAAAAACTTTCTTTGCTTGTGATTTCAAACTTAGACTTTGTTTTAATGAGTAGAAACTTTGGCCTTATGCCACTGAATTTTCAAACTTTTTCTTAATCAAATTTGTAAATAAACTTAACCATGTTGACATAAATTTCAAAAGACAAAAAAGAAATAACAACCCCATTCAAACTTTTGGCCCTTTGTGCCTTTCTTATTAAACTTTTGTTAAAATCAATCCACCAACTTACTTGAATTTTTTACCACGAAATACGAGGTTTTGATCCCTCATTTTTATGTTGGTACGTAGGCACAAGTTAGAAGGTCTTGTCAAACACAAAAATATAATCAATAAATTCTCTTCTCATCGCCACGCTCTATTTTTTTCAAACATCTTTTATACCAAACACATATGCACACATAAAAAAGGGCTCCCAAGGAGTACCTATGACACTTTGGGTGTTAACACCTTCCCTCTGTGTAACCAACCCCATTACCTGTAATCTCTGACATTTTATTAGTTTTGATTTGAAAACTTCTTATCTTTGGGTTTTGTTCATACTTTTACCTTTTCCTTTGGAAACAATAAAAGCACAACGGCAACTCTGGTTTTATTGACGTCAAGCTTATCTATAACTTGATGGTCATGAATTTACTGCTTCAAAAATTAAGTGGCGACTCTGCTGGGGAGTAGTCCTCAGTGGGTTTAGCCTACTTTTTTATGTGTACATATTTGTATATTTGATGTTTGTATATTGCTTGTGTGATACAATATGTCTGTTGTGCTTGGTGATCTCTTAGTGGTGAGATAAGTTCTAACCCGAACTTGAGTGCAATTAAGATAGGAGGATGGTATAGTCATGTTCAACTTGTGTGGAGTTGTCCTTAACAAGTTATCTTGAGATCGATCTACACAGGGGGGACCTCTTTGGAGTTACTGATGTCACACAAGTTATTTGAGGATATGCATTACTTTCTCTGATTTGGGGTCCGAGAAGCTGAGGACCGTAGAACACTTAACCAAACTTGGCCTATTTAGGACGTAGTGCGGAGACTGTTCAGGTCTAGACTTGATCACAGTTGTTACGCGATACTACACACAGACGATTTTCTCTTGAGAATATTATGGGTTGATGACTCAGTCATCTTAACATATAATATTCGATAGATGGGATTAAGACTCTGGGAACTTTTTAGAACATGATCTATAGGTTTTTATCCTTAGTACACTCCTTTGGGATGGTCCTTAACCTGGCTTCATGCTCGTGACTCACAACAAAACCTTTGATTCTTGGTTGATCCGATCAAGTCTTGTCAATATCAATGGAACTTGGGTGTTGATAAGGTGAAAACCATAATACACCAAAATGGATGACTGATCTTGATGATGACTTGATCCATCCCTTGACCTTTGCTTGTGTTTTCCTTGTGTGTGATTGTTGCATACATGCATACATGCACATCATAATATTCATCCTAGAAAATAAATTTCAAGGAAACTAAGGTCTTATTTGCAAATATTTTCAGACCATGGATTATGGACGAAGGAACACTATGTCCTGATTTGAAAGAGCTAAGGAAATTGTCATCTTTTGTATTAGATCCCTTGGACTTTAAGCAACGTCATGGGAAGCTTTTGTCTATATTATCGGATGATGTGGTTGAAGGACTTCTGAATGTTTTGGTTCATTTCTTTGATCCTTTCTACCGTTGCTTCACTTTTATCGATTATCAACTTGTACCTACGTTAGAGGAGTATGCCCGTCTCTTGGGTATACCCGTATCTAACAAAGTGCCTTTTTAGTGGATTGAAGGAGATTCCTAGATCTCATATCATTGCTGAAGCTCTTCATCTGAAGAAGTCTGAGATTGATGCTTATTTGGTGAAGAAAGGAGGTATTCTGGGGTTGACTTCTGAGTTTCTGATTGGTAAAGCTACTGTTTTTGCTCAAGCCGGTAGCATGGATGCTTTTGAAGCCATCTTTGTATTACTCTTCTATGGTTTAGCTTTGTTCCCTAACATTGACGATTTTGTTGATGTTAACGCCATTAGAATCTTCTTAATTGGGAATCCTATTCCGACTCTGTTGGGTGACATGTATTTCTCTTTGCATTTGAGGAATTCTAAAGATTATGGGACTATTGTGTGTTGCGTTCCTCTTCTGTACAAGTGGTTTATTTTGCACTTGCGTCAGACGCCTGCTTTTGTAGACAACAAGCAATGTCTACGGTGGTCCCAAAGACTTATGTCTCTCACTAATGATGATATTGTTTGGTTTAATTTTGCATTGAATAGTGTGGACATTATTGATATTTATGGTGAGTTCTCTGATGTGCCTCTCATTGGTACACAAGGAGGAAACAACTACTACCCTGATTTGGCTCATCGTTAACTTGAGTTCCCCTTGATAGATAAACCTAATAACACTTAGTTAGAGGGTATTTTCTATAAAGAGGGTAAAGATCCCCAACATTTAAAGCAAATGATGATACATGCTTGGCATAACGTGCATAGGAAAGGAATATCCGAGCTTGGTCCGTGCAACTGTGTAACTTTGGAAGCTTACACTAATTGGATGAAGAATAGAGCTTTGGAGTTGAAGATGTTGTAGGCCTGTGAAAGACTTATGTCCATGGTTATGGCTGAGCCACCAACTCTCCCTAACTAAGATGTATAGGAGTTGGAAGACGCACTTGCCAAGATGAAGCAAGAGAAAGATATGTGGGAAGAGAGTTCCATGCTTTGAGCCGAAAGCATAAAGAGTTGCAGCTTGAGTCAAAAGACAAGGATGCGCTTATCGAGATTCTTGAAGACCGAGCAGTGAAGAGACAGAAAGAGCCAAAGGGTCTACCTTCCTCTAGTATGCCTCAGCCTTCCGGTGCTTAGAAGAAGATTGTTGATCAGTTAGTTCTTAAGAAGGCTCAAATGAAGACATCCTTTGAGTCCGAGATTCGACGCATTCGAAGGAAGTATACACCCATAACCAGATCATCTGATGCAGTTGCTAGGGATCCTTAGGATGATAGTTTCCTTTTCTCTTGTATTTGTATTTTGGTTTCTGGAATTGTACTCAGTGTAATCCTTCCAAATTTTATGAATAAAAAGAGATTTTATGGTTAATGAATTGTTATTATATTTGCAAATATGACTTCTGTAGCGGTGTATTCGTTACCTTTAGATATATTGACTAAATCAAAAGTAAATCATACAATTCGAGTCGCCACCACACTTCTATTTATCCAAAGGAAAGGTTAGAAAGCGAACAAAAACCGAGAAGTTTTATCAAATCAAAAACTAATAAAAATGTCAGTGATCTGGGTAAGGGGGTTGGTTATGCAATGGGAAGGTTTTAAGCACCCAAAAAATCCTTAGTACTCTAAGGGGGCCCTTTTTGCAAATGTGTATTGTAGGTTGGTATTTGTGAAAATATTTGTGCAAACATGATTGGGGAGATGAGAAAAGAATATACAAATTATTTACAATTTTTTTGTTTGAATAGATGAACCCATTGCCTACGTACCATCATAAAGGTAGGATCAAAACCTCGTAGTTCGGGGTAAAAATCTCAGAACAAGTTGGTGAATTGATTTGTCAAAAGCCTTAAGGTCTTTTGTTATCAAAGGGAGAAAACTCAACCTAAACCAACAATCCACCATGTGAGGAGAGCTTCAACATACTAGTGAGGGATCCACCCTATAATAAGTATGGAAGACTTATAGTCCAATCACTAAGGATAAGGTGAGGTTTACATCAACCACTATAATAACTCAAACCAATGGCTAATGTTTATGAAAAAAGTTTTAACAAAAGGTGGTCATTGGAACCACAAAAATCACTTGAAGTGAGTTGTATTTACAAGTTAGGAGTATTCACAAAATGAGGTCAAAATATGAATTAAGGTTCATTTACAATGAGTATTAGTGAAAAGAGTTTGAAAAATCAAAGGCATATGGCTTAGGTTTCTAGTTTTGAAAACAATGTCAATGTTTGCACAAAAATGAGTTTGGCTTGGGTTAGAATGGAGAGAAGAAGAGAAGGGCTAGTCCTAAACATGCAAAGATGAGAGAAGAGATAAAACCCTTGGAGTTCCTTTCTTGAGATCATAGAGGTGATTCAAGATGTTCCTTTCCTTTGGACTTAGCAAGCAACAAGCAATCAAAACAATTAAACATTCAAGCTCCTAGGATCTCCACTTGGCTTGTCTTTCTTAGCTTGGCTACTCATGACAATGGTCCTTCTTACTATCTCAAGTTTGGAATCCCTATCACACAAGAACAAACAATCAAAACTTTCACAATGCAATAAGAGGAATGGACAAAGGATGAGTTTAGATTAGAGGTCCTTTCAAGTCAACTTTCAAGATTTAGCATTCTAAAGGCATGAGGCCTAGTTGCTCTTCAACAAGTTTAGCATTCTAAAGGCATGAGAAACACTGTGAGTCTATCATACCAATCCCTGGGGGCTAGTTTCAGCCTATAGAGGGCTTTCCTCAACTTATACACATGCTTTGGAAGATTTGGGTCTATAAACCCTTTAGGTTATTCAACATACACTTCCTCATTTAAGTAACCATTCAAGAAGGCACTTTTTACATCCATTTGGAACAATTTAAACTTCAGAATTCATGCCACTCTAAGCAATAGTCTAATGGACTCCAGGCTAGCTACAAGGGCAAATGTTTCATCAAAGTCAACTCCTTCAACTTGAGTGTATCCTTGTGCTACCAATCTAGCTTTATTTTTAGTAACCACCCCTTATTCATAAGATTTATTCTTGTAAACCCACTTTGTTCCAATAACATTTATTCCTTCAGGTCTTGGAACCAGTTCCCATACTTCATTTCTCTGGAATTGGCCTAACTCTTCCTGCATGGCATTGATCCAGAATTCATTAGTTAAGGCTTCTTTGACATTCATGGGCTCAATCTTAGACACAAAACAACCATGTGAGATCACTTCCCTTGATCTAGTTGTGACCCCTTTATTTGGGTCTCCTATAATGAGATCTTTAGGACGATCCTTCTGAATTCTGATAGAGGTTCCCTTATTAATTTTGTCAGCTTCAGGTTCAGCTTGAGTAAGTTCACTCTCATTACTTTTGTCTGGGAAATCAGCTGGGGCATCATTTAGAGATGTCTCAACATCGTCTGTGACATCAGTCTGTTGATCATCAACCACAACATTGATAGATTCCATCATTACTTTTTTTCTAGAATTAAAGACCCTAAAAGCTCTGTTGTTTGTTGAGTAACCCAGAAATATTCCTTCATCAATCTTTAAGTTTGGGATTCCTCTTACAGCTTCAACAAATATAATCCTCTTCATTCCTTTAAGATGTAGATGCCCCAATTTTTGATGCCATTGGTTCACTTCTTTTTCTTTGGCTAGAGTACACACTGATGAATAACCAATTTCTTGAGAACTCCACATATAGCAGTTGTCCTTAGACCTGAATCCTTTCATGATTATTTCATTTTCTTTATTAGTAATAAGACATTCAATTTTTGTGAAGTTTACATTTAGACCTTGGTCACACAGTTGACTGATGTTGATTAGGTTTGCAGTCCGTGCTTTAACAAGTAGCACATTGTCAAGGTTAGGGACTCCAGGGTAGTTTAGCTTTTCAATCCCCTTGATTTCACCCTTTGCTCCATCACCAAAGGTTACATAGCTGGTGGAATGAGGATGAAGGTCAATTAACAGGTTTTTGCTTCCAGTCATGTGTCTGGAGCATCCAATGTCAAAATACCAGTCTCCTTTGGCTAAAACTTTGAAGGAAGTGTGAGCTATCATGTTAGTAGCACCAGTCCTAGGAACCCACTGTTTTCTGTTGACAGGGATGTGGTGTTTGGGTCTAGGTTGATGATTAGAAGGACTAGGATAGCCCTACAACTTAAAGCAGAATGGTTTTATGTGCCCAAATTTTCCACAGTAATGACATCTCTATCTTTGGTGTTTTCCTTTATGTTGTCTTTCCTGATGATGTTGTGACACATGATGTGACATCTTTGGTTTGCTACCAGTGTGACTACACTCAGGTTTGGATTCATTGAACCCAAGGCCAGACTTGTCTCCTGCCATTTTTCCAGTATGGAGGATTTTGTCTAAGGTGTCAGATTCACTATTTAGCATTCTGACATACTTTGTCATCTCATCCTGTTTGGAGTTCAAGAACACTGCTTCAATCTTAAACTTAGAGATGGTTTCCAAGTGTTCTGTCTTCTCATCCTCCAGTTGTATTATCAATTTCTTTTGATTTTCCACTTGTTGACACACTTCTTCACTTCTGTAACACAACTTTATGTAGGTAGTGGATAACTCATCAAAGGTTACTTCATCATCACTTGAGTCTTCATCAGAACCCCATCTTCCAATCAAGGCAGTCACAAGATTGGCAGACTCTCCTTCTGTTTCACTTTCATCAGACCAAGTAGCAGCAAGACTCTTCTTCTGTTTCTTGAGGTAGGTCCCACATTCAGCTCTAATGTGTCCATACCCATCACATTCATGGCACTGAACTCCTTTTCCTTGTTTGGATTTTTCATCAGATCTTGTTCTTCTTCCAACATCATTGGACCTACTGATGTCAAATGAGTTGTTCTTGACATTAGACTTAGACCTTACATCCATCTTTTTTTAGGAGTTTGTTGAACTGTCTCCCCGGTAATGCTACATCATTTGCCAGATCTTCATCAGTATCTTGACCATTTTCTTCCTCTTTCTCTTCAGTGTTTGACATGAAAGCTATGCTTTTGACTTTCTTTTTAGATCCATCACTCATTCCCAACTCAAATGTTTGGAGGGATCCAATTATCTCATCCACTCTCATATTGCAGATGTCTTGAGATTCTTCTATGGCTGTCACTTTCATGGCAAATCTCTTGGGAAGTGACCTGAGAATTTTCCTCACTAGTTTTTCATCTGACATCTTCTCACCCAGGGCTCCTGAGGCATTAGCAATTTCAAGGATATTCATATGAAAGTCATGAATATTTTTATCTTCTTTCATCCTCAAATTTTCAAACTTGGTAGTAAGCAGCTGCAGTCTAGACATCTTTACTCTAGAGGTACCTTCATGAGTGGTTTTGAGAATATTCCAAGTATCTTTTTCCACCTCACAGTTGCTCACCAGTCTGAAGATGTTCTTATCATCCCCATTGAATATAGAATTCAATGCTTTAGAGTTTCCAAGGGCTAGTTCATCCTCCTCCTTGGTCCATTGTTCCTCAGCCTTCTTATCAGTTGTAACTTCTCCTTCCTTAGTAATAACTGGATGTTCCCAGCCTGTTAGAACAGCCTTCCAAGCCTTATTATCTAAAGATTTCAGGAAGGTTACCATTCGAGGTTTCCAGTAGTCATAGTTAGATCCATCCAGAATTGGTGGTCTGTGAACAGATCCTCCGTCTCTATCCATCGTACCAGAAAGTAACATCCCAAGATCTCACCCAGAACCAGAGCAGGATGCCTGCTCTGATACCAATTGAAATTCTGGTATCAGATATGAGATGTCGAAGGTAATGTCACGATACTAATATCTGAATAATATAAGCAGGATAAAAGATAAAGAACAATAGTACAAGTGACACAAGCATTTGTTAACCCAGTTCGGTGCAAACTCACCTATGTATGGGGGCTACCAAGCCAGGAAGGAAATCCACTAAACAGAATTAGTTCAAAGACTCTCAGTAAACAACTTCAAGTTATAGTCTTTTGACATAATCTCTACCCGTGTGACTTCTATCTAAGAACTCTTAGATAAGAGATCCTACTCACCCCCCTCAATCACAACAGTGATGTAAAAACAAATATTACAAATAAATAAGACACTCTTCAAGAACACATACTTGATCTTGCTTAAAAGCTTCAACCAAGTAAACACACACTCATGCTTCAAAGCTTAGAGTGGACAAATTACAACTCAAAAGTCAGTCCAATTCAATCATCAATGGATGAATTAATGGCTCATAATACATACGCTCACACAAGACTAAAACCCTTATTCTCTCTCACTATTTCGTTTGTTATTTCTTGTGTGTTAAAACCAGGTTTTCCATGCCCTTTATATAGAAGTGTTTGACTGGGCTTGGACATCATAAAACCCTAAAACTATTTTCCATTTGTATCTTCTTAACAACTGATCATATCTTATTGGAAAATAAATCAATCTGGTTTTAATTACTGCATGAATGACGCGTTCAATCTCCTCATCAATCACACACAAATTAGTATGAAAAGCGCAATCACAAAATACATAACATTCAGATTGAATGTTCTGTATACAGATGTCTTGACATCGGGTTTGACATCTCAACTAAATCCTACACATCCATATTTTAAACACCATGCAGAAACCTGTTATCTCATGTCAAGACAACGCTTGTGACAACTTGTGAAAACTCTAGGTTTTACCAAAATTGATGCCAACACATAGAACTAACAATTGTCTTTTGTTGGCCCATGATATAAGATTATTTCCCAAGAACTGACAGTTCCCAGATGTACTTTTACATTCCATTCTGTTCCCTGCATAATCTACATCACAATAACAAGAGAGCCTATACTATGGTGTTTTCTCATACATCAGACCAAGGTTAGGGGTTCCTTTCAGATACCTGAGGATTCTTTTAACAACTGTTAAATGAGATTCCCTGGGATCTGATTGGAATCTGGCACATAGACATACACTAAACAAAATATCAGGGTGTGTAGCCGTTAGATAGAGAAGAGAGCCTATCATATCATGATAGAGCTTCTGACAAACCTTCTGGCTAGTTTCTTCCTTCTCCAGAATGTAGGTTGGATGCATTGGTGTCTTAGAGGGTTTGCATTCATCCATTTCGAATTTCTTCAAAATGTCTTTTATGTACTTACTTTGGTATACGTAGGTAGATTTTGAAGCTTGATTGATTTGAATTCCAAGAAAGAATTTTAGTTCTTGCATTAAGCTCATTTCAAATTCTGCCTGCATTACCTCAGAGAATTCTTTACATAAAGAGGGGTTAGATGAACCAAAAATAATGTCATCAACATATATCTGGCATATCATGAGATCATTTCTAATGTTTTTACAGAAGAGTGTAGAGTCAACCTTTCCTCTAATGAAATCATGTTCCAGAAGAAAATTACTTAATCTTTCATACCAAGCTCTAGGAGCTTGTTTTAGTCCATACAGAGATTTCTTAAGTTTAAAAATGTGTTGTGGACATTTAGAGTTTTCAAAACCTGGAGGTTGATTGACATATACTTCTTCTGATATATAACCATTAAGGAATGCGCTCTTAACGTCCATCTGATATAGTTTGATGGAATGATTTACAGGAAATGAAACAAGTAAGCGAATAGATTCTAACCTGGCGACTGGGGCAAAGGTTTCATTGTAGTCAATTACTTCTTGTTGACTGTAACCTTGTGCCACCAGTCGTGATTTATTTCTGACTACTTCTCCCTTTTCGTTCAGTTTGTTTCTAAACACCTATCTGGTTCTAATAATGTGAGTTCCTTTAGGCTTTGGGACGAGATCCCAAACGTCGTTCTTTGAGAATTTATCTAGCTCTTCTTTCATATCTAGAACCCAGTCATTATCTTGAAGTTCCTCATCACATGAAGTAGGTTCGATTAGAGATACTAATCCCAGAGGAGTTTCTTCAGATACTTTGAATGCTGACCTAGTTCTGAAAGGTTCATCCTTGTTTCCCAGAATCAAATCTTCAGAGATGTTGGGGAGACTTCTTGATCTTTTCTAGATAGTTGAGGCTTCAGTTGCATTTGGACTCTGTTTGTTAGATACTTCTAGTGCTTTAGTCTTTTCGTCAGTGCCTGCAAGAGTGATCTCCAAATCTGCAAGTTTCTCAACTAGCCTTGACTTTTCAGGGTCAAGCTTATCATCAAATCTAACATGTTTTGATTCTTCCATAATTTTGGTTTCTGTGTTGTAAACTTTGTAGCCTTTAGAGCGTTATGAGTATTCTAACATAATACCTTTTTGTGCTTTTGAATCAAACTTGTTTAGAAGTTCTTTAGTATTGAGAATAAAACAAGAGCATCCAAAAGGATGGAAATAAGAAATGTTGGATTTTCTTCCCTTACACAGTTCATAACGAGTATTTTCCATAATGGATCTAATAGATATTCTATTCTGAATATAACACGCTGTATTTACTGCTTCAGCCCAAAAGTGCTTAGCCATATTTGTTTCATTGATCATGGTCCTGACCATCTCTTGGAGTGTCTTATTCTTCCTTTCTACAACTCCATTTTGTTGTGGAGTCCTAGGGTAGGAAAAATAATGGGATATTCCATTAGAATCAAATAGTTCCTCAAAAAATTTATTCTCGAATTCGCCACCATGATCACTTCCGACTCTGATGATTTTAGAATCAAATTCATTTTGCACTTTGGAACAGAAGCTAGTGAATACAGAGTGAGACTCAGTCTTGTGCTTTAGGAATTTTACCCATGTCCAGCGACTTAAATCATCAACAATAACTAGTCCATACTTCTTTCCATTGACTGATGTTGTCTTAACAGGCCCAAACAGGTCAATGTGAAGAAGTTCCAAAGGCTTAGTGGTGGAAATAATATTTTTCTTTTTACAAGATGTTTTCGAAAATTTTCCTTTCTGACATGCGTCACACAAATCTTCTGAAGAATACTTCAGTTTAGGTAGACCTCTGACTAACTCGAGTTTATTTAGCTTAGAGAGTTTTCTCATGGTATTGTGGACCAAGCGTCTATGCCATACCCATTGCTGTTCATGAACATACATAAGACATTTTACATTTTGATCTTTTAGATCTGAAAGATTTATTTTGTAAATATTGTTTTTCCTCTTGCCAGTGAATAGAACTGTTCCATTATTCTGATTAATTGCTTTACATGGTTTTTGATTGAAGATTACATCATAACTGTTATCACTTAATTGACTTATTGATAAAAGGTTATGCATTAATCCTTCTAAATAGAGAACATCAGATATAGAGGGAATAATTCCATTACCAATAGTTCCGGAGCCTCAGATTCTTCCTTTCTGATTTCCTCCGAAACCAACGAAGCCATCATCTTTAAGTTCCAGGCTTTGGAACATATACTTTCTTCACATCATGTGTCGCGAGCATCCAGAGTCCAGATAACATGATTGGTGTCTTAACTCTGCTGCATAAGATATCTGCAACATAAATAATCTTATCCTTTGGTACCCATAATCTTTTGGGTCCTTTGTGATTAGTTTTCCCAGAGTTTCTTAGAGCTTTAGGTTTTCTAGAATTATCAAAACTTTGTGCTTGTCTATATGTGAAGTGATAAGAAAAAGGAGATTTTGGTTTTTCATCTGTAGGGGATTTATCTTCACTAGGGACATACCCTATCCCTCTTTTATTATTCTGACTAACTCCATAAATCATGGGTGCCATTCTGCTTCTTTCTATCCCATTTTTCAGAAACTTTTGAAAAGATTTTTTATATTCATATATTATTCTGTTAGAAGTTTGTGGGGCTTGAGATAACGCTTCTTCAAGTTTTAAACATCGTTTATTTGTGGAGTGTCTTTCTTTTGTCAGAGTTAGGTTTTCATCTTTCAATTCTGAAACTGTTATCTCAAGCTTATCACATTCTTCGATGGTTCCTTCAAGAACCATTTTTAGTACTTTAAATTTTTGTTTAAGTTTCTGATATGAGTTCAAAGATTCAGAAAGGCATGATTCAAGGTCAGAGCGAGAAAGATAAGAAAATACCTCTTTAGGATCAGATTCTCTATATGATGTATTTCCAGAGGTGATAGCCATAAATGCAACATTTTCCTATTCTTTAGAGTTTGATTCAGAGGAATCAGATTCACTGTCGTCCCAGGTGGCCATTAGTCCCTTTTTGGTTTTGAATGAGCTTTGCTTGAAACTTTCTCTTCTGGAGCTCTCTTTCTTCAGCTTTGGACATTCGTTTTTGTAGTGACCTATTTCCTTACATTCATAGCATGTTATTTCTTTGTTTGACTTACCTCTAGAAGTTGATTCTGAGCGATCTCCCTTGGGTATTGGTCTTCTGAAGTTATTATTCCTTTTTCCCCAGAGTTGTTTTACTCTTCTAGTCAAAAGGGATAACTCTTCTTCATCGTCAGAGTCTTCCTTTTCTGAGTCGTCATTGTCTTCCTCTTCAGCTTGGAAGGATTTGTTCCTTTATGGCTTGCGTCTTTCAGATCTGGACTTCAGTGCTACAGACTTGATCTTCTTTTGAGGCTCATCTTCCTAAAGTTCTATCTCATGACTTTTGAGTTCCTCAAGGCTGATATTGTTCAGATCTTTTGATAACTTTAATGTTGTGACCATTGGTCTCCACTTCTTTGGTAAGCTTCTGACTATCTTTTTGACATGATCTGCAGTTGTGTAGCCCTTGTCCAGAACTTTGAGTCCTGCAATTAAAGTTTGAAATCTAGAAAACATTACCTTTATAGCTTCATCATCCTCCATCTTGAAGGCTTCGTACTTCTGAATTAGAGCCAGAGCCTTTGTTTCTTTGACTTGAGAATTTCCTTCGTGAGTCATCCTCAGGGAGTCAAGTATTTCTTTAGTTATTTCTCTGCTGGTGATCTTTTCATATTCATTGTAGGAAATGGCATTTAGCAGTATCGTTCTGGCTTTGTGATGGTTTTTAAAGTCGCGTTTCTGATCATTTGTCATTTTGATTCTGGCAATCGAAATTCCAGCATCAGACACATGAGGTGTGTAGCCGATTGTGACTATGTCCCATAGATCAGCATCATAACCCAGAAAGAAACTTTCAATTCTATCTTTCCAGTAATCAAATTTTTCTCCACCAAAGATTGGAGGTTTAGCGTTGTAACTATCTCTTTCATTGGTGTTGGCCATAGTGTTTTTCTCACACTGGATCTCTCTACACTGTTAAGTGTTTGATTAGAAAATCAATAACAGATCCAAAACCCTTATACCAATTGAAGGTAGAGAAAAACAAGAAAGGGGGGTTTGAATTGTTATGGAAAATAATAACTTTTTAAGAACTTAGACACACAAAGAAAAAAAAAGAATTCAACACAGAATTTTATACTGGTTCACTTGAAATTCAAAGCTACTCCAGTCCACCCGACCAAGGTGATTTCTCCTTCAAAAATGACTTAATCCACTAATCTTGAAAGATTACACAAACAACCATCTAAGAGAAATAATCCCTTAACCCTCTCAAGTATTCAGACTTCACAGAGTCACTGTAGCGGTGTATTCGTCATTTTATGATTTATTGATTTAAATCAAAAGCAAAGCATACAAAGGTAGAGTCGCCTACGCACTTCTATTTATCCAAAGGAATGGCTAGAAAGCGAACAAAAGCCTAAGAAGTTTTACACATAGAAAACTAATGAAAAGGTCAGAGATCTGGGTAAGGGGTTAATTACGCAATGGGAAGGTGTTAGGCACCCAAAACATCCTAGGTACTCCTAGGGAGCCCTTTTCACAACTTGTTGTATGAAATGTTATTTGTTTATGAAATATTTATTGTGCAAACATGGATTGAAGGGATGAGAGAAAGAATATACATTTTTTATTGTTTTTGTGTTTGAACGGATGAACCCGTTGCCTACGTACCTTTCCATGGAAGGTAAGGATCAAAACGCCGTAGTTCGGCTAAAAGATTTCAAAAAAAGGTGAATTGATTGATTTTAAACAAAAGCCGTAAGGTCTTTCATTATCCACGGGAGAAAACTCAACCTTATACAAACAACAGGTCCACCATGTGAGAATAGCTTCGACATACTAGAGGGGTTAACCCTGTTTTCAGTATGGAAGTCTTACGGTTCGATCACTAAGGACAAGAGGTGAGATTAACATCAACCACTAAGATAATTGAGATCTACGGCTAATGTATGAAAACTTGATTAAGAAATGGACTTGGGCCACAAAAACAATTGAGTGAGTGAAATTAACAAGTTTGGAGTGTTCACAAAAATGAAGTCAAAGTATGATTAGAATTCAAATTCAGAAGAAGTATTGTGAAAATGAAGTTTGAAAATCAAAGGCTTAAGGCCTAGGTTTCTAATTTGAAGAACAGATGAAAATGTTTGCACAATTGTTTTCAGGTTTTGGGTTAACATGCAAATGGAGGTTTAAAGCAACAAAAGGTGGGAGGATGAGGAAGTAAAACTTCTTAGATGTTCACCTCTTGAGATCATATGTAGATGATTCAAGTGATTCCTTTGGAAAAGGCAACACAAAGCAATAAGCAAATAGAACAAGGTAATGGGATACCGGATGCCAATCAATGGACTTATTCCAATCTCACAAAACAAAATGGATACCGGACGCCAATCAATGGACTTATACCAATCTCCTAAAACAAAATGAAACATGGATACCAGATGCCAATCAATGGACTTATACTAGTCTCACAAAGCAAAGAAAACAATGATACCAGATGCCAATCAATGGACTTATACTAGTCTCACAAAGCAAAGGAACAAGGATACCAGATGCCAATCAATGGACTTATACTAGTCTCCTACCATATCACAAGAAAACAACTGCCAAATCAGTGGACTTATAATTGATTCCTCCATGGACAAAGCAAAATGTTACAAAGTAATGAAAAAAGATTATGAAATGATATACAAGTAATGATGATAAATGCACAAAGGCACACTCAATAAAATATGCACAGATGAATCAAGTAAGCAAACCTACAAGTCAATTAGCACACACTATACACAATCAATTAGGCTCAAGCAAGGTTAAGCTTTACAGCCAACTAGAATGGGGTATTTTGAGCTCTTAACCCTAACATTGAGAGTTAGGGTGAAGCAGATGAAATGGAGATGAGGGGTGTGCCTCATAGCTCTTATCCCTGGTCAGGGAGAGCTTTAAACAATGGAAAGTGTGGGAGTTCAGAAAGTAGGAACTCTTCTCCACAAATGATTGACTCTATAAGATCTTGGGTTCTTATTCACAATGCATCAACACATGGTGTGAGCAAGGGGAATGACACACTGAGTAGCAGGAGATGGATTACACATCTCTTTTATCTTCCAATTGCCTCTTAAGAGGACTTTACCTGCTTGGCACAAAATTAAACAATCACAAGCATTGCCTCTTAAGGAGGGCTTCAGACAGGTGCCTGCCAAAGTAACATGGCAGGTCTTCCAGACTACATGAAGATTAGGGATCATACCTAAGTGGTTAAGCAACCAAGCAAGAGCAAAGTTCAAATGAACTTAAAGCAACTTAGGTACCTGTGGAAACACTAAACAAATCAGTACAATGCTCAGAAAAAACAGACAACAGTCAATAAGCAACAGACAGTCCCAATGTACAAAATGTATAAGCCATAAGGCAAACTCAAATGAGTTAGCATCAACCTACAAAACACACAATGTTAGTAATCAATTTCAAACATCAACAATCACATGATGAAGCATCATCAACTAGGGAACTTGGATGTTTTAACCTGAAATCAAAACTCACATGTAAGCAACAAACCACTAGGTCAAAGCCTAGGGTCAAAGATGAAGAAAAAATTCAAAACAGGGGCTGAAATTCGACAAAAAGTAACTTCACACACATATTGACATATCCTAAAAAGGCTCACATCAACATCAATCATTAAATGCATTTCATGATCAAAAGAAGTTCAAGGCAATTTCAAAGCTCATATGTGATCATCATGAATGAAAAATTCAAATCAAAACAGAAATGATTCAAATAAATCTGGAAAAATTCATGCAAATTCAAGACATCTAACATGATCCACATACAAAAAATCAGAAGAATCAGAGATCATTTGGCATGGAAATTAAATGGTACAAGTTGGACATTCAAATGTCTGACACAAATTGTCACACCAAGTTAACACAAGCATAAAACAGAAATGGTAATTGAGAAAAATGTCAAACCAAAACCAAAATGTCAAGCATTGTGTCTAGAATCAACATGGAAAATTTCACATTCATTGGATTATTTTTGAGCATTTTATGACAAGATAAGCAAGGCAAGTTCAAATATGCATATGTGTTCAAACATCCTAGGGCAAATTAATTTTTCAGCCAGGCACTGTAAAGACAAAGTGTCATACAACATACGATATCAAGTTTCGATGATGACAAAAGACCATCATGCACGTCTACGAACAAATGCAACACATTACCCACCATATCCTTTTTCACGTTATCCTAAAGCTACTATAATCATTAAAAACATATAGACAAAGTGTGATCATGACCAAATACATGAAAATCACTAATCACAGCCTTTTTGCAGATTTGAAGGCTTTGAGTCGACCATAGGGGTCAGCTCAAAGCTCACGGGTCGGCGCAAAGGCTCTGCCCAAACTGGAGGGAGTCAGCGCAAAAACCCCTTGCGTCGACGCATAGGGTCGACGCTTAACTCACGGGTCGGCGCAAAAATCCCTTGCGTCGACGCATGCAGTCGGCGCGTGCCCCACGGGTCAGTGCACGCCGACCCTATGGTCGACCATTCGCGCGCAAACTCAGTTTTCTGAGTTAATTCAAAGTTTAAATTTCTGTTATGTTTGTTTGGTTTTGTCTGTTACTATATATAGAAGTAAAAACACTTCTATTGACTAACATTTGCTATTTTTGAGTACAAGTGTTCAAGGAAACAAGAAAGAGTGAAATAGTTGTCAAAGATTCATCATCTTCATCTTCAACAGTCCACAATACATCAACTGCACACAATAACTTTTGATGCGCTTTGTGATAGTTTGAAGGTGATAAGGTTCGAGGTAGCGATTGAAGAATCGGGTTCGAGTTGAAGTCTTGGCAGGTTCTTTCTTGAATAAAACCATTAGGGTTTTATCCTCCAATACCGGTTTGCATTTGGGGGTTTTTGGACGGATTGCTTCATTATCTTTCAGCTGAGCGAAGGTAACTGATAAGAGAAAGTCTTCATCAGTTTAGTAGCGGAGTCGGTGTTTGAGTAGTGAAGAATCCGGGTTTGATTCGTTCGTGTTCGTGATCAGCCGGGCCAAGGGGTTGAAGAACGGAAGGTTCATCAACGAGTGGCAGGAAACGGAGGTCAAACATCAACAATCAAAGGTCTTGATTCATCTTGAATCAAGGGGCAAGGAGAAGAAGTGTCATTCAACATATTGCAAATTCTGTTGTTTACATACTTTGCACTCCTTGTAAAAACGATTAAATCTCACAGGTGATATCTAATTAATCATCTCAATTCTACTTTTAGAATTGAGGGCAGACGTACCCCGAAGCGAGGACGGCGGGGGAACTGCCTCATCAAATCTCTGTCTCCTTTAATTTTCAGCATAATCTGTTTTTCTGCTTAAAATTTAAGTGATTTTAGTTTAAGCAATTTTAGCCAAACATTGATATAAGCTGAGTAAGTGTTTAAAAACTGCTGTTGAAATACCAAGTACAATAACATACTGTACTAGGATAAATTGATTCACTTACTCAACTCAAATATTACTTGAAGTGTTTGTGCACACCAAGTGTTTGTAAAATTGCCTAAGCCAAAGTTGCCTTAAGTTTGCATTGTGTTTTAATTTGGTATTTTGGTTCATTGGAACTAGGCTTGCAAATAAGTGAACTCTATCATTGATTGTGCATCTTGTGTAGTGAAGTGTATCTCTTTTAATCCAATATCCATTAGCTTGACGCATATCCGGTTTTCCAATAACGGTTCGTTTTTAGACTAATTTTCCTCGGCCGCTTCCGCACCTAAAAACATTTTTAAAATCAATTTTTCTTTTAAATTGGTAGCGCCGACTAAAGTTTTAATTGGGATCTATTCAACCCCCCCCCCCCCCCCTTCTAGATCCGTGCCATAGTCTAACAAGTGGTATCAGAGCCTGGTTCACTCCGTGCTTCTAAATACAACGTTGATAGAAAATGGCTAACGAACCTAAAGGGGCCTACAATAGAGCTCCCGTTTTCAATGGTGAAAATTATAGTTATTGGAAAGACTGTATGCGGGTGCACATAAATTCCATAGATAGAAAAATATGGAATGTTATTCTCAATGGTCCAATTGAAATAACCATGACCAATGAGAATAATGAAATAGTGCCTAAGCCTGTAGCACAATGGACCGATGATGATGAAAAGAAATACAACTATGATTGGAAAGCCAAAAACATCCTAATCTCCTCATTAGGGGTAGACGAATACTATCGTGTATCCCATTGTCCTACTGCTAAGGCCATGTGGGATTCACTTCAAATTGCCCATGAGGGGACGAACGATGTTAAATTGGCTAGAATCAATACACTAACGCAAGAGTTTAATCTCTTTTTCATGGAGCAAGGGGAAACCATTGCCGACATGCAAAAGAGATTCACTCATCTAATCAATCGATTACATTCACTAGGTAAACCTATTTCCAATGATGTTGCTACTAATAAAATCTTAAGATGTCTTAACAGGGAATGGCAGCCGAAAGTGACCGCCATCAAAGAGGCAAACGATCTTACCATATTGGACTTAACAACATTGTTCGGCAAACTACAAGAGCACGAACAAGTTCTATTAAGCTTGGAACAACATGAAAGGAAAGATAAGAAAGACAAAGCCAAGGTGAGTGAAAAGAAATCAATTGCTCTAAAGACTTCCTCCTCAAAGTCTCAAGCAAAAGAGCAAAGTGATTATTCAACGAGTGACGAAGAAGAAGAGGACAAGAGTGAAGATATGGGGCTGTTCGTCAAACGCTACAACCGTTACGTGAGAAAGAACGGTATCCAACATTCCGAGAAGAACTTAGTTAACTTCCGGAAGCAATCTAGGTTCTCCAAAAATGATGACTTCAAAGGAAAAACAACTAGAGGGTCGTGCTACAAATGTGGAAAGCCGGGTCACTACAAACCGGATTGTCCGATGAACAAAAAGACAAAGGAAAAGGATTCATACAAATCACACAAGAAACCATCAAAGCCAAGGAGGGCATACATTGCTTGGGAAAGCGATAGCGACTCCTCCGATAATGAAAGCTCAAGTGATGAAGATGAAAACGCAAATCTATGTCTCTCTGCTCATCAAAGGAATAAGAAGAAACAGGTACGACATGCTAAATACGAAAACTCCTCTAGTATGTCTCATCATGAATTGCAAACTGGTTTTGAAACTTTACACTGTGAAGCAAAAGAGGCCTTTAAAAGGCTTGCCTCAAATAAGAAATTTTTTTCTCATTTAGAACAAAAAATTCAAGAATCCGAAAGGAAACTTGAGGCACTTAAGGCTTCTACAGTGAAAAGCACAAAAACTAGTTATGAGGACCTTAAAAGTAGAATGATGAACTATGGGTGTGATACTTGTTACATTTGGCAAGGTGAAGTAAGGAACCTAAAAGCCAAACTTGACAAGGCTCTCGAGCCCAAGATTACATTTGCTATTGATAAGTCTAACTTTCGAAAAAGTATGGTTAATCCATATCAAAAATACAAATATGTTATAAAGGACGAAGATAGCAAAAGTAATCAAAATGAAAAGTTCTCTTGTCTCTATTGTTGCAAGAAAGGTCATTCCATTGCTAAGTGTAGATTTAGGAGATTTTTAGTTCCTAAAGGCATTTATCAATGGATGCCCAAATGCAACCAATTTGCTTCTCACCACTCAGGACCCAATAAGCCATTGGGTACCTCCTTTTGTTAATTATCTTATCACAGGTACAATGCCTCGAGACTACCGAGAGAAGATGGGTTCTCGATAGTGGATGCTCAAGGCATATGTCAGGAGACATATCTCTCTTCATTGATTTCGTGGCTAAGAAGAAGGGATATGTAACTTATGGTGACAATAACCGAGGAGCAATACTTGGTAAAAGTAGTGTAGGTAATCCCTCTTCCACTACTATTTCTGACGTATTGCTTGTCGAAGGTCTTAAACATAACCTACTTAGCATCAGTCAGTTATGCGACAAAGGATACAATGTATCATTTTCAAAAGATTGTTGCAAAATTGTGCATACTGATGATAAGAAGAGCATGTTTAATGGTCTTCGTGTGAACAATGTCTATATGCTTGACTTAAATGAAGTATCGTTAACAAGTGACAAATGTCTTGTAACAATGAATGAAGATTCATGGTTATGGCATAGACGTTTAGCACATGTTAATTTCGACTTACTTAACAAAATAGTCTCAAAAGATCTAGTCCTAGGTCTCCCCAAAATTAAGTTCACCAAGGATCACCTTTGTGATGCTTGTCAAAAGGGGAAGCAAACGAGGATCTCTTTTAAATCCAAAAACATCGTTTCAACAACGAGACCTCTCGAGCTTCTTCATATGGATTTATTTGGGCCATCTAGGATTAAGAGTCTAGGAGGAAACTATTACGGTTTCGTAATAGTGGACGAATTTTCTCGATTTTGTTGGACTATTTTCTTAGTAAGTAAGAGTGACACATTCGCCGCCTTTGAACGATTTGCTAAGCTTTCCCAAAATAAACTAAATACAAACATTGTTGCAATTAGAAGTGATCATGGAGGTGAGTTTGAAAATCACTTATTTGAAGAATATTGCGGTAACCATGGTATTGATCATAACTTCTCCGCTCCACGTACTCCTCAACAAAACGGGGTTGTGGAGCGTAAAAACCGAATTTTAGAAGAATTGGGAAGAACAATGATCAACGAAAGTGGATTACCGAAATATTTTTGGGCCGATGCCATTAGTACGGCTTGTTATGTTTTGAATAGGGTGCTCATTCGCCCTATTCTAAATAAAACACCGTATGAGCTTTTAAAAAGGGCGAAAGCCAAATGTTTCTCACCTACATGTCTTTGGTTGCAAATGTTTTGTGTTGAACAATGGAAAGGAAAACTTAGGAAAATTCGATTCCAAGGCCGACGAAGGTATCTTCCTCGGATACTCTCAATCTAGCAAAGCATATAGAATTTACAACAAGCGATTACTTACAGTAGAAGAGTCTGTGCATGTTACCTTTGATGAATCCAATCCGAGAAACATCGGAAAGGATAGTGTTTTTCATGGTGCAGGTACATCTACCAAAGACATACTCAATGATGGCGAGCCGGGGATTGATCAACCCGACACAATCAAAATTGAGGAGGACAAAGATGTACTCCATGATGAAACAGAAGTAGATCATCCGCCTTCAAACGATGATCTTCCTCAAGCTTGGAAGTCTTCCAAAGACCATCCAATCGACAACATTATCGGAGATATCTCAAAGGGTGTAACAACTCGGTCTAAGATAAGTAATTTCTGTTATCACTTCGCTTTCGTTTCGCAGATGGAACCTAAAAACCCTAAAGAAGCCCTACTCGATGAACACTGGTTTTTATCAATGCAGGAGGAACTTAATCAGTTCACCAGAAATGAGGTTTGGGACCTTGTCCCTCCTCCGCGAGATCATCGAGTAATCGGCACCCGATGGGTGTTTAGGAACAAGCTGGACGAAAACGGGGTAATAACCCGTAATAAGGCGCGTTTAGTCGCGCAAGGGTATAACCAAGAGGAAGGCATCGACTATGAGGAAACTTATGCGCCGGTTGCCCGACTCGAGGCTATACGCCTTCTCCTTGCCTTCGCTTGTGCAAAGGATTTTAAGCTATTCCAAATGGATGTTAAGAGCGCTTTCCTTAACGGTCACATAAATGAAGAAGTGTATGTCGCACAACCTCCGGGTTTCGAATCCCATGAGTATCCTGATCATGTTTATAAACTAAAAAGGGCTTTGTATGGCCTCAAACAAGCTCCTAGAGCTTGGTATGAGAGACTAAGCAAGTTCCTACTAGATCAAGGTTACTCAAGAGGAAAGGTTGACATAACCCTCTTCATTAAACGTCAAGGAAAGCACTTGATATTAGTGCAAATTTATGTAGATGATATCATTTTTGGATCTACTAACATGAAGCAAGAGATTTGACATGGAAAAAGCTAAGGCCATAGACACCCCCATGCCTACGTGTACCAACTTGAACAAAGATGAAGACGGTAAGGAAGTAGATGTAAAACGGTATAGAGGTATGATTGGTTCACTCCTTTATCTTACTGCTTCTCGTCCCGATATTATGTTTAGCGTATGCATGTGTGCAAGATACCAATCATGTCCCAAGGAATCCCATTTAAAAGCCGTTAAACGGATACTTCGATATTTATCCGGTACTCCGAAGTACGGACTATGGTATTCCAAAGGTAATGATTGTTCTTTGGTAGGTTTTTCCGATTCCGACTTTGCCGGTTGCAAATCGGATAGGAAAAGCACAAGTGGCACTTGTCATCTATTTTCAAACTCTTTGGTTAGTTGGCATAGCAAGAAACAAGTTTCTGTTGCTTTGTCAACCGCCGAAGCGGAATACGTTGCAGCCGGTAGTTGCTGTGCCCAAATCTTATGGATTAAGCAACAACTATTGGATTTTAACCTAAAACTGGAACGTATTCCCATATTTTGTGACAACACGAGTGCTATTAACCTAACCAAAAATCCTGTGCTACATTCTCGCACTAAACACATCGAAATTCGACACCACTTTCTTCGGGATCATGTAGAGAAAGGTGACATCGTGTTTGAACACGTAAACACTGAAAATCAACTAGCGGACATTTTCACAAAGCCGCTAGCCAATGAACCTTTCTTTCATATTCGCCGAGAACTTGGCATCCTCGATATTTCGGAAAGGGCACTCTAATCTGCTGTTTACTTTCTTCCATCTTAAGCCTTAATACTGTACTTCTGACAAATTTATGTTGTTGCAAGCACATGTCTAATGTTCACTAAGTCACTTCAGCATTAAGGTGATACTGTTCCTCTTTCTATCTCTCTGCTAAATCTCATGACTTCAAAATGTTATCTCAAAATGATGTGGTTTATATATATATACTCTTATTATATCTCTTTGGTTGTGTATTGCTGTATGTGGTGTTAATTATGCATCAAGCTGGTCATTGCATGTGCTGAGTAGTGAAAATTGAAAATTTTAAACTGTATGAGTCGACCGCACCAGGGTTATGGTCGACGCATGATTAAATAACTTTTGCATTTTCTCAAAAATCAAACAGTATGCGTCGACGCATACAGGGGTATGGTCGACGCATCGCTCACAGATTTCGTTTTTCTGCAAAAAAATTTAAATCATCTCTCATGCATTCACATCATTAAATGTGCAATTACATTCCATCACCTTTCAAACTACCCACTACTTTGTAACTTGCATCTACATAGTGGCTATTATTCTTTGATCTTCCATTTTCCCAAAACCCTAACCTTTCCACTATAAATTGGGAAAAACCCCTCTCTAGAAGAATCACTCTCAAAACCCTCATTAAACCTTCTCTCTATATCCAAATACTCAGTCTCAAACCCACTCAAATGGCCTCCTCATCACGCAGACCCTCCGGCAAAAGACCCCGAGAATCATCCGGTGCATCTCTTCCCGTATCTGCTGTATCACTCGTTCCACCTACTCGTGTCGAAATCTTCAACAAAGACATCGGTAAACGAGGAGTTGTGCAACAACATGCGTTCTACAGACTTGAAGCTGAACGTATGCACTTACCGGAAGTCCTGTCTCTGCTGCAGCATCAAGGTCTCCTAAACTTCTTGGAGTGCAACACTAAATATAGTGAAGACCTTGTCCGAGTCTTCTACTCCGGTCTTCATGAGAACTTTCGGGGACACAAGCTTTCCTCCAAAGTTGGCTCTACAAAGGTATCAGTTAAATCAAATTTCTGGAACAAATATTTTGATTTGTCTGTGGATGATGCTGGAAATCCCCTGCCTGAGGTGACTGATTCTCATCATATAGATGGCTATGAGTTTAAGCGTGCATTAAATGACATGTTGGTACGGCCATATTCTGATGATTTTGTGCAGAGTGACTTGTTCCCACGAACCGTCACTGCCGGCAAACTGAACGCCGGGGAAAGGATTCTTCAGTGGGTTGTCTCACGCATCCTGCGGCCCAAGAAGGGCGGTCTCTCCAGAGTCGAACAGCCCGAAGTTCATTTGATTTACATTCTGAAAAATAAGATAAAGATCAACTGGCCATACTACATTGCTAGTAGAATGTATAATCTTAGGGATTCCGGACGAGGAACTGCTCTCGCCTACGGATCCTTCATCCAAGAAGTCCTTACAACAGCCAATGTTAGTCATCCGTCCTTCCCGTTAACATCAATCTCACCTGACAAAGAGTTTAGCACAAAAACCATGTCTATGATGGGATATCTATGGTGCAAGGAGCGGAAGCAATATAAGTTTGTTAGAAGAGCAAATATTCCTGTAAGGGATGACAGTGATGAAAGTGAAGAACAAGAAGATGAAGAGGGAAATGAAGAAGAAGAGGAAGAAGCAAGGCACGATGTTGGGCACAATGGTGGTGTTGACAGTCCTTCACCCATTGGTCACAATGGTGGCGATGACTACTCCGGCTCTGCTTGGGTACATCAGCCGGATACATATGAAGAAAATGCTCCACAATGGGGTGGCTGGGGTGAATGGCAACATTCAGGTTGGACGACTCAACGTGAATTTTACCAGCCATATCACCAAGTTGAGGAAGAATTTCCTCCATCCCCTCCACATCAAGCTGACTCTTCAGAGCTGTTGGAGATGATGCAAAGCATGCAACTTGCCCAACAAACCTTCATGCAATCCCAAGATGACCGACTTGCTCAAATTAACAATCAACTTCAAATCCAAAATGAGCGGATCGACAACCTCTCCACAACCCTAACTGAACGATATGCTGATTTGGATAGACAGGTTACACGGAGTCTTAGGCATCTGGAAGGTGTATGTGATTACCTAGAAACTCTGGCTGACCCCAGCAGAAACCCAGGCGTATGCTACCATCCTGGACACCGTCACTTAAGACAATAGCCATTCATATGCACTTTACATGTTGCTTGTTGTTTTTGCATGTATTTTGTTGTTACTTTGCCTGTTTATGCACCACAACTTCATTATGTATTTTCTCCTTCTTAATTAATGACTATTGTTAAGAAATGATATTTGTGTGATATTATTTCGTTGGTATCTATATTTCTACTACTGCCTATGAATTTGTCGTTGCAATCTTGAATAATTACTCTGTCTCTCTTTTTGATGTTGTCAAAGGGGGAGAAAAATGCTGACATGGCATTATCTGACAAACTGACATGGCATTATCTGACAAACTGCTGACAAACTGCAAATGGCCTTAGATTACAAAAGAAAGGGGGAGTTGTACAAAATGTGTCAATACTGCATGATGTTCGTCACGCTGAGTTATACGGGTTGTCATCATCAAAAAGGGGGAGTATGTAAAGACAAAGTGTCATACAACATACGATATCAAGTTTCGATGATGACAAAAGACCATCATGCACGTCTACGAACAAATGCAACACATTACCCACCATATCCTTTTTCACGTTATCCTAAAGCTACTATAATCATTAAAAACATATAGACAAAGTGTGATCATGACCAAATACATGAAAATCACTAATCACAGCCTTTTTGCAGATTTGAAGGCTTTGAGTCGACCATAGGGGTCAGCTCAAAGCTCACGGGTCGGCGCAAAGGCTCTGCCCAAACTGGAGGGAGTCAGCGCAAAAACCCCTTGCGTCGACGCATAGGGTCGACGCTTAACTCACGGGTCGGCGCAAAAATCCCTTGCGTCGACGCATGCAGTCGGCGCGTGCCCCACGGGTCAGCGCACGCCGACCCTATGGTCGACCATTCGCGCGCAAACTCAGTTTTCTGAGTTAATTCAAAGTTTAAATTTCTGTTATGTTTGTTTGGTTTTGTCTGTTACTATATATAGAAGTAAAAACACTTCTATTGACTAACATTTGCTATTTTTGAGTACAAGTGTTCAAGGAAACAAGAAAGAGTGAAATAGTTGTCAAAGATTCATCATCTTCATCTTCAACAGTCCACAATACATCAACTGCACACAATAACTTTTGATGCGCTTTGTGATAGTTTGAAGGTGATAAGGTTCGAGGTAGCGATTGAAGAATCGGGTTCGAGTTGAAGTCTTGGCAGGTTCTTTCTTGAATAAAACCATTAGGGTTTTATCCTCCAATACCGGTTTGCGTTTGGGGGTTTTTGGACGGATTGCTTCATTATCTTTCAGCTGAGCGAAGGTAACTGATAAGAGAAAGTCTTCATCAGTTTAGTAGCGGAGTCGGTGTTTGAGTAGTGAAGAATCCGGGTTTGATTCGTTCGTGTTCGTGATCAGTCGGGCCAAGGGGTTGAAGAACGGAAGGTTCATCAACGAGTGGCAGGAAACGGAGGTCAAACATCAACAATCAAAGGTCTTGATTCATCTTGAATCAAGGGGCAAGGAGAAGAAGTGTCATTCAACATATTGCAAATTCTGTTGTTTACATACTTTGCACTCCTTGTAAAAACGATTAAATCTCACAGGTGATATCTAATTAATCATCTCAATTCTACTTTTAGAATTGAGGGCAGACGTACCCCGAAGCGAGGACGGCGGGGGAACTGCCTCATCAAATCTCTGTCTCCTTTAATTTTCAGCATAATCTGTTTTTCTGCTTAAAATTTAAGTGATTTTAGTTTAAGCAATTTTAGCCAAACATTGATATAAGCTGAGTAAGTGTTTAAAAACTGCTGTTGAAATACCAAGTACAATAACATACTGTACTAGGATAAATTGATTCACTTACTCAACTCAAATATTACTTGAAGTGTTTGTGCACACCAAGTGTTTGTAAAATTGCCTAAGCCAAAGTTGCCTTAAGTTTGCATTGTGTTTTAATTTGGTATTTTGGTTCATTGGAACTAGGCTTGCAAATAAGTGAACTCTATCATTGATTGTGCATCTTGTGTAGTGAAGTGTATCTCTTTTAATCCAATATCCATTAGCTTGACGCATATCCGGTTTTCCAATAACGGTTCGTTTTTAGACTAATTTTCCTCGGCCGCTTCCGCACCTAAAAACATTTTTAAAACCAATTTTTCTTTTAAATTGGTAGCGCCGACTAAAGTTTTAATTGGGATCTATTCACCCCCCCCCTTCTAGATCCGTGCCATAGTCTAACAGGCACAACTTACAAATTCATGATCATAAAAAACTAGACAGAATGAGGAGCATTTTGCAAAAAAATTAGGATCAATTTGGATGAGTTTTCAATTTGTTATGATTTTTCTAAGTTGAGGAAAAAATAAAAAAATGGAAATGGACATGATATGTGAAAATAGGAGGGAAAGGAGAAAAATGATGAAGCGTTTTAAATAATTCCCTCGCTGGGAATCGAATCCGGTATGGATTCAAAAATTTGCGCGCTCAAGTGAAACGGTGCCGTTTCACTGGAGAAACCCTAGGCCTGGCGCATTTTTTAGAATTCGTAGCAAATCATGAACGCTCAGAGCAAAACCGTGGCAAGTTCGTAGCTAATCATGAACTTCATCTTCTTCATGAGGAAGAAGATGAAGACTGCAAGAACATTCAAGCGCATTTTCCAGAATTTCCAGCAATCGTCCAGAAATTTACAAACAGCATACCAAATTAATCCTCATGCAACATAGAACATGGATCGAGCAAAATCTAAGCATAAAACATCATGAATAGAGAGAATCGAACAAAACCATTTCAACATGTCAAATATTTAATCATCCATATCTAGCTCAAAACAGCACCAAATCACACGATTCTTTCACCAGATTCATCAGGACAACAAGATCTATAACAATATAGCAATGGATTTCAAAATTAGGAGATGCGAATTATGACCTCTTGAAGTGCAGAGCCTTTGAAATGCCACGATCCACTGCCTTGAAGTGTTCAAATCTACTCCACAATACTTGAAATGAAGTTTGATGAAGCAATCGAAGCTTGAATGGCTCTAGATCTAGCTCAAAACAAAAACTCCATTGTCATCTTCATGAACTTCCACCACTTGATCCTTGCACGAATTCCACAAAACAGCACTTGATTTACACTAAATCCAAGCTCAGGAACAAGAATATGAAGTTAAAATGCAATGTTATTTGGAAGAAAATTGAATTATGAATGAGAGGAAAATTTGAAGTGAGAGAGAGTTTTAGATCTAGAAATGTGAAAAATGATTAATCCCCTCAATTCTGTTAGGGTTTAGGTATTTATGTGAAGCCCTAATCACTTTGTTAATCCATAATTAGTTGGTTAATGATAATAAGGTGTTTTTGCTAAAAATCTCAAAATGCATGGAGCATGTACCATTTACACGTGAACAGTACTCTTTCTCCCATCAAGTTCACTTAAAATCCTCTTTTAAATCCAATGGCAATGGTAAAAAGTCCACACAATGCACCATTTTTGAATTTTGCAATTTCCCTCCAAAAAAGGCATGGATTAACAAGTGATTATGTGATGAGAATTCATGTAATGTGATGCATGATTTGGAAATTAGAGGTCAAGAGGAGAATATTCCAAAAAGAACCACTCATTTTGGAGTTTTGGTTCAAAAGTTATGCCCATTTGAATTTTCAAACACACTTTGCCATGATTTGACCATATCTCCTCAACCACACATTAGAAATCCATGATCTTGGACATTTTGGAAATGGGAGAGAAAGATCTACAACTTTCATGGTCAACAAAATTTCATTTGTGTGAAAGAATTCTTTAACTTGAATTAACTTTTAATGATAGCAAATTGTGTGATCATCATCCAAATTAGTTGTGCACTGCATTACATGATATATTTGTGTTCTTACTTTGTCCTTCATCCCACTCTATTGTTGCATAACCATACATATAAATCTACATTGAAAATTCCCTTAAAATAACAATTAAAATGCATTTTATATCAGTATGTATCAATACATGAGCCTTTGCATCGATACATGTAGCCTGTGATTAATCACAAAACAATTTCTGTTCAGTATGCATCGATGCATACGAGCCATGCATCAATACATGGAAGGCCAAAAACTCTATGTATCGATACACACGATTCCTGCATCGATACAGGACTACTTGAGACTGCCTGTGCATCAATACATGAGCATTAAGCATTGATACATATCAGTGTAAAAATCACATGCATCGATACACACGAATTCATTGAGGGAAAACAATTGAACACAGATCAAAAGCAGTGTTGGAGCAATTGTTTTGTGAGCACATAGAAACCTAAAAGAGACTTCATCTTCTTCATCTTCTCAATCACTCTTCTTCAAGAACATTTACACATAACAATTCTTGTTCTTTGGATTAAAGAAGCATTGAGATAACGTTCAGTGGTACGATCAAGGATCTAGCTGTGGGTTGCAGTGGAACGATCGAGGATCTAGCTGAGTCGAAGATTGAAGGGGGTTTCTAGGAAAAACCTACTGGTTTGTCCTTCAAGAACTGGTGTGTTCTTGAGGGTTTGGGAGTCACATTTGCAGAACAGATTCAGCCGCAGCGTTGCGTTTGGAGATCGGGGGATTTCGCAAGCAGGTCGTGGAACCGGTGAATTGTTTGCAACTTTGTGCAGGAAAATCTTGATCGAGCTCAGATCAAGTGAAGGTTTATACAAGAAGAGGTTCTTGGAGTTTAGAAATTCTGTCTTTGTATCAAAACCTTGTATCAACGGATTCGGCAATAATTGATAATCAGAAGTTCTCAATTTCATTTGAAATTGAGAGGGAGACGTACCCACACGCGAGGACGACGTGGGGAACTTCCTTAACAAATCTCTGCGTATCGTACTCTTACCTTAATCTTCTTTACGTTTCAAAACTGTTTTGCAATTTCTGTTAGTGTGTGGTGATTGATCATATTTCTGGACAGCAGTGATAATAAAACCTTTAGTCATACACCATTGCTGTTTATCATCAAACACTCACACACCAACTGTTTGACAAAACGGTTAACTTGATTGTGTTCATTGGAAATAGTATTTGAGGATAAGCGCATTCAATCTGTTAAAATTCTGTGTGTATTATTTCTGTCATTCTCATTAAAATCCAGCAACTGTACTTGCGTGTCCGGCTTTCTAGTAGCAGTTCAGAATAGACGGAAGTCGATTCGGGACTGCTTTTTCCGCTGTTTTTGAAAACTCTGATTAAACGTTAAATCCGTTAATTTTAAAGAGGTGATCTATTCACCCCCCCTCTCGATCACTAGCCACACCGTCTAACAAGTGGTATCAGAGCGCCGGTTCGCTGGTGCTCTGTGGCTGCCTGTAACAGTATGGATTCTGAACCAAAGGGGGCGTATAATAGAGCGCCTATTTTCAACGGTGAAAATTATGGCTACTGGAAAGACTGCATGCGAGTTCATATAAATTCTGTGAATAGGTTAGTATGGGCTGCCATTGAAAACGGTCCGTTTCAAATTACTATGACAAATGCGGCTGGCGCCATAGTACCTAAACCAGAATCTGATTGGAATGAGAAAGATGAGAAAAAGTGGTCGTGTGATTGGAAAGCTCGAAATATACTAATTTCAGCACTTGGTGTTGATGAGTATTATCGAGTATCCCATTGCACGACAGCTAAAGAAATGTGGGACGCTTTAGAAGTTGCCCATGAGGGTACGACTGAAGTAAACAGTCCCGCATTAACACACTTAATCAAGAGTTTGAGCTCTTTCGCATGAAACAAGGAGAATCTATCTCCGACATGCAAAAGAGATTCACTCATCTCACTAATAGGTTGAATGCACTTGGAAAACCTGTTTCCAATGAAATTGCTACTAATAAAATTCTGAGGTGTCTTAGCAGGGAATGGCTACCTAAAGTAACAGCTATCAAGGAAGCCAACGATCTAACGACACTTACGATTACAACTCTGTTTGGAAAGCTGGAAGAACATCAGCAAGCATTGGAAAGTCTTGAAAAATATGAGAACAAAAGTAAGAAGGAAAAGGAGAAGAAAAGAGACAAAGAGGGAGAGAAGAAGCCAATAGCTCTTGTGGCCTCTAGCTCTAAGTCCTCACGAAAAGAGCAAAGCGACAATGATTCAAGTAGTGACAAAGATTCGGATGATGAGGAAATGAGACATTTTGTAAGGAGATATAATAGATTCATTCGAAAGAACGGAGTCAAGCATTCCGACAAAAATCTCATGAAGTTTCGAAGACAATCTACAGATTCAAAACAGGAAGAGAATAAGAAGAGTAGAGGAAGAGGATCTTGTTTTAATTGTGGTAAATCTGGACATTATAAAACAGATTGTCCTATGAAGTATAAGGATCAAGGAAAAGCTCCACCAAAAGGGCACAGCAAACAAAGAAGAGCTTACATTGCATGGGAAAGTGATAGTGATTCATCAAGCACACAAAATTCAAGTGATAGTGATGAATCCGCAAATCTGTGCCTTACGGCTCACACCAAAAATCTGTCCTACCACAAGAAGAAAAACAATGACAAAAAGGTAAAACAAGCCTATTACAATAATTTCTCCTCTATGTCTTTTTCGGAACTAAAAATAGCTTTTGAAAAACTGCATAACGAAGCTGTAGATGCTTTTAAACGACTAGCTTCCGACAAACATATCTTCTCTTTTTTGGAAGGAAAAGTAAACAAAGCTGAAATTGATTTAGAAGCATTAAAAACTAGTATTGCAGAAAATTCAAAAACTATTGACATTGACGGATGTAGTAGAGTTAGGTATTGTGACGCTTGTTATATTTGGCAAAAAGAGGTAAATACTCTTAAGGTCAAATTAAAGAAAGCGCTACAACCTAAAATTACTTATGCCGTTGACTCTAGGTTGTTCAAGAAGTCATTGAATCCTCCATATGCAAAATACTCTTTTATTCTAAAGGATTCAATGAACAAGAAGCAACAAACACATCATCATGATCTATGTCATTATTGTTGTCATGCTGGCCATACCATTGAGAAATGCAAGTTTAGGAGATTTCTTGTCCCTAAAGGTATTTATCAATGGAAGCCAAAAGGCAACCATGTTAGCACTTACCCACTCGGACCCAATGAAAATTGGGTACCAAATTCTCTCTTTTGATATTGTAGGATGAGTGCCTTGCCTCCGTAAATAGAAGATGGTTTCTTGACAGCGGCTGCTCAAGGCACATAACCGGTGACATATCGCTTTTCATAGACTTCAAAGCAAAGAAGAAGGGATATGCTACTCATGGAGACAATAACAAAGGAGCTATACTCGGCAAAGGTAGTGTAGGAAATCCCTCCACCACTACTATTTCAAATGTCCATTTAGTTGAGGGACTTAAACACAACATGTTAAGCATAAGTCAATTGCATGACAAGGGTTATAAAGTTTTTCTTTCACAAAAACTTGCTGCAAAATTGAACATGCTGAACAAAACATTGTGTTTAAAGGAGTAAAAGCATATAGAGTGTATAATAAGCGTTTACTTACTATTGAAGAATCTGTCTATGTTTCTTTTGATGAGTCTTATCCGAAAAATGTCGGAAAAGGTATTTCTTTTAATGACGCAGGGGTATCTACAGAAGACATACTCAAGGAAGCTGTTGAGGAAACTGATCAGTCCAAAACAGCTGCCCATGAGAAGGAGGAAGATACTAGTCATGAAGAAAATGAGGAAGAAAAGACAGCTGAAGTGAAAGACCTTCCAACAGCTTGAAAATCCTCAAAAGACCATCCTATTGACAACATCTTGGGAGACATTTCAAAGGGAGTAATGATTCGTTCTAAGATAAGTTTTTGTTCTCACTTCGCGTTTGTTTCACAAGTAGAACCTAAAAATGCCAAAGAGGCCTTGATTGATGAATTTTGGCTAATGGCCATGCAAGAAAAGCTTAATCAATTTTAAAAGAAATGACGTTTGGGAACTTGTCCCTCGTCCGCGAGATCATCATATCATAGGTACTAAATGGGTTTTTTTTTGGAATAAGCTTGATGAAAACGGAGTGATAACTAGGAACAAGACACGTTTAGTAGCACAAAAGAAAGCACATTCTTTTAGTTCAAGTTTATGTCGACGATATAATATTTGGTTCAACTAACATACACTTGGTCGAGGAATCTTCTAAGGTTATGCAGGGTGAATTTGAGATGAGTCTAATGGGGGAGCTGAACTATTTCCTAGGACTGCAGATAAAGCGACTTGTTGAGGGTACAACAGTATGTCAAACAAAATACTGCAGAAAACTACTCAAGCGCTTTGGAATAAATGACTCAAAAGAAATTGACACCCCTATGCCTACCAACGGGAATCTGGATAAGGATAAGCATGTTTCTTCTTATCTATATTATGCCTCACCTTGGTTGATGAGATTTGTTTTAGATTTCATTTATGCCTCGCAAGATTACATCAACAGAGGTAATATCAATCCTTTCTACAATTCTCCTACTGCTAAGTGGTTGTATATGTTAGAACAAATGTTCTTACTCTCGTTGATACTAATTTGGTTGCATTTATTGTTTGCCTATATTGTTTGAACATTACAATAATCTGACTTATGAATCCTTCTTGGGCATAACCATCATGACTCAGTGCAAAATGCATATCCATACTGCATCATGACTTAGTGCAAAATGCATATCCATACTGCAAAATGCATTAAAATCTGCTTTGGCATCAGTATGCATCGACACAAAACATGTATGCATCGATCCATATACTCTGAATTTCAATTTTTTTAACTGGTTCATGATGTATCGATGCAGCCATCGCACGTATCGATACACAGGCCAAATGTGAATAATAGGCATCGATGCATGACCATTTGCATCGACACATACTGATGCTATTTGAATTAAATGCATTTCATCTCATGCTGCTCAAGTTTTATTTGAATTGTTGCATAATATATGGTTCAGCTTCTGCAATTCTTAAACTCGTTCTAATCCTTAAATGCTTTTCACTTTATGTTTATCTCTTTTGTTATTACCCTTATTCGTCATTCTTTGTGAATGATTCTTTACTTTGATAGCTTCCTTCTTTGTGATTGATAGCTTGTTATCCATTTTTTTGCCATGTCCTGTTACACTGCTACCTTGATAATTCTGTTTCCTCCTCTTTTTGATGTTGACAAAGGGGGAGAAAAATGCAGATATGCACAAACTCAAGGGGACTCAAGGGGAGTACAAACTCAGGGGGAGTATCACACATCTTGCCAAGAATTTGCCATCATCAAAAAGGGGGAGTTTATGAAAGAATTCTTTAACTTGAATTAACTTTTAATGATAGCAAATTGTGTGATCATCATCCAAATTAGTTGTGCACTGCATTACATGATATATTTGTGTTCTTACTTTGTCCTTCATCCCACTCTATTGTTGCATAACCATACATATAAATCTACATTGAAAATTCCCTTAAAATAACAATTAAAATGCATTTTATATCAGTATGTATCAATACATGAGCCTTTGCATCGATACATGTAGCCTGTGATTAATCACAAAACAATTTCTGTTCAGTATGCATCGATGCATACGAGCCATGCATCAATACATGGAAGGCCAAAAACTCTATGTATCGATACACACGATTCCTGCATCGATACAGGACTACTTGAGACTGCCTGTGCATCAATACATGAGCATTAAGCATCGATACATATCAGTGTAAAAATCACATGCATCGATACACACGAATTCATTGAGGGAAAACAATTGAACACAGATCAAAAGCAGTGTTGGAGCAATTGTTTTGTGAGCACATAGAAACCTGAAAGAGACTTCATCTTCTTCATCTTCTCAATCACTCTTCTTCAAGAACATTTACACATAACAATTCTTGTTCTTTGGATTAAAGAAGCATTGAGATAACGTTCAGTGGTACGATCAAGGATCTAGCTGTGGGTTGCAGTGGAACGATCGAGGATCTAGCTGAGTCGAAGATTGAAGGGGGTTTCTAGGAAAAACCTACTGGTTTGTCCTTCAAGAACTGGTGTGTTCTTGAGGGTTTGGGAGTCACATTTGCAGAACAGATTCAGTCGCAGCGTTGCGTTTGGAGATCGGGGGATTTCGCAAGCAGGTCGTGGAACCGGTGAATTGTTTGCAACTTTGTGCAGGAAAATCTTGATCGAGCTCAGATCAAGTGAAGGTTTATACAAGAAGAGGTTCTTGGAGTTTAGAAATTCTGTCTTTGTATCAAAACCTTGTATCAACGGATTCGGCAATAATTGATAATCAAAAGTTCTCAATTTCATTTGAAATTGAGAGGGAGACGTACCCACACGCGAGGACGACGTGGGGAACTTCCTTAACAAATCTCTACGTATCGTACTCTTACCTTAATCTTCTTTACGTTTCAAAACTGTTTTGCAATTTCTGTTAGTGTGTGGTGATTGATCATATTTCTGGACAGCAGTGATAATAAAACCTTTAGTCATACACCATTGATGTTTATCATCAAACACTCACACACCAACTGTTTGACAAAACGGTTAACTTGATTGTGTTCATTGGAAATAGTATTTGAGGATAAGCGCATTCAATCTGTTAAAATTCTGTGTGTATTATTTCTGTCATTCTCATTAAAATCCAGCAACTGTACTTGCGTGTCCGGCTTTCTAGTAGCAGTTCAGAATAGACGGAAGTCGATTCGGGACTGCTTTTTCCGCTGTTTTTGAAAACTCTGATTAAACGTTAAATCCGTTAATTTTAAAGAGGTGATCTATTCACCCCCCCTCTCGATCACTAGCCACACCGTCTAACAATTTGAAGCTTTTTTGATGATGTAATCTTGAGTTGAACTTGGTCCAAAATCTTTCCATTTTTGGAAAATTCAAATTATAGGTCACTTTCTATTTTGGGAAATTTTTGACTGGACCTCAAATTCTTCAATGTGAGTGTTTGAAATGTCAAATGAGACTTGTTTGAACATGAATGAAGTATTTCCAATCACTTCCCACCTCCAAATCCACTGTTGACTTTGCAGTTGACTTTCTAGGTCTTCAGTTGACTTGGAAGTGTTCTGATGAAATTCAAGCCTCTACCACTTGGGATTTTGTTTCAAAATGACATCACAACTCATATGAACTCTTGTGAGTGATTGTGGGGTCCAAATCTCAAGAATGACCACCATCTATTGCTCAATGAATGCATTTAACTGCTTTGACCTGTTATTGCTTCATCTGCAAGACAAAGGTTAGATGACATATTTTTGTACTTTTGGTTAGTGATTAAAAGAAAAGCAATGACATATGAATGCAAGGAATGCTTGGTGATCAAGAACCGCTCAAAAAGGATAATCCACCCACAGGGAAGGAAGCAAGGTGTCCAATGATCCTTGAGGCAATGTAATGATATGATATGATTCCATGAGGGATCTTAGGGACAAAATTGGGGTCTTACAGATGCCCCTATTTAAGGTCATTCTATCCGGAGAAGTGAAGGTTAAAATCTTCATCTCGACGCGGTAGAATGGGCTTAAATAACAATAATGAGACAAATTTTGGTCCCTAAGAGACCTCATGATGCAAATGTATGAATGCAAAACAAACTATCTATGTGGGGAATATGGGTCCACAAAGAATAAAGGACGATCCATCGGAGTAATACACTCACCAGGAACAGAGACTCTAACAGGACTCTCATGGGAATAAGAAAAAAATGTGTGAGCAGGACACGACTCTGAATTAGGGGAGACTGACATTGCATGAGCAGGACACGACTGGACTGGAGACCTTACTGGGGAATAAAGGACTCAAACTGGGGAGGAAAGAGTTCCAAAGGAAAACACATCTATTGGAAAGACTCAAGCTGACTCAACGAATGCGTGTATTGGGGAAAACGCCAATACAGCAACACAAAAATAACCACAACTCCGCCTGGGAAATCTAACAAAGACCTTCCAGGGGAAGCCAAAGGATGAGATGTTACCGGTTAGTGAGTAACATGCTCGGGAAGAATGAATATCTAAGACCTGTGTACGGGTGAGAGATATCAATCGACCAAATCATCTGTGGAAAACCTGAAAAAGGTATACTTCAACTCAGGGAAATCTGACTCCACAGGGGACCAGGGTCGCAATAGGGAGCAAACAGGAAGGAACACCAAGGATACCGGGTTGTAGGTATGTAACAGGTGACCGACCAAGGCGTGAATTGGTGTGTGTTCCAAAACACTCATCATCCTGAAGAAAGCTAGAAAAGCAGACTTGTTTATAGGATGGATATTCGATTCTGTAAAGAATGCGAATCTTACTCAGTTGGGGAAACAAACAAAGGGTTCAACCAAAGAGTGCATGAGATATATTATCTATAGCCGTCAAAACGTAGATAATATACTCGCATGGAAGATCATCCATAACCGGGTTGTAGGTCGACAAAGGATAAAATCAACCAAAATCGTGAATTGGTTTGTGTTCCAAAACACTCATCATCCTGAAGAAAGCTAAAAAAGCAGACTTGTTTATAGGATGGACATTCGATTCTGTAAAGAATACGAATCTTACTCTGCTGGAGAAAACAATCAAAAGACTGACCCAAGAGTGCATGAGATATATTATCTATAGTCGTCAAAACGTAGGTAATATACTCGCATGGAAGATCATCCATAACCGGGTTGTAGGTTGTTAAAGGATAAAATCAACCGAAAAGAGAAACAATCGTTACCAACAACAACATGGTAGACGAAAGATGACTCGCTGGGGATAAATTGCGCGAACAAGGCAGTTATCCAAACAACTGGGGTAGAATGAATATTCGATTCCGCAAAGGGACAACGAATCTTACTCGACTGGGGAAACACGAAAGGCTTCAACCAAAGAGTGCATGAGATATATTATCTATAGCCGTCAAAACGTAGATAATAACCTTGCACGGAAGATTATCCATAATCGGGTTGTAGGTTGATAAAGGATGAATCGACCGAAAAGAAAGGCATCGGGATACCAAACTAGGTATATAATGATGACCGATCAAAGGGAGCAACAAACATTACCAACAAAAAGGTAAATGAAAGAAGACTCACCGGGAGTACATTGATGAAAATCAATGATCCAAGGAACACAATCACTGGCAAACGGTGAAAGGACCCGCTGGGGATAAAATTGCTTACGAAGATCAATTACCCAGAAGAGAGAGGGAAAATCAACATCGAATACTGGATGAAGATAACCACAAAGAGGGGATCACATCTACCAAATACGGGGTAGAAAACCACAGAAGAGTAACTGTCATCGGTTGGGATGAACAACAAAGTTAACTCTGCTAGGGGAGAAAATAGGGTTTATAACTACCGGGTAGTAGGTAGTAAACCACACAGATAGGACTTACGACTGCCGGTTAGTGGGCAGAAAGCCAAGAATTCCACTGAGGATAAGATGAATAAGCGCCGGTTAGTAAGCAACTATTCATTTATACCACAGGGAAGCACGAGAGACAGTTGAAAAAAGGCCAATTTAGGATCAAACCAAAAAGGCGAACTTGAATCAAGACTCGCCCTAATGAGGATAGAACTCAAAAGGGAAAACCCGTCCCATTATGTGTGTTGGGAGGGAACGGAAACAACCGTCATCCACGAGGATGTATCTCGGTGGGGAAATGGCAGGAAAGGATAGACACTTTTTGCTTAAGGGCTGACTCTACATTGAGAGATTAGACACCCGACATCTACTTGGAGAGATCTACTGGAGAGATCTGTATCACCATTAGCAGGAGACAACAAACAAAAGATACATGGAAAAAAATGCAACATGAATATCTGTATATTTATGATTATGCATGAATATATGTGAGTTATGTTTGATGAATGCTGACAAAACAGACATTTCTAACACAAACGGGCCCAGGGAACAAACGCCCGGTACTACACTTCCAGAGGAAAAATCTAAGGAATCCAATGGAAAGCCAATCTGCTGGAGATCTGAATGCTGAAAAGCAAAGATCTGTGGGGAAGCAAGAGATCAGAGATATCAAAGGAATCACCAAATCTCTGAGTGATGGATCAACAACCAAACCAACTGGGGAACAGAAGTTCACAACAGGAAGAAACTACCACGGAAGCCACTCTGTTGGAGATGAAGAGAAATCATGAGACTTCTGCCAGAGATTATCATTCTCATATGAGAAAAAAAGGTGATCGTTGCACAGGCAAGAACTGCTGAAGAGAACAGAACACACAAGTAGAATCTAGCCGCACAAGCAACTCTACTAGGGATACTGTCAGCGACTCCATTGGGGAACAACCCACTGAGGGAGAAAAGATCACACAAGTAGATTCTGCCACACAAGCCACTCTACTGGGGATCAAAAAATATCAGGACATCACCCACTTTCTGCAGGGGAGGATTATCACAGATACAATCCACCATGCAACCAACCTACTGGAGATTTACCTGAGAAAGAGAAGGAGAGCTGGGGAATCAACCACCAAATACTGAACCTTCTGAAAATACCACGACTGCTGAGGAGGAAAGAACTCACTGCTCTGCTGAAGGGAAGGGAGCTGAAAACCTCAACAAGCACTCTGATGGGGAGATATCATAGATGAAATATCATATCAACAACTCCGTCGGAAACCTCACCGGGGAAAAGACAAATTAGCGGGGTGTCAACCCACCAACTGCTGAATCTTCCAAAAGGAAATTGACCGCGCTGGGGAGAAAATGCTCCGAGAGAGGAAAACTGAAGTTTCCAACAAGCATTCTGCTCTGGGAACACAAACCAACTCAACAGAAACTCTGCTTGGGGAGCAACCCCAACAACGATCTGGAGAAAGAGGATACAAACATGCCAGGAATAATGACCGAATGTCCTACCCTGTTGGAAATCATGCCACCCTTGGGAGAGCACTGAGAAATTCTTAAGCATCCTTTCATCATTGTGAATGTTCACTTTGTTTAAAAACAATTTTTTATGAAAAAATTATTTGCTTAAAACAATGACATTTTATCAATTAAAACATGCAAAACATTTGTTGAATTGAAACAAATAAGAGTGCAAATAATTGGATAAAAGCTCAAATTGATTTGATGGAATGGTAGTCTGCGAATGGCGAGACTCCATAGATCTGTACAAGTTTGAAATCAGTGATATATATTGGAAGAGGGCTACATTGAACATAATGATCCTTTCTCTACCAATTTGAATTTCGATGTATTTGAAGCTTCAGTCGGCGACGAATCGAGAATCTCTGACGAAAAGACAGTTGTAGAACAGAAAGTCTTGTCAGGATGCAGTTACTTGCCAAATCCCTAATTTTTGCCTAGATTGCCCCAGGGTGAGGTACTCAATCTAGCGGGATGCAAATTCATTTTTTCTTTTATGTCTCTAATTTTTTCCTGGATCGCCCTTTCGGGTTTTCCACCGAGACGCTCATTTTTGCCTAAGCCGCCCTTTCAGGTTTTCAACTTAGCGAGCTATTCTGTTTTTTCCTTATACTTTTTATTTTTATTTTTTTTAGGCAAAGTATTTCTTGACTGCATCTGAATTCACAGGACGAGTGAAGTCCTCCCCATCCATAGTTGTAAGCATCAAAGCTCCGCCTGAAAAGGCTCTCTTGACAACATATGGACCCTCGTAATTTGGAGTCCACTTGCCCCTGGAATCGGGCGCGAAATACAAGACTTTCTTGAGCACAAGGTCACCTTCTCGGAACACACGAGGCTTGACCTTCTTATCGAATGCTTTCTTCACTCTCTGCTGATATAACTGACCATGGCACATGGCAGTCAATCACTTCTCTTCAATCAAATTCAGTTGGTCGTAACGACTCTGAATCCATTCAGCATCAGTCAACTTGGCTTCCATCAAGACTCTCATTGATGGGATCTCCACCTCTACTGGGAGAACAACTTCCATGCTGTAAACAAGAGAGAAAGGGGTTGCCCCTGTTGAAGTGCGGACAGACGTACGATATCCATGCAAAGCAAATGGCAGCATCTCATGCCAATCTTTGTACGTAACAACCATCTTCTGGATAATCTTCTTGATGTTCTTGTTAGCCGCTTCAACAGCCCCATTCATCTTGGGTCTGTAGGGAGAGGAATTATGGTGTGCAATCTTGAACTCAACGCACAACTCTTCCATCATCTTGTTATTCAGATTAGATCCATTATCAGTAATGATCTTATCTGGCACACCATAACGGCAAATAAGTTGATTCTTGATAAACTTCACGACCACCTGCCCTGTCACATTCGCATACGATGCGGCTTCAACCCATTTGGTGAAATAATCAATTGCTACGAGAATAAACCTGTGTCCGTTGGACGCTTTCGGTTCAATCATGCCGATCATGTCAATTCCCCACATAGAGAAAGGCCATGGTGATGATATCACATTCAGAAGTGTCGGAGGAATATGAATCTTATCCGCGTAAATCTGACACTTGTGGCATTTCTTCACATATTTGCAGCAGTCAGACTCCATTGTCAGCCAATAGTAGCCTGCTCTCAACATTTTTATAGCCATGGCATGTCCATTGGAATGAGTACCAAATGAACCCTCATGGACCTCGGTCATCAACAGGTTTGCTTCGTGTCTATCCACGCATCTGAGCAACACCATGTCAAAATTTCTCTTATACAGCACTTCACCACTGAGGTAGAAACTGCCTGACAACCTTCTCAGAGTTTTCCTACCTTTCACAGATGCCCCAGGCGGGTAGACCTGGTTCTGGAGGAAATTCTTGATATCAAAATACCAAGGATTATCATCATTCACTTCTTCAACTGCGAACACGTGAGCTGGTCTATCCAAGCGCATCACGGTGATATTGGGAACTTCATTCCAATACTTGACTACAATCATCGAAGCAAGCATATCAAGGACATCTTCCATCCGATTATCTTCTCGAGGGATATGATTGAAGTCAACTTCTGTAAAGAACGTTGAAATCCTTCTCGCATAATCTCTATACGGAATGAGACCAGGCTGATTCGTCTCCCACTCACCCTTGATCTGATTGACAACCAAGGCCGAATCACCATACACATCAAGATGCTTGATTCTCAAATCAATACATTCTTCCAGTCCCATAATACAAGCTTCATACTCAACCATATTATTCGTGCATTTGAAAGTTAGCCTTGCTGTAAAAGGAATATGTGTGCCATGAGGAGTGATGATTACTGCCCCAATTCCATTTCCGTACTGATTCACAGCGCCATCAAACACCATCGTCCATCTGGAACCAGGTTCCGGACCTTCGTCAAGTGTAGGCTCATCACAATCTTTCATTTTCAAATACAGAATTTCCTCGTCTGGGAAGTCGTACTGAACAGACTAATGATCTTCAATCGGCTGATGTGCCAAATGGTCAGCCAAGATACTACCTTTGATAACTTTCTGAGCCCGATACTCGATATCATACTCAGACAACAACATCTGCCAACGGGAAATCCTCCCAGTTAAAGCAGGCTTCTCGAAAATATACTTGATTGGATCCATTCGGGATATCAACCAAGTTGTATGATTTATCATGTATTGGCGCAAACGCTTAGCAGCCCAAGCCAAAGCACAACACGTCTTCTCAAGCATAGAGTATCGAGACTCACAATCAGTAAACTTCTTACTGAGGTAGTAGATAGCAGATTCCTTCTTCCCTGATTCGTCTTGCTGACCGAGTACACAACCCATTGAGTCTTCAAGAACAGTCAGATACATGATCAGAGGTCTTCCTTCTGCAGGCGAAGACAAGATCGGAGGTTCAGACAAATACTCTTTGATACTGTCGAAAGCTTTCTGGAAATCCTCGGTCCAATCAAGAGACTGATCTTTCCGGAGGAGCTTGAATATCGGCGCACATGTGGCAGTCATGTGGGATATAAATCTGGAAATATAGTTCAAGCGGCCAAGAAAACCTCAGACTTGCTTCTCAGTTTTGGGCGCAGGCATCTCTTGTATTGCTTTGACCTTTGCAGGATCAACTTCAATACCTCTCTCGCTGACAACAAAACCCAACAACTTGCCAGAACGGACTCCAAATGTACATTTGTTCGGATTCAGACGAAGCTTGTACTTCCTCAGACGCTGAAAAAGCTTCAACAAATGTTCAACATGTTCAACTTCCGTTCTAGACTTAGCAATCATGTCGTCAACATAGACCTCTATCTCCTTGTGCATCATATCATGGAACAGGGTAGTCATAGCACATTGATACGTGGCTCCGGCGTTCTTCAAACCGAAGGGCATCACTCGATAACAGAATGTTCCCCAAGGTGTGATGAATGTTGTCTTCTCCATATCCTCGGGTGCCATTTTGATCTGGTTATAACCGAAAATCCGTCCATAAATGAGAAGACTTTGAATTTAGCTGTATTGTCTACCAACATGTCAATGTGTGGTAGAGGGAAATCATCTTTCAGACTAGCCTTGTTCAAATCTCTGTAATCAACACACATACGGACTTTTCCGTCTTTCTTAGGCACAGGCACAATATTGGCCACCCATAGAGGATATGTAGAAGTCACCAGAAACCCCACATCGATTTGCTTCTGAACTTCCTCTTTGATCTTCACTGCCATATCTGGATGAGTTCTTCTGAGCTTCTCCTTCACAGGCACACACTCAGGCTTCAAAGGCAGGAAATGTTGCACAATATCTGTATCTAGACCTGGCATGTCTTCATACGACCAAGCAAAGATATCGGAAAATTCTCGCAGCAAACTGATCAACCCCTTCTTGACGGACTCTTCAAGGAGTGCCCCAATCTTCACCATACGAACACAATCTTCAGATCCCAAGTTGACTGTTTCTAGATTCTCGAGATGCGGCTGAATGATCTTCTCTTCATGCTCAAGGAAACGGGAAATCTCATCAGGAATCCCTTCAACATCATCTTCCTCTGCCTCGAATACAGGGAATTCAAAATTGGGAGATGGCGTTGTTGGTGTAAGCCCTAGAGGCCAATACTTTTGGTACTTGTATCGAATTATTTATTAATAATAAAAGGCATTTTCTTTATTATGGTTGATTAATAAAGTCCCTGGAATAGATAGTCCGTTTAATGTATTAAGTGTGACTTAATCATGAGAACACATTAAACATAAGGACACTGTTCTTAAAGTATCCGTAGTCGAGCTTTAATGTGAAGTAGGATAACATTAAAGCATTAAGACTATTATGTTTGTAGACTGATGATCACCTCTCATGGATCATGGATAAAGAGTTATCAAGTCTTAAACATAGGTATGAATATTAGGAGTAATATTTATACCGGATTGACCCGCTATGAGAATACTATATAGAAAGTTATGAAAAGTGTCATAAGTTATTCTCATGGTGATAATAGTGTATACCACTCTTCGACCTGAAACCACTATGGATCCTATATGTAGAGTTAAGTGCTTTATTACTGATCCAACATTATCCGTAACTGGATGACCATAAAGACAGTTGATGAGTACTCCACGAAGCATGCTGAGGGACATGAGTGTCCTAGATGGAATTTGCCAATTTTGCGTAACAGGATAAATGTCTATGGGCCCAATATTGAACTGGACAAGGGTGACACGGTCTATACCTTGTGTTCAATATAGACATAAGGGCAAAGGGGTAATTATTATCACAGGAGGTTTTGTCAGATCACATGACATTTTCGTGACTTGGGTAGCAGTGATGTGTTGCTAGATACCGCTCACTGTTTATTATGTTAAATGCGTGATTTAATATAATTGCCAACGCCGCGAAAACCTATAGGGTCACACACAAAGGACGGATTGATGAGAGATAGAATAATTAAGGAACATCGTAAGGTACGGTGTACTTAAGTAGAATACGAAATATGGTAAGGTACCAAGTACTTAAGTGATTTTGGCATATTATGAGATATAGGCCAAAATGCACTTAAGTGGGCTTTTTGGCTTGAAGCCCACACAAGTGGTTCTATAAATAGAGCTCTTGTGCAGAAGCTTTGTATGGGAATACAACACAACTGAAGAGTTGGAATTTCGTATCTCTCTCTCACTCAAAGCTTTCATTCATAACAGCTAGCACTGCGATTGAAGGAATCCGTTCGTGTGGACTGAGTAGAGACGTTGTCATCGTTCAGCGTTCTTGATCGCCCAGTGGATCTGTATCAAAGGTTTTGATCATTATCAGAGATCTGCACCAAAGGTTTGAATCGCCACAAGAGGTAACGATTCTATCACTGATCATGCCCATTCGTAAGGATCACAAATAGGGAAAATTTTAAATTCCGCTGCGCCTTGGATGGCAATTCTCCTACAGTGGTATCAGAGCCACTTACGAAACCATGAATCTGATATCTGTTTTTGTTCTGTAATAATATGATTAAGACAGAATGAATCAAAGGTTAAATTGAGATCGATCAAGTTACATATATATGATATATGTAATCCTAATGCAAAATACATTATATATGATATACTGTTCTCGTTTCGTTCATTCGAACCCTCAATGATTGTTTTCCTTTGAGCGACCAATGGTCATTTGCTTCTTGATCCGACATTACCATGGTGAAGCAATGACGTGTTGATCAATCATACTGAATTAACAATCGAGATGTGTTTGACGGTCTGAAATTGGTGCATCAGGGTTAGTGACGGCACAAGGGTTGTGTTGTCGGAGAGTTATACGATTGGGGTTTGAACGCACAAGAGTTGTGCTTCCTAAACACTTTTTGGAACAGTGTTAACCGGTTAACGCATATGGTTAACCGGTTAACGCAATGCGAAATTAAAATTTTTAAGTTTTCAAACAGTGTTAACCGGTTAACGCATTTGGTTAACCGGTTAACGCATTTGGTTAACCGGTTAACGCAAGGAGGAAAAGAGTTTTCCAAGACATTTTCAAACAGTGTTAACCGGTTAACGCATTTGGTTAACCGGTTAACGGAAGGCAGAAAACATTTTTTTTTAATTTCAAACAGTGTTAACCGGTTAACGCATATGGTTAACCGGTTAACGCAAGGAAATTTTCACCCATTCGGCTAACTCAGTGCTTTAAAAGTGTCAAGTGTTGATACGAAAAGCGACATCGATTTTAAATGAACTGTTCATTAAAATGTGATGATCGGTCGTCGAAATTTAATTTGATTTTAATTAATTAAAGGAATTAATAATAATGATAATAAAGTGTTTATTATTGTCTTGTGGTGATCGGTTATGGCCTTAGTTTTCCTTTGTTTTGTTTTGGGTTTTTAAAAGTTGACCTGCGTGTCGTGCCTCTCTCTTAATCTCCCAAATGTAACTTCTTTTCTCATCTCACTCCCTCGTATGTAAAACGAGTTTCTTTTGTAATATAATGATATGAAGAAAGCAAAGAAGTCAGTGCCAAAGGAGGACAACCTTGAAGATCTTGCTTGGAGAAGCTTAGATCGTTGTAGGTTAGCTTAGGTTCTCTCATTGGCTTGGGAGAACAATTGCGCTAGGGGCCATAACTGTTTCATTTTGTTTGTATTTATGTTGATGCATGTGAATGTATGTTGATGCATGTGAGAGACAGTTTATATGATAAACAAGCCGGTGAGATCAGAAAAATTGCAATTCCCTCAAAACTAAATATTAAGTTTTATGCTTTCCAAGTTTTAACACTCATCAAGACTAGTAATGGATAATGTAGGTTTCGCCTACGCGAGGTGCATGATCTATATATTAGTAAGGTGCGATGGGATAATTGTAATATCCAACTGTTAAAACAATGGGTCAAACTTAACTAAACAAATTAGAATAAGATTATATATGTTTAGAAGCAAGAGTTGGGAATAATCCATATGATGGATTGGAATAAGGAGTTATTCACCCAACTGAAATTTTCGAGAGTTGTATGAGATACAATTGGAAGGAGTTCCTACCTAAAATAACCTAGTTTTGTGTAATCCGCCTACACGGACTTAGAACGAAGTGAAATATGGATCTCGACCCACTAGAAAATCTTCCAACGGGATTTTCCAAATCAAATGATGAGGGTCATTTGTTTTGAATAAAATAGTGGGAGCATGTTTAATTAAAGGCCTAATTAAATATGTCAATGATACTTATATTTTCATTAATCCTTGTGTAGATTACCATGACAACAAACACCTCTAATAACATATTGCGATCAAACCTTGACAAGGAAAAATTGTCTGGGACAAATTTTCTGGATTGGTACTGAGACATGAGGATTGTCCTCAAACATGATAAAGGGAAAGGCAAGGAAGTTGCCAAACCCAAACCCACTAGTGCTGCTTTGAAGCCTAGTGGAAGCATAGAAAAGGAAGGCACCTGCTTCCATTGCGGTAAGACCGCACACTGGAAGAGGAACTGCCCAAAGTACCTGGAAGATAGGAAGAATGGAGTAGAGACTCCAACTTCAGGTATTTTTGTTATTGAAATTAATTTATCTACTTCTGCATCATGGGTATTAGATACTGGATGCGGTTCTCACATTTGTACAAATGTGCAAGAACTAAAACGGAGTAGAAAATTGGCAAAAGGTGAAGTCGACCTACGAGTTGGTAATGGAGCAAAGGTTGCTGCCTTAGCCGTAGGAACTTATGAATTGACTTTACCTAGTGGTTTGATAATTCAGTTAGAGAACTGTTATTATGTACCAGCAATTAGCAGGAATATTATTTCCGTTTCTTGTTTGGACAAGTTCGGTTTTTCATTCATAATAAAGAACAATTGTTGCTCAATTTATCTGAATGATATATTCTATGCAACTGCACAAATGAACAATGGACTATATGTCATTGATCTTGAAATGCCTATTTATAACATTAATACTAAAAGGATGAAACCTAATGAGTTAAATCCAACTTTCCTTTGGCATTGTCGATTAGGCCACATAAATGAGAAACGCATTTCCAAACTCCATAAAGATAAACTGTTGGACTCTTTTGATTATGAATCATATGAGACATGCAGATCTTGTTTAATTGGAAAGATGACAAAGTCTCCATTCACAGGAAAAGGAGAAAGAGCTAATGATCTTTTGGCCCTCATACATACTGATGTATGTGGTCCACTGAACATATCAGCCAGAGGAGGTTTTAAGTACTTCATCACATTCACTGATGATTTCAGTAGATATGGTTATGTGTATTTAATGAAATACAAATCAGAGTCCTTTGAAAAGTTCAAAGAATTCAAGAATGAAGTAGAAAACCAACTAGGTAAGAATATTAAAGCTCTTCGATCAGATCGAGGTGGTGAATATTTAAGCCTAGAGTTTGATGACCATCTGAAAGAGTGTGGGATCCTATCCCAACTCACTCCTCCTAGAACACTCCAATGGAATGGTGTGTCTGAGAGAAGAAATCGAACCCTGTTGGACATGGTCCGATCCATGATGAGTCAAGCCGATCTTCCAAACTCCTTTTGGGGACATGCGCTGTTGACCGCAGCTTACACACTTAACCGTGTTCCATCCAAAAAGGTTGATAAGACACCATATGAGATATGGAGTGGTAAGAGACCACATATGTCTTACATGAAGATTTGGGGTTGCGAAGTTTATGTGAAACGACAAATTTCAACTAAGCTTGAGCCCAAATCTGACCAATGCTTATTTGTGGGATATCCTAAAGAAACAAGAGGATATTACTTCTACAATCCTTCTGAGGGCAAAGTGTTTGTCGCTCGAACTGGAGTTTTCCTAGAAAAGGATTTTATTTCCAAAGGAACCAGTGGGAGGAAAGTAGAGCTTGAAGAAATTCAAGAATCACAAAGCATCGATACACCTATGGAGGAATTAGAGCAGGAAACACAAATAGTTGTGGAAGAGCAACCTGCTCAAGTAGAACAAGACCAGCGTAGGTCAGGCAGGATACGTCACCTACCTGAGAGATATGGATATCTCATAACAGATCAAGGTGATGTATTACTCATGGATCAAGATGAGCCTGTGACCTACCAAGAGGCCATAACTGGTCCCGAGTCTGAGAAGTGGCTAGAGGCCATGAAATCCGAAATAGATTCTATGTACACTAACCAAGTTTGGAACTTGGTAGAGCCTCCTGTAGGAGTTAAACCTATAGGATGCAAGTGGGTCTTCAAAAAGAAGACTGGCATAGATGGTAAGGTACATACCTATAAAGCAAGACTGGTTGCAAAAGGATATAAACAAATTCATGGGGTTGACTATGATGAAACCTTTTCACCAGTTGCAATGCTTAAATCTGTTCGGATTTTACTTGCTATTGCTGCATATCATGATTATGAAATATGGCAGATGGATGTCAAAACTGCTTTCCTTAACGGGAATCTTCTTGAGGATGTGTACATGACACAGCCTGAAGGATTTAACATACCAGAAGAAGCCCATAAGATATGTAAGCTACAAAGATCAATCTATGGATTGAAGCAAGCTTCCAGAAGCTGGAATCTTCGTTTTGATGAAACGGTAAAACAATATGGATTCATCGAGAACGAAGATGAGCCTTGTGTCTAAAAGAAGGTTAGTGGGAGCACGATCGTGTTCCTGGTGTTATATGTAGATGACATATTACTCATTGGAAACGATATCCCTACCCTGCAACAAGTAAAGACTTGGTTGGGGAAATGCTTTTCTATGAAGGACCTAGGTGAAGCAGCCTATATATTAGGAATCAGAATCTATAGAGATAGATCACAAAAACTGCTTGGCCTAAGTCAGAGTACATACATAGACAAAGTGCTAAGACGCTTTCATATGCATGATTCCAAGAAAGGATTCATACCTATGCAACATGGCCTGTGTCTGTCAAAAACACAATCCCCTTCAACTAAGGAAGAAAGGGAACGTATGAATGAGACTCCATATGCATCTGCAATAGGATCTATCATGTATGCCATGTTATGTACTCGACCAGATGTCTCGTATGCTTTAAGTGCAACAAGTAGGTACCAATCTGATCCTGGTGATGCCCATTGGGTAGCTGTTAAGAATATCCTTAAGTACTTGAGAAGGACTAAGGAATCATTCTTGATATATGGAGGTCAGGAAGAGTTGGCTGTAATTGGTTACACTGATGCTAGCTTCCAGACAGATAAGGATGACTTTAGATCGCAATCTGGTTATGTGTTTTGCTTGAACGGTGGCGCTGTGAGCTGGAAAAGTTCAACGCAAGATACAATTGCTGATTCTACGACCGAGGCCGAGTATATTGCTGCCTTAAGTGCAGCAAAGGAAGCTGTTTGGATCAGGAAGTTCATTAGTGAACTTGGCATAGTCCATAGCATTGTGGATCCCATTGGTCTCTATTGTGATAACAATGGTGCTATCGCACAAGCTAAGGAGCCTAGATCTCACCAACGATCCAAACACATACTTAGGCGTTATCATCTCATTCGAGAGATAATAGATAGAGGAGATGTGAAAATATGTAAAGTACCTACACTAGACAATATAGCTGACCCACTGACAAAGCCTCTTGCGCAGCAGAAGCATGATGGCCATACTAGATCAATGGGCATACGGGGTATGTCTGATTGGCTCTAGTGCTAGTGGGAGATTGTTGGTGTAAGCCCTAGAGGCCAATACTTTTGGTACTTGTATCGAATTATTTATTAATAATAAAAGGCATTTTCTTTATTATGGTTGATTAATAAAGTTCCTAGAATAGATAGTCCGTTTAATGTATTAAGTGTGACTTAATCATGAGAACACATTAAACATAAGGACATTGTTCTTAAAGTATCCGTAGTCGACCTTTAATGTGAAGTGGGATAACATTAAAGCATTAAGACTATTATGTTTGTAGACTGATGATCACCTCTCATGGATCATGGATAAAGAGTTATCAATTCTTAAACATAGGTATGAATATTAGGAGTAACATTTATACCAGATTGACCCGCTATGAGAATACTATATAGAAAGTTATGCAAAGTGTCATAAGTTATTCTCATGGTGATAATAGTGTATACCACTCTTCGACCTGAAACCACTATGGATCCTAGATGTAGAGTTAAGTGCTTTATTACTGATCCAACGTTATCCGTAACTGGATGACCATAAAGACAGTTGATGAGTACTCCACGAAGCATGCTGAGGGACATGAGTGTCCTAGATGGAATTTGCCAATCCTGCGTAATAGGATAAATGTCTATGGGCCCAATATTGAACTGGACAAGGGTGACACGGTCTATACCTTGTGTTCAATATAGACATAAGGGCAAAGGGGTAATTATACACATAATTATTATCACAGGAGGTTTTGTCAGATCACATGACATTTTCGTGACCTGGGTAGCAGTGATGTGTTGCTAGATACCGCTCACTGTTTATTATGTTAAATGCGTGATTTAATATAATTGCCAACGCCGCGAAAACCTATAGGGTCACACACAAAGGACGGATTGATGAGAGATAGAATAATTAAGGAACATCGTAAGGTACGGTGTACTTAAGTAGAATATGAAATATGGTAAGGTACCAAGTACTTAAGTGATTTTGGCATATTATGAGATATAGGCCAAAATGCACTTAAGTGGGCTTTTTGGCTTGAAGCCCACACAAGTGGTTCTATAAATAGAGCTCTTGTGCAGAAGCTTTGTATGGGAATACAACACAACTGAAGAGTTGGAATTTCGTATCTCTCTCTCTCTCACTCAAAGCCTTCATTCATAACAGCTAGCACTGCGATTGAAGGAATCCGTTTGTGTGGACTGAGTAGAGACGTTGTCATCGTTCAACGTTCGTGATCGCCCAGTGGATCTGTATCAAAGGTTTTGATCATTATCAGAGATCTGCACCAAAGGTTTGAATCGCTACAAGAGGTAATGATTCTAGCACTGATCATGCCCATTCGTAAGGATCACTAAATGGAGAAAATTTTAAATTCCGTTGCGCCTTGGATGGCAATTCTCCTACAGGCGTTGGATCATTATGTTCAATGGGTTTTAGAATCAACCTGCATAATGATTTTGGATAATAAAAAGCTTTAGAATTTAAACAAGCAAATCATTATGCAAATGAAAAGATTGCTTTTATTCTTGTTTTTAGGGTTTTTTTTGTGATCACCGATTTCATGCAAAAGCGAAAAGTGAAAACAAATGGAAAAACAAATGTTTAACAATGCATTAATTGAATGAAAATATCATTGTATATATGATGCCGACAATGTCATCACTTCTCCTTTTGGCATGGGAGAAGGGTTTTTGAACAAAGTGAACATATTACGCTAACTTATGAATGACCGTAGGAACATCCACAGCGACCCAATTGTGGCAGGCACCACCAGGAATGACAAAGTTGCTCAAATCCTCTGTATCCTCTTCCAGAATAGCAGCAGTTTCTTCAGTTTGATCGGCGTGGATGAACCCTCCACTCTTGAACAGCCCTTGCTCGTTGAATGCCCCAGAAGAATAGCCAATGCCAGCCCGGGACTTGTTGTCTTCAAGCTCAATCATCTTCCCCAAACCAGCAACTGCACCATATTCAATGGCCAGTTTCGCATCACGGTAGGAAGCAAATGAAAGAGACTTCTTCTCAATCGGCTCAGCAATAGACAAAGCTTGGAAAGGCGTTCCAACTTCATCCTCAGCATCAATATATGAGAAAGAAGACAAGTGGCTAACCAGGAGAGCCTTTTCTCCCCCTACCACGACCAGTTTCTTATTCTTGACGAATTTCAGCTTCTGGTGTAGGGTGGATGTCACGGCGCCAGCCTCGTGAATCCATGGTCTACCAAGGAGACAACTATAAGATGGGTGGATATCCATAACCTGAAAGGTGATCTGGAAATCACTTGGTCCAATCTTGATTGGGAGATCAACTTCCCTAATCACGGTCTTGCGCGACCCATCGAAAGCTTTCACAACAATACCACTCTGCCTCATGGGAGGCCCCTGATATGACAATCTCGAAAGAGTGGTCTTCGGCAATACATTTAGAGATGACCCAGTGTCCACCAGCACATTGGACATGGCGTCGTTCTTGCAGTTCATAGAAATATGTAAAGCCATGTTGTGGTCTCTTCCCTCCTCAGGAAGATCAGCGTCACAGAAACTCAAAGTGTTGCAAGCAGTGATGTTTGCAACAATACTGTCAAACTGTTCAATGGTGACGTCATGATCAACATAAGCCAAATCCAGCACTTTCTGCAGAGCCTCCCTATGAGGTTCCGAATTCAGAAGCAACGATAGCACGGAGATCTTGGACGGCGTTTGTAGAAGCTGATCTACAATATTGTACTCACTCTTCTTGATGAGCTTCAGCATCTCATCACACTCTTCATTCACAATGCCACTCGGGCCAACAGAAGAAGTAGGAGTCTTTTGTACAGAGGAGGGTTTGGTAATAGGTGCCGGATTCGGAACATTCACTGCAGTCCCAACCGGACGCTCAGCGGAATCAGAAACAACGTGAGGCTTCGGGGGTGCTGAAAACACACGACCACTACGGGTCAACCCGCTCACATCAGCAATATTTACCACAGAGGTTGAAGGCAACGACACTTCTCTCCCCTCTTCAACAGCAACAGCACTGTAACGAAAGGGAATCGCTTTCTCAGAAGAATAAGGCACAGGTCCTGCAGGCTTGATGACCAGAGAAGGAGAAGATTTCTGTTTGCTACCATCATATCGGATGACAACAGGCTCTGGAATTTTGAACACAGGAGAAATCACATTCACTTCAGGTTCATCTTCATCAACGTTTCTGTTCTGCAGAATCTCAATAGTCCCATCGTCTAACAACTCTTGCAACTCTCTGCACACTTGGCGACAACCCAATCTGTTGACAGAGCAGATACGGCATTTGTCATGGTCGTGCTCCATATGACTGTAATCACACAGTAGACGATGCAACTCGACCAATGACTATCGAATATGGCTTACATATTTGACCTTGTATTTGCCAGGGCAACCCTGGACCATGTTAACTGACTTCCCATGCTCGGGAAATGGGTTCTTCTTAACATTGGGGCCTGAGTCCTCAAAGCTCAGAATGCCGCATCTCATGAGGTCCTGAACCTTAGTCTTCAACTGAAAGCAATTCTCTACATCATGGCCCAGAGCGCCAGAATGATAGACACAGTGCAAATCAGGCTTATACCACCACTGCGGGTTAACAGGTATAGCCGGAGGATCCCTAGAAGTAATCAATTTCCGCTCTATTAAAGAGGGATACAACTCTGCATACGATACAGGAATCGGATCGAAAGTGATCTTCTTCCTCTCATAATTCTGACCAGCTGGATTACTACTGCGAGGCTGGTAAGCCTGCTGCTGAGGGCGATGATGTTGTTGATGATACAGTTGAGGAGATTGTTGTTGATTGTGTTGCTGATGTTGATAATTATCCCTGAAGACAGGTGCTACACTAGCCACCTGGTGCTGATGACGCACATGCTTCCTCTTATCAAAGGGTCTTCTGGGTTTGGTATGGGATTGCACAACATGTGCCTCCCCATCTTTCTTCTTAAACGCCCCATATCATTTAGAAGAGCCTTCATCTCTAGACAAACGTCCTTCCCGGACTCCTTCCTCCAATCGCATCCCCATGTTCACCATTTCGATGAAATCAGAGGGAGCACTTGCAATCATCCGCTCATAATAAAATGAACTAAGAGTCTTCAGAAAAATCTTAGTCATTTCCTTCTCTTCCAGCGGAGGAGTAATCTGAGCTGCCAGCTCTCGCCACCTCTGGGCGTATTCTTTGAATGTCTCTTTGTCCTTTTGAGACATGGCTCTGAGTTGATCACGGTCAGGAGCCATATCAATGTTATATTTTTACTGCTTGACGAAGGCTTCGCCGAGATCGTTGAAGGAACGGATGTTTGCACTATCAAGGCTCATATACCACCGAAGAGCTGCACCGGACAAACTATCCTGGAAATAATGAATCAGCAACTGATCACTATCCGTCTGAGTAGACATTTTCCTGGCATACATAACCAGGTGACTGAGCGGGCAGGTGTTCCCCTTATACTTCTCAAAGTCAGGCACTTTGAATTTGACGGGTATCTTAACACCAGGAACTAAGCATAATTCAGCAGCAGATTTGCCGAACAAATCCTTCCCTCGAAGGGTCTTCAATTCCTTGCGGAGTTCAAAGAATTGGTCATTCATCGCATCCATCTTCTCATTAACATCTGGGCCCTCAGACGGCTCAGAATGGTAGATGGTGTCGTCTACCCTAGGAATGGTATGCATGACAGGAGGAGGCATCGCAAGGACCGGGCTAGATGCCGGCATAGAGGCAAAGGTAGGAGCTGGAATATCATGCATAAAACCAGGAGGCATACCCCAAGGAAACCCGGGCGGCATGGCATTCGGCACAAAATGGGCACTAGCAGCTGGCACTGTTGACGAAGCAACCTCAGAAATAACAGTCCTCTGGGGAGGAGTTGCAGGAGGTGGACACGGTTGATTCTGAGCAGCCAAGAATTGCTCCATCAGAGCGCTCAATCTGGCGACCTCTTCCTTCAGCTCACGGTTCTCTTGTTCTAACTGATCCATCACTCTTGCAGAATTAGCTCGGGTGTAGTACCGATGAGTCAGCTTGTCTTCAAAATAAATGAAGATCACAGAGTTAGGCCACAGACAAGAAGACCAGAACAACACCTGCTTATGCAAAATGATGCATGCAATGTTCGTGCATATGCTTTGTTTTTATTTCAAGGAACTTTTTAAGGTTCTATTTGCAAATTTTGAAATTTAAAGCATTTAATCGCATATGGAAAATATCTCATCAAATATATTTGATCAAAGAAGTACAACATTGTTAATCATATTACAAGGGAAAAGGAAAATAAACATCCTATGGATCCCTAGAAGCTCGAGATGCTGGAAGACGAGATGTACAAAGCCTCTTGATCTCTCTCTCATATGCTGCTTCCATATCCGCTTTCTCCTTAGCGAGTCGGTCATACTTCCTCTTCCAGAATTTGGAAGACTGAGGAAGCAGTGAAGTCCAGGTATCATTCGGATCATCTATCACCTGATGCTCGAGGAACTCAATCAGAGCGTCCTTCTCCTTAAGTTGTTGAAGCAACTCTTCTCTTTCACGGATCCAGGCACGTGAAAGGTCTTCGTCTCTCAACTCCTCTACGCCTTGGTTAGGGAGGGTTGAAACCAAAGGTGTAGGTCTCGGATAATCATAAGGCATAAGATACTCTGAGGCTCTCTGTCTGACCCAAGAAGTATACGGCTCGAAAGCAATGCAGTTCTTCGGACCCAACTCACTTCTACCCTTCTTGTGAATCTTGCGCCAAGCGCGGACCATCCTGGCTTTCAGGCCTTGGGGATCTTTACCCTCCTGAAAGAACACACCTTCTAACAGAGTGTTATGAGGTTTATCCTTTAGGGGGAACCCAAGCTGACGACGTGCTAAGATAGGGTTGTAGCTGATCCCACCGCATGTACCAAGAAGAGGCACATTAGGGAATTCACCACAATAATCAATGATCTGAACTGTATCATACACGCGATCATACCAAGAGATATCATCATTAGTGAGAGACATAAGTCTCGTAGACCACCGTAGACATCCCTTGTTCTCCTTGAAAGCGACTGTCTGCGGTAAGTGAGAAATAAACCACTTATACAACAGAGGCAAACAGCACACAATAGCTCCTCCACCCTTTGCATTCCTTAGATGCAAAGAGAAATATGTGTCACCCAACAGAGTAGGAACGGGATTAAGAACAGCAAAGATCCTAATGGCGTTCACATCCACAAATTTGTCGATGTTGGGGAACAAAACCAATCCATAGATGAGCAGCACGAATATGGCCTCAAAGGCATCCTCACTCATGGCCTTCCCATAAACGGTAGCTTGAGCGACGAGGAAATCAGAAGGAAGACCCTGAATTCCACCTTTGGTGGTCATATACGCACCAATCAGGGATTCATCTATGTGCAACAAGTCTGCGATCTCTCGAGAAGTCGGAATACTCTCTAAGCCACTGAACGACACCTGATCTAGAATAGGAATACCCACCAGATGAGCATACTCCTCGAGCGTAGGCAACAACTGAAAGTCCGGAAAAGAGAAGCAATGATACAGAGGATCATAGAACTGCGCCAAAGTACTCATCAACCCTTCATCAACCTGAGTAGTCAACAGAGGCAGAAGCTTCCCATAACGAGCTTTGAAACCCAAGGGATCTAATACATAAGATGTCAGATTCCTTAACTCTTTCAGATCGGGCTGTCTAAAGCTGTACTTCTTTGTATGCCTTTTTGGTCTTTCCATGTCTGAAAATTTTGCAAATAAACCCTTTAAGTTCCTTGAAACTTTTCTGATTTTTCTGATGACATGAATGCAGATGAATGCATGAATGTATGAATGCAACAATCACACTCAAGGATCAAGCAAATCACACCAGACAAAGGTCATGGGAAAGCTCATAGTATCCTTAATATCAATCATCCATTTTGGTGGATTATGGTTTTCACCTTATCAACACCCAAGTTCCATTGATATTAACGATACATGAACCGGTTCAACCATCCTTAATATCAACCATCCATTTTGGTGGATTATGGTTTTCACCTTATCGACACCCAAGTTCCATTGATATTAAGGATGTTTGAACGACTCAACCATGAATCACGGGTTTGTTGAGAGTCACGAGCATGGAGTCTCGGTTAAGAACCACCCAAAGGGAGTGTACTAGGGTTTAAACCTGCCGAACATGTTCTACAAGAGGTTCCCATAGTCATCATCCCATCTTTTAAATATTATCGGAGAAACGAATACTCGTATTCCAAAAATATTCTCAAGAGAGACTCTTATGAGTGTAGTATCGCGTAACAATCGCATCAGATCTTACATCTGAATGACCCCCGCACTACGTCCTAGAAATAGGCCAAGATGGGCTTGGTAAACTAAGGTCCTTGGCTTCTAAGGCACATGTTAGAAGAATAATGCCTAACCATAAATAACTTGTGTGACATTATTAATCCAGCATGACCTCCACCAAGTGAATGGACTCGCAAGTCAACTTGCTAAGGAATACTCCACACAAGTCGACGAGACTATGCCATTCTCCTATCCTAAGGTGCACTCGAGTTCGGGTATAGAACTCATCTCACAGAGATCACCAAGCAAACAAGCAATTGTATATCAAGCAATTCAATCATTACAATCAATACAGTAATCCCAAATTATACAAAAATATGTCATATAACAAATAAACAATATCATACAACAAGGGTGAAAAGTAGGCAAAACCACCAAGGATTTTTTCCCCAACAGAGTCGCCACTTTTCTGTAACGGTGTATTCGTCACTTTATGATTTATTGATTTAAATCAAAAGCAAAGCATACAAAGGTAGAGTCGCCACCGCACTTCTATTTATCCAAAGGAATGGCTAGAAAGCGAACAAAAGCCTAAGAATTTTTACACATAGAAAACTAATGAAAAGGTCAGAGATCTGGGTAAGGGGTTAATTACGCAATGGGAAGGTGTTAGGCACCCAAAACGTCCTAGGTACTCCTAGGGAGCCCTTTTCACAACTTGTTGTATGAAATGTTATTTGTTTATGAAATATTTATTGTGCAAACATGGATTGAAGGGATGAGAGAAAGAATATACAATTTTTATTGTTTTTGTGTTTGAACGGATGAACCCGTTGCCTACGTACCTTTCCATGGAAGGTAAGGATCAAAACGCCATAGTTCGGCTAAAAGATTTCAAAAAAAGGTGAATTGATTGATTTTAAACAAAATCCCTAAGGTCTTTCATTATCCACGGGAGAAAACTCAACCTTATACAAACAACAGGTCCACCATGTGAGAATAGCTTCGACATACTAGAGGGGTTAACCCTGTTTTCAGTATGGAAGTCTTACGGTTCGATCACTAAGGACAAGAGGTGAGATTAACATCAACCACTAAGATAATTGAGATCTACGGCTAATGTATGAAAACTTGATTAAGAAATGGACTTGGGCCACAAAAACAATTGAGTGAGTGAAATTAACCAGTTTGGAGTGTTCACGAAACTGAAGTCAAAGTATGATTAGAATTCAAATTCGGGAGAAGTATTGTGAAAATGAAGTTTGAAAATCAAAGGCTTAAGGCCTAGGTTTCTAATTTGAAAAACAGATGAAAATGTTTGCACAATTGTTTTCAGGTTTTGGGTTAACATGCAAATGGAGGTTTAAAGCAACAAAAGGTGGGAGGATGAGGAAGTAAAACTTCTTAGATGTTCACCTCTTGAGATCATATGTAGATGATTCAAGTGATTCCTTTGGAAAAGGCAACACAAAGCAATAAGCAAATAGAACAAGGTAAATGGATACCGGATGCCAATCAATGGACTTATTCCAATCTCACAAAACAAAATGGATACCGGACGCCAATCAATGGACTTATACCAATCTCCTAAAACAAAATGAAACATGGATACCAGATGCCAATCAATGGACTTATACTAGTCTCATAAAGCAAAGAAAATAATGATACCAGATGCCAATCAATGGACTTATATTAGTCTCACAAAGCAAAGGAACAAGGATACCAGATGCCAATCAATGGACTTATACTAGTCTCCTACCATATCACAGGAAAACAACTGCCAAATCAGTGGACTTATAATTGATTCCTCCATGGACAAAGCAAAATGTTACAAATTAATGAACAAAGATTATGAAATGATATACAAGTAATGATGATAAATGCACAAAGGCACACTCAAGCAAATATGCACAGATGAATCAAGTAAGCAAACCTACAAGTCAATTAGCACACACTATACACAATCAATTAGGCTCAAGCAAGGTTAAGCTTTACAGCCAACTGGAATGGGGTATTTTGAGCTCTTAACCCTAACATTGAGAGTTAGGGTGAAGCAGATGAAATGGAGATGAGGGGTGTGCCTCATAGCTCTTATCCCTGGTTAGGGAGAGCTTTAAACAATGGAAAGTGTGGGAGTTCAGAAAGTAGGAACTCTTCTCCACAAATGATTGACTCTATAAGATTTTGGGTTCTTATTCACAATGCATCAACACATGGTGTGAGCAAGGGGAATGACACACTGAGTAGCAGGAGATGGATTACACATCTCTTTTATCTGCGAATTGCCTCTTAAGAGGACTTTACCTACTTGGCACAAAATTAAACAATCACAAGCATTGCCTCTTAAGTAGGGCTTCAGACAGGTGCCTGCCAAAGTAACATGGCAGGTCTTCCAGACTACATGAAGATTAGGGAGCATACCTAAGTGGTTAAGCAACCAAGCAAGAGCAAAGTTCAAATGAACTTAAAGCAACTTAGGTACCTATGATAACACTAAACAAATCAGTACAATGCTCAGACAAACAGACAACAGTCAATAAGCAACAGACAGTCCCAATGTACAAAATGTATAAGCCATAAGGCAAACTCAAATGAGTTAGCATCAACCTACAAAACACACAATGTTAGTAATCAATTTCAAACATCAACAATCACATGATGAAGCATCATCAACTAGGGAACTTGGATGTTTTAACCTGAAATCAAAACTCACATGTAAGCAACAAACCACTAGGTCAAAGCCTAGGGTCAAAGATGAAGAAAAAATTCAAAACAGGGGCTGAAATTCAACACAAAGTAACTTCACACACATATTGGCATATCCTAAAAAGGCTCACATCAACATCAATCATTAAATGCATTTCATGATCAAAAGAAGTTCAAGGCAATTTCAAAGCTCATATGTGATCATCATGAATGAAAAATTCAAATCAAAACAGAAATGATTCAAATAAATCTGGAAAATTCATGCACATTCAAGACATCTAATATGATCCACATACAAAAAATCAGAAGAATCAGAGATCATTTGGCATGGAAATTAAATGGTACAAGTTAGACATTCAAATGTGTGACACAAATTGTCACACCAAGTTAACACAAGCATAAAACAAAAATGGTAATTGAGAAAAATGTCAAACCAAAACCAAAATGTCAAGCAATGTGTCTAGAATCAACATGCAAAATTTCACATTCATTGGATTATTTTTGAGCATTTTATGACAAGATAAGCAAGGCAAGGTCAAATATGCATATGTGTTCAAACATCCTAGGGCAAATTAATTTTTCAGCCAGGCACAACTTACAAATTCATGATCATAAAAAACTAGACAGAATGAGGAGCATTTTGCAAAAAATTGGGATCAATTTGGATGAGTTTTCAGTTTGTTATGATTTTTCTAAGTTGAGGAAAAAATAAAAAAATGGAAATGGACATGATATGTGAAAATAGGAGGGAAAGGAGAAAAATGATGAAGCGTTTGAAATAATTCCCTCGCTGGGAATCGAATCCGGTATGGATTCAAAAATTTGCGCGCTCAAGTGAAACGGCACCGTTTCACTGGAGAAACCCTAGGCCTGGCGCATTTTCCAGAATTCGTAGCAAATCATGAACGCTCGTAGCAAAACCGTGGCAAGTTCGTAGCTAATCATGAACTTCATCTTCTTCATGAGGAAGAAGATGAAGATTGCAAGAACATTCAAGCGCATTTTCCAGAATTTCCAGCAATCGTCCAGAAATTTACAAACAGCATACCAAATTAATCCTCATGCAACATAGAACATGGATCGAGCAAAATCTAAGCATAAAACATCTTGAATAGAGAGAATCGATCAAAACCATTTCAACATTTCAAATATTCAATCATCCATATCTAGCTCAAAACAGCACCAAATCACACGATTCTTTCACCAGATTCATCAGGACAACAAGATCTATAACAATATAGCAATGGATTTCAAAATTAGGAGATGCGAATTATGACCTCTTGAAGTGCAGAGCCTTTGAAATGCCACGATCCACTGCCTTGAAGTGTTCAAATCTACTCCACAATACTTGAAATGAAGTTTGATGAAGTAATCGAAGCTTGAATGGCTCTAGATCTAGCTCAAAACAGAAATTACATTGTCATCTTCATGAACTTCCACCACTTGATCCTTGCACGAATTCCACAAAACAGCACTTGATCTACACTAAATCCAAGCTCAGGAACAAGAATATGAAGTTAAAATGCAATGTTATTTGGAATAAAATTGAATTTTGAATGAGAGGAAAATTTGAAGTGAGAGAGAGTTTTAGATCTAGAAATGTGAAAAATGATTAATCCCCTCAATTCTATTAGGGTTTAGGTATTTATGTGAAGCCCTAATCACTTTGTTAATCCATAATTAGTTGGTTAATGATAATAAGGTGTTTTTGCTAAAAATCTCAAAATGCACGGTGCATGTACCATTTACACGTTTACAATACTCTTTCTCCCATCAAATTCACTTAAAATCCTCTTTTAAATCCAATGGCAATGGTAAAAAGTCCACACAATGCACCATTTTTGAATTTTGCAATTTCCCTCCAAAAAAGGCATGGATTAACAAGTGATTATATGATGAGAATTCATGTAATGTGATGCATGATTTGGAAATTAGAGGTCAAGAGGAGAATATTCCAAAAAGAACCACTCATTTTGGAGCTTTGGTTCAAAAGTTATGCCCATTTGAATTTTCAAACACACTTTGCCATGATTTGACCATATCTCCTCAACCACACATTAGAAATCCATGATCTTTGACATTTTGGAAATGGGAGAGAAAGATCTACAACTTTCATGTTCAATAAAATTTCATTTGAAGCTTTTTTGATGATGTAATCTTGAGTTGAACTTGGTCCAAAATCTTTCCATTTTTGGAAAATTCAAATAATAGGTCACTTTCTATTTTGGGAAATTTTTTACTAGACCTCAAATTCTTCAATGTGAGTGTTTGAAATGTCAAATGAGACTTGTTTGAAAATGAATGAAGTATTTCCAATCACTTCCCACCTCCAAAACCACAGTTGACTTTGCAGTTGACTTTCTAGGTCTTCAGTTGACTTGGATGTGTTCTGATGAAATTCAAGCCTCTACCACTTGGGATTTTGTTTCAAAATGACATCACAACTCATATGAACTCTTGTGAGTGATTGTGGGGTCCAAATCTCAAGAATGACCACCATCTATTGCTCAATGAATGCCTTTAACTGCTTTGACCTGTTATTGCTTCATCTGCAAGACAAAGGTTAGATGATATATTTTTGTACTTTTGGTTAGTGATTAAAAGAAAAGCAATGACATACGAATGCAAGGAATGCTTGGTGATCAAGAACCGCTCAAAAAGGATAATCCACCCACAGGGAAGGAAGCAAGGTGTCCAATGATCCTTGAGGCAATGCAATGATATGATATGATGCTATGAGGGATCTTAGGGACAAAATTGGGGTCTTACAGTCACTTGAGGAAATATCTTAGCAATGATATGATTAGTAATGAACACTACTTCTAACAATAAGAAAATATTACAGAATATAAGAGCAAGAAATGTTTTCACGTTAGAGCAGCAACTCGTGAGAGAGTGAAAAGAAAGTAATGGAAGAAATGTATTCTCGTGTATCAGGTGTATAACTTGTGAAACGTTCCATCCTTTTTATAGCAGAATGAGAAGACCGTTGGGTGTTCATGACAGAATCTTGGTCATTGAAGAATGATTAACGTCATTAACCTCCTTGTTCTTTCCAAAGCAGTATGGAGCATAATAACTTCTTTCTAAAAATAGTTTCTTTCCAAAGGCAATTTTCTTTAACGTTAAGTTTCCTTGAGTCAGCGAATCCTATAGTCAGAGTCTTTATTTAGCAATGTTCTCCTTGTATATGACTTTATCAGAGTTTATCTTTATTTGACTTCTTCAGAATGTGCATCTTCAGAGTCTGGATTCATTCTTCTCTATCAGAGTTCCTGACTTTAGTTTTGCTAACGCCTATGTTGGATCAGAGTCAGAGTCTTCTGGTCACGTATCTTCTGAGTAGTATCTTAGCGCTTGATTCTGTATCTGATGGTTGTCTATCTGATTTGTTTTGTTCAGAGTCATGCACACTTAGACGAATTTCGTTAGGGTACCATTTTTGTTTCATCCTTTGTTATCATCAAAATCTTAGAGATACATTGTAGAACTAAATTTGTTCTTACAGTTATGCCATGATTGAAGTTTGAAGTTTTAACCTTGATTTGAGTTATTTGGTGAATTAGAGATCATTGGCATGACAATGTGTTGTAATATGATATTGATTCATGAAAACTATGGAGTAATTGATGAATTAGGAAGCTATAACCATGAGAAATTGGATTTTATTTGATGGAATTTTGTAGCATAAGTTTCTGACACATGAGGGAGTGTTTGGATGGTTTAAAAACTGATTTTTGGGAAACTTTTGCATTATAGGTCGACCTATGAAGGTCATGTGTCGGCCTATATAGGTCATAGGTCGACACATGCAATAAACACATAGGACAAAATATACATGTGTTAAAAATGTAGTATATATGCTGACCTGTAAATGTTATGTGCCGACCTATAGATGTTATGTGCCGACCTATAGATGTTATGTGTCGACATATAACTGCCACAATGTTGTTTTGCACTATTCGACGATTTTGGCCATAACTTTTAATATGTATACCCAAATGACGTGTAGTTTGAAGAGTTAGAAAGATAACATCAGATCTATAAAATTATAGTGATAAGTCAAATCTTTGAGTATTATTCCTATTCCTACTATGTTGGTGAAGTTTTTGTTCATATGTTCGCTTAATGAATTTTTGACATATCCCGACGATTTTGGTCATACCTTTCATTATGTAAGTTCGATTTTGATGTTGTTTGAAGTGATAGAAAGCTAATGGTCAGACTTATAACATGGTAGTGATTGTTGAGATGTTTGGATATTATTCACGTGTCTAATATGTTGATAAATGTATTGGTTTATATGTTTGGTTAATGAATCATTGCATTGTTGTAATATCGTGGTGTGATAATGATGTTGTAATGATGTTAAGGTGTTGATGAGTTGCTGATATTTGTTGATATTATTGACATGTTAACATGAACTGATTGTTGTATAATGAATGATGTGATGCATAAATGATGAGATGTGTGTGGGTATCCTTTGGGTGAATCTTGTTGTGTTAATGCATGTTATTGGAGAGTCATGCATCAGGGTGTACAGGCTACAATCTAATTTTGGTGATCCTCGATCCTATGGTGATATATCGCGTGCGAGTAACTAATTCTTATTATGGTGGATTAGTAAAGCGTTACCAATGGTGATGGTAATAATTTTTGGTGATCCTCGATCCCATTGTGATGGATCAGATGCGAGTAGGTAATTTGTATTATGGGGAATTAGTAAAGCATTACCTATAGTGATGGTAACAATTTTGGTGTGCTCCGGTTCCAAGAGAGAATCAATCATATGGTTGGGATCATGGAGTGAAATGAACTTGAGTGTTCATATTTGGTACCACATGCACGTTGAGTCGATTTTGAGTATATTGCATAAGTGTTGCATTTGTATTGATTGTTATTGATGTGTTGTTGGATGAGATGTTACATATGATGTTAATGGTAATTGAGACATTGTTGAATATGATATTAATGATAATTGAGATGTGGTTGCGTATGATATTGATGATAATTGAGATGTTGTCGTGTATGATATTGATGATGAATTGGGTATGATAATGTGATATGTTATTGTGCATGATTGTGTAAATTTTGTACTTTATTCTTCATGTTATACCGGTTATTATTGAAATGAATTCTCACCTCTTCTATTTGAATGTTTCCTTTACATGGGCATCATGCAGACACTCATGAGTAGCATAGATGTACTAAGTGGAAGGTAGCTCTTGGAGCGACTTCCCATAGTTTTTTCATTTTTCTTTAGTAGGTTCTTACTCTAGCCAATGTAACATCAGGTTGGGGATTTTTGTTTTCACTTCTTTTATTTTGTTAAAGTCGTTATTTATGACTTATGAGATTTCGATATTGTGATAAATTAAATTTATAACTCTTTTATGGCGTTATGAAAGTTGGAGTTTTGAACTATATGCCTTGAGTTGAAATTGATAAGTTTAATTGACTTGATAATGACTCCACTACGATGATACCCTAAATGAAAGTTAGCATGTGAGAACAGGTTTATGTGATGTTTTGTATTCCGTGTTATGGAGCAGGATTTATTTTTTATGTGTGTGACATCTCAGTGGTTGTGATTTTAATTGAATTATGGAATAATTGTATGTGGGGTTTAGAAGGGTGTTACACATATAAACCTGAGGACATCTCGATCCACATATAACTCAGAGAAACCAGTCTTTAAATCCTTTATAATTGGTAGTGTAAACTTTAAGAAAACTTATCTCGGGAAGGCCATTAATTATGATCCAGCCACCCTTCTTAATAACCTTGATTTCAAAAAGGGAGAAAAACAAGCCTATGGTGGGCTTTATGTTTATGGCCTCACAAACTATTTTGAAATCCTTGATAAACCCCCTGCTATTGGGGCGGAGTTGGGAAGGGGCAGTGCTTAGGGTTCTTAATAGGTCGGGTTAGAAATTGGTAAAGGGTAAATGGATTTTAAAATCCTCTAATACACCAACATAGAAGTGGAAATACTCATCTTTGACTCCTCTAGGACGGACTATAAAAACACGTTCCCCTGAGGTGCATGGCTCCAATACAACATCATCCTTATTTCCGATAGAGGAGATATTCTTCAAAGATCGGAGTTTAGCAATCTCTACTTCATCAATGGAGCTATGATTATAGCTCATCACCTCTTGATCAAAGGAGTTGGCAATCTCTATCGATACTTCTAATGACGACCCTGGTGAGGAAGATTTAGAATCAGTATCGCTAAAAGAGGCATAAATATCCCCGTAAACTTTCCTTATAATACAATCAAAGTCATCTTGGCTTAAGTTATCCTTACATTCTCTCATACGTAAGTCCCAAAGATTTTTCTTTTCTTGGATACTTAGGGTTTTTAACGCATTTACGTCATTGTCACATTCATGTGCAATAGCCACTTCTTAAAAGAAAGAAAAGAAAATAAAGAGATAAAAGCAAAAACACATGAGATTGAAGAATGGTTGTAAGCTCAAAAATCATCTTGAAAGAGAAGTAAGTTACTTCAGTGGATGATTAGTAAGAAGAGGAAAAAATGGCTTTAAATAAGGGGGAAACCTTTTTAACGAATATAAAATATGAGGCGTTTGGGATTTCTTAAGAAAATAAATTCCCAATTAAAATCATCATTACAAAAGAAAGAGAAAATATGGCAAATGTACACCCCCATGTTTGCCACGATTGTCCACATCATTAAGCCGGGTCTATAGAACAGACAACGATATGCTAGGTCCAAATTATAAAACTCGACCCCATAATGGACAAAAAATGTTTCGGGCTTCTTTTGTCCGAACATTTCACTCTTTCATATTTCATGCTCGAGGGGATTATGTATATTCCAAAAATTATTTTGACCAGTCGATGTGTAAAATCATAAGAAATATGTGATGAAGTAGGTATGGTTTGGAGGGAAGTCAGGTAGTAGCCACAACTAGAACACGAACTCATCTAAGAGATACCCTAGATATAACCCAGCTTAACAAAGTCATCGTATTGTCGGGTTAAAGGTCCTGATGGGACGAGGTGGAGAGCCTCATGTCATCGGTTATGGAACCCGGATAAGCCGAGATAATAGTCGGATAAAGGGCTACCGCCTAGAAACGGTCTCGAAAAATGAAAGGTCATACTGACACAATAATGAAGCAGGCGTTACAAGCCAAGAAGAAGTGAAATTAAATGATAAAGCAACGACAAATTTCTAGACTTTGAATGCAGGAAGGAATATCAAAGGGTTTTTCATGATTGTTGGGGGTGAGGAATGAGCCTATATAAGAGACATCAAGAAATGAGGAAAGGCAGACAATAACTACCTGAGAAAAACATTTACATACACTTAATCAATATTTTGAGGCTCTCCATGACTAGCATCGAGGAAGTTAACCTTTTAGTGTTTTTAGCAAGAACAAAAGATATTCTATTATTTTATCTTATTCCACTGTTTTAACATTAAACAATGGTAAAAAGAAGTTGTTGGATCATGAGAATCATCCAGGACTTAAATCAATAACTTTGATTTTGGCCAATCCATATTACAAGCAGCATTAATTGATTGTTGAAAAACCTAATCATTGTATTTCCTCTCTCTCATTGCACATAGGAATCTGCATCAAAACCATAGGAAAGAAACCTTTTCCCCATTCTCAAGATCACCATCACCATCACCAACATTGAAAATAGGTTTAATCTTATTAAATAGAATCGAAAAAACAACATAAACAAAGGATTAACATATCCAAACTTTCAACAATGAAGAGCGTAACACACACATTTTCAAGAAACTGAAATATTGGTGCAAGATACTTCACACGAATCAAAACGCAGTTAGTGTCAACAAAACCACCACATAATCGTTTGAAGAAAACCTTGGGTAAAAATTATGCCATCCTTTGAATCTCTTAATAAATCTACCTCTTCCCCCACCACCAAATGATTCACCACCCACACCACTTACTATTACTCCTCTGATGAGAAAACGCGTTGAAAATTGAAAATGATTCAATACGAAGATAAAATCGATTGAAGAAGAAATCAATATAGGATGAGACAAAAACGATTAAATATGAAAACAAATGTTGATGGATAACGACGTATTTTGGTCAAAATGAAGCAAAGATGAAGCAAAAATGATTGGAGACGAAAGTGATTGTTCTGTTAGGGTTTGGAAGAACACATTTTGAGGTAGAACGAAGAACACCTTTTGAAGGTTTCAGAAGTTTACAGTTTTTAATAACTTAACTATTTTGATTAATTATTTAAGTTATTATTAATATTATTAATATTAATGAAATAGATTTGATATGGATGAAATATTATACATTAAAAAATAAGTTGGAATAATTTTATAGTGATTTAGCAATGTTACATCCTCTAGATTAAAGTCATGTCAATAAAAGTTAGTTCCGAATTTGTGGAAGGACTAAAATCCAAAAAAAAAAAGACAAAAATCATTATTTTTAAAATGGAGGGACCAAAACTAAAGAAAATAGGGGGACCAAAGTTAAAATTATGCCAAATAAATAATATGTTTAATTGCATTTTTAATCTTCTAATTTAATTTATAGTTTCACCATTGATTTCTTAGTTATCAAATTGTATTGTGATATTTGTAAAAAGGCTAACAAAGGCGGGAGGACTGTAGCCCTCAGAGGGGGAGAGGACCATACGTCACCCTAAACTATCTTCCATTCGTCAAGTTATGGAAAATATTGAGTAACACGTTTCTAAGGAAGACAGAAGTCAGAGTCAATAACTTTTCCACATCTTTCTGGGAAGTATGGATTCAATGGTCCACTACTTTGACTAAGTGGGTGATTCTCATTCTAAACGAAAACATAGGCCCTAAGGCCTAAATAAATATTCCTCCCCTAACGGTGGAAAGACAGATCCTAACTTAACAACATATCACATAACACACATATCCTCTCATCTCACGTGAGCTAGCATCTCATACCACCATAAAAACCGTAAGTACCACCATACAAGTCCTTTTGTTTCCGCATGCAAGTCCTAACTGTTATAAACGTACTAAGACCTATGAGTATCCCATACTCTTATAGGGACACCACATACACCTGTTCTTTTTAACCAATGCAGTGTTGCCCACCGTGGTCCCCTCGATAAAACTAACTTGGGCCACACCTCTTTCATCATCATCTTCTCCTTTTTTTATAGAGGATGGCTTGCAAAGCTCCACATTCTAGAGTCAACACCATAGATGGGGGTTTCGACGGAGGAAGAACTCAAACTCTTCCCGAATGAAATAGACCAGACAGGTGTTGACCACAAACATTATATCCTCAAGATTCCTCAAAAGGGAATAAGGATAATCAAGAATCGAGATCACCTTCTCTAATAGTAATTTCACTAGACTAATCCCTCACAATAATGACTCATTAGTCATCACTATGCAACATGGCAACTAGGACATCAAACAAGTCCTGATAGATATTGGGTGTTCTATCGACGTCCTGTTCTAGGATGCTTTCTGGGGGCACCGACTCGACCCTAACAATATCATAGTCTTTCAGGGTAGTTAATAGGAATGTCAGGTGAAGATATACAAGTGAAGGAACATATAACCCTGGAGAAAACCAATGGGGAGGGAACAGACACCAAGGAAATCGAATTTAGCTACCTCATAGTAAATGCCATGTCACCCTACAACATCATTTTAGGACGCCCCACCATCAATGAATTAAGGGAAGTTATTTCCATCGAATATCTTGTCCTAAAGTATTTGCTGCTTGGTGGGAGAGTCTAGACAATTCAAGGAGAGCACCAAAGTGCTCAAGAGTGTTACTAGAATAGCTTGGTGATGGAAAGGGAATAACTCACCCTTGTGGGTGCTCCTTTCCTGAGGACCTGGATGCACACATCGTTTGTTTGGATCCTAAAGTAAGAGTTGGAAATGAGAGACTCACACCCACATAGGACTTGAAGGAAGTCGGATAGGCCTTTTATCCCATAAAGTGACAAGGAAAGGCATTTTGCTTACCGAGGATGAAGAACGCGAGCTATTCGACCAACTCATCAGAAACGTTAACTTGTTTTCCCGGGCTCTCTATGACATGTAAAGGATAGACACTAGAATGGTGTGTCATTGCCTCAACTTAGACCCATATGCCAATCCAGTGGCGCACAAGAAGCATAAAGTTGGAGAGGAGAAGAGAGCCATCATTGACGGGGAAGTAGGAAATGTCCCACCTGGTTAGCTAATGTGGTGTTGGTGAGGAAAACAGGGAACAAGTGGAGCATATGTGTAGACTTCATCGACCTAACTATTTCCTTCCCTAATGACCCATATCATCTGTCATACATTGATCTCCTGATTGATGTGTACTTAGGTTATCGTGTGTTACTATAATGTCATGCCATTTGGCCTCAAGAATGTTGGCACCACCTACTAGTGACTCATGGGCGTGGTCCCACCAGATAGTGCATAACCTAGAGGTCTACATTGACAACATGGTAACGAAGACCACCGAAGGGCATATCCATGTTGCAGACTTAGAGGTTGTCTTGCAGTCAATCAATAAATATAACATGCGCTTGAATCCTGCCAAGTGCTCATTCAAAGTTCAAGCTTTGAATTTTCTCAAGTACATGCTGGCGAAGAGAGGCATTGAAGCCAATCTAGACAAGTGGCAGGCCGTCATCAATATGAGAAGCCCCACAAACATCAAGAAAATGAATCGGCTTATAGGTCACCTTTTTGCCCTAACTCACTTCCTCCCATGTGCAGACGACAAGGTTTTTCTTTCTTTGTCGCCCTGAAGAAAAAAGAGAGGTCTGAGTGAAATCTAAAATGTGAGGAGGCTTTCTCGAAGGTGAAAGCTTTCCTCACATCTCCTCTTGTTCTCACTCTCTCAAGAGAGGAATCATCACTACTCTTCTACCTCCATGTCATAGATTATACTATGAGCTCAATACTCATCTAAGAGATAGATATAATAGAAAGGCTACTGTATTTTGTAAGAAAGGTATTCAGAGGCGTTGGAACATGGTACCAAAATATTAAAAAGCTAACATTGACCGTTGATGTTACAATGAGAAAGTTGTTACAGTATTTCTAGAGTCACAAGATCCTCATGAAAACCAATTTACATGTTTGAGAGATCTTTAAAAAACCATATCTGGCGGCGTGGATGGTTTCCTGGGTTATAGAACTTTTAGAGTACGATATCCAGTATATCATAAGAGGAAACACCAAATCTCATGCTCTGGCATATTTTGTGACAAAATTCAGCTTGCCCACAAACGAGAAGACGCACCCATAGTGGACATTATCAGTTGACGGTGCCTCAAATGTGAAAGGGGGCGACACAAAAATAATCTTGGAATGACTTGGTGACTTACTGATAAAGTATTCACTAATTTTTAATTTCAAGGCTAGAAACAATCAAGTAGAGTATGAAACCCCCATTTCCAGCATGATCCTCGCCCTGGAAACAGAAGCCTCTCGACTGAAAGCCAATAGCGATTCCCTACTGGTCCCCAACCAAGTCTCTGGACAATACTAGGCTAAGGAACCTCAACTGATAATATATCTACACGAGGTATGAAGTATATTCTCTCATTTTACATCTTTTGAAGTAAAGAATATTCCCCAGAAATAAAACCTCAGAGTAAACCTTTTGTCCAAGCCCGCTAGCTCGAAAACAACAAGGTTTAATAGGACATCGATCCAGGAGACTTTCGTCGCCCCCAATCTTAAGACAGGCAAAGTTTACTCCCAGGAAGTTGTCTCCAAGTCTAGTTGGATGTCGCATATACTATAATACCTATAAAAGGACAAACTCCCGCCAGAGGAATGGAAAGCAAGGAAGGTCTGAAAGAAGGCGACCAATTACATCCTTCTTGCAGGAAAGCTTTATAAATTGGTAAGAGTATTTCCATTGCTCCGGTTCCTGGGAGAGAAAGAAAATTCCCCGGTGCTTATCGAGGTCTACAAAAGGGCTTCTGGAAGCCATATTGGCAGAAAACCTATTTCCCACAAATTACTTAGGGAAGGACACTATTGACCTACTATAATGAATGATATCACCGCTTTCGTCAAGAAATGTGACAAGTGTCAGAGGCATGCTGACCTGCATCATGCCCCAACTGCACTTTTGTAGTAAATGATGTCACTATTGCCTTTCTACCAATTAAGAGTATACATCTTAGGTCCATTCCCCCTGGTTCCAGGCCAATTAAAATTTTATATAGTAATAGTAGAATATTTCACAAAGTGGAAAAAGATAGAAGTTGTCACCAAAACCATGACTGAAAATGTAACACCTTAAAACCCAAAACTTATATATAAAAGATTACTCGACAACGGAAAAGTAAATAACATACAACACCTGTCATCGTATGCTCACCTTCACTTAGGATATCATCACAGCAGAATCATATTTAATTCAACAATAAAACATAACAACTTCCGTTTTGGTCTTATAAAGACTTAACTTTCACAAAGTTATTCAACTGGAGTTATAACATCCCATCCTTAGCAACTTTAAAACAACTCAAAATAAAAAGTATTAAACTTCAACAAAACAAAGTAACTAAACTTCAAACATAATAAAAACGCCCCATCCAAGATGTTACAAAATCATAGAACTAAACCACTAAGGAAGCGATAAACAAGTGAAAATAACTCCAAGAGTTATCTTCAACTTACAACAATAACTTTCAATTATGGTTATCTGCAAGATGTCCATAGTGGACAACATGAAGTAAAGGGGGTGATAAACAACATTCAATATAAACACTATAAAGAATTCTAAGATAGAAAACATATAATAAACACCCATTCATTACATAATCAACAACATCATAGTCGCACACCCATTCATAATAGCATACACATATTCTCAACCAATCAACAACAACATTAACAACCAACTACATATGCAAATATGTATGCAATATACTCCACAACTGACTCATTATACATACAGTACCATATCATCAACAGTTGGTTCACTGAGGAACCAAGTTCACCCTACTCGAACCTTAAATCCACCCTGCTCGGATTTAGGACAAGTAATCAATCCACCCTGATCGCATTGCAACTTGCCTCTTTCATCAACAACAACAACATCATGAATGCATGTTAAAACACGTCAATGAAACAACAACAACAATGTTTAAAGTCCTCTCCTGACAATAAAAAAAATATGTATTGACCCAACAATAATAGCTCCCCTTACTCGAACTATTATTCACCAACATAACAACAACATCAATATTATACGATAACCTCAACATAACAACAACACAATCATAACAATATCCTCAACATCGACATCCTTAACACAACAATATCACATATTCCAAAATTTAATATATAATTAATTTAACACATAATTATATACAACATCACTTAACTCATCAACATAGCTGATGATCATACGATATCACATTAATATCATAATTCACAACATTGAACACAACATATTCGTCACAAAATTTACTCTCGACGTAACATTAATAATAATATTCAACTAATATCTATTTATACTCAATTAATTCATATTAGTATATCATACTCAACCTCTGAAAAAATTACTATTTAATAGTAATTCGAGTTATCTTTCCAACGCCTTGAACTGCACCTCAAACAAAGCCACGAATCTCAAATTATGATAAAAATCGTATTTGAACCAAATCAGCCTAATCGATGACGGTTGGACCGTCACCGTAGCTGATACCCATCACCTCTTTTGCGATGCTCTGAACTACTGCAGAATGCATAATTTTTCATTTTTTTAATCATTGGAGTCCTTTTGGACCTCCGGTTTCTATTCAGTAAAAAACCAAATGCTCAAAAATCGGCACCTAATAATTATACAACAATTTTACAACAATCAACACAAATTATAAATATCCAACATCTATAAATCATCAATAAATCATGAAATTAAGGCTATGTTTTCAAAGTTCCAAGCACACAACAAGGACATCAAGTAATTTCAGAATTCAATCACCAATCTATGTATAAAATTCAGCATATTGCAGGGCACATAAATCACATATTAACATGATAAATAATATGTATTCCTCATACACACATCAAAATTCATGATAACACGAGAGGAAGGAACTCTCTCTATCCAATCATGCTAAATACCCATATTGATAGCTCTTCCACCTACCTTAATTTTCCAGCAATAAAGCGAGTCTAGCAACAATGGAGTCTTCTCCCTCTTCAAGCCCTAACCTTGAAATTTTCTTCCATCTTCCAATTCCATGTAATATAACTATTCTCACTTATCTCCTTTTTTCTATTTATAATAAAACTTAATCCCACCTATTTAGCTAATTCCCCTATTACCCTTATTATTCTCCATGTTTCCCACCTTGCCCCTTATTCCTCTACTAATTAATTTCTACCATAAAGCCACCATTTTTTATATTTATTTTTAATATTAAATATAATTTATTATTCTATTTTAATTAATTAAAGATAATAATATTCTAGTTATTTTTAATTATTCTATCAAGCACTCATATTCTCACTGTAAGACCCCAATTTTGACCCTAAGGTCCCTCATGTTATCTCATCATTTGCATTGGGTTTGGGATCACACCTTGACATCCTCCTTATCCCTCATTCATTAGGGTTTGAATTGGGAGAGATCACCAAGTGCTTTTGATTTTATCATACTTTGTTTTTATTTGTTTACTAACCAAAATACCAAAAATATGTCTATGTACAGCTTTGTTCCTTTTGTAGGTAGTGTGTGCATCCACCATTGCCTTATCAAGCTCATATCTAGGGTTTGAGACCCTCAATGCAAGGAGATAAATCAAGAGATGGTTCAAATTGTTTCTATACATCATATATGGATCCCCATGATCTTCATTTATCATTTTGACCAAGATTTCATCAAGAGTTTGAAGCTTGTTTGCCTTGGAAGCCCTAAATCATCTGGGTATCTTGTGTAACTTCCTTAGCAAGTTTCTTCAATATTTGATCAAATATTTCAAGGTATACTTCATTATACATCATATTACACATATATGATCCTCCATGAGTCTCAAAAATCAAGAGAACTTCAAGTTCGCAAGTTGGTTCATGGTGGTTGACCAGAGAAAGTCAACTAGTCAAAACTGGGGTTCCCTAGACCCTATTTCCTACAATTTTTGTCATATGAAAATTATTACAAGAGAACAGTTACTCCTTATGGCATTCCAAACAACTCTCATGTTTATGATAAGAGCTAGTTTTTCTTGGAAAGTCATCTTTTATGATGAAATATTATAGGTCATTTTGTCTGAATCCTAGTTAGGAGGTCAACGTCCAAGGACCATAACTTGTTCAATTTTTATGATATTAAGGATATATAAGTTTCATGATCCAATTCACGATATCCTCTACAACTTTGGTTATTTTAGAAACTTCAAATTCAACTTGAAAATGCATGTTCCAAGAGGAAACATTATTGGTCATTTTGGGCCATTACCATTGAACAAGAGATTTTCCTCAACTTCTAAAATGCATAACTCCTTCATTCCAAATCCAAATGAGGTCAAATTTGTGACTAAATTATAGTGGTTTGAAATATCTACAACTTTTATGAAGGAACTTTTTCCATTTGAAGCCCATAGCAAAAGTTATTCAAGATGGAAGAAGTGAATATTTGACTTGGGACATAGAAAAGTTTCAATTATGTTTGATTTCCCAAACTTACAACTCAAAATTAATCATGATCCAAGCTTCAAATGGAAAAGAGTTCAACATAAAAGTTGTTCCCCTTGATCTCACATTTTCAAAAGGTCCAAGATCTCTTCATTTGGCCAAGAATTGAGGGACTTGCGCATGAGTTCTTCACAAGGTCCCATTTGGTAAATTATTATCAATATTCATTTCCTTTATGCATGGCTATGTGACATCATTTCAGGTTGGATAACACAGAATTATGGATCATTTGGCATCATTTAATTGGCCTATCACACTCCCATGTATCCATGCAAGGGAGATTTCTATTTTTGGCATTTTGAATGAAGTGTGTGGAAAGCAAATGCATAACCTATAAATAAGACCCCTTTTGCTCAGAATTGGGGACACCTTACCCAAGCTTTGAACCTATAATCCTAACCCTCACCATTAGAGGATAAAATTGAAAGTTTTCAATTGAAAATCGAGTTTCAATTTCACTTCAGTTTTGAAGGTGAAACTCCAAGAATCCAAGCCTTTCCTTGTTCAATTTCACTTCCTGCAAGCATCTGAAGTCAAGCCAATGCCAATTGGAAGCAAGATCAAGTAAGACTAAAGCTCCCTTGAAGGTGATTTTTCAGAAACTTCATTTCTTCGATTCTCTCTCAATTCTTCACCATTCTCTTTGATTTTTGGTTGGCTGAAGTCTTACCAATGTAGGAAACAAGATTGAGTTGCTTTGAGGTCAAATCGAAGCAACTTAGTTCATCATCCTCAAAATTCAAATCCTTGTATCTTTTGATATACTTGGAATTGGATAAAATTCAGGCCAGATTCGAGCTCCTGAGCATTTTTCCTTTAAGTCCATGTCCTTGTTTTTCATTTTGGTGGTGGTTGTTAGTGGACCAGTCCGGTGAGGTCCACCGGAGAAGAAGACCGGAGCCCTAGCTCCGGTGATATGTTGGCAGCTTCACATCCATTTGATCCTGGTCCAATGATCTAATCCTGGCCTTTGTTTTGAATTACCACGCGTACATCTCTTTGACTTGTGTCCACCATGGAAAGCGCGCGTGCGGCCATCAGATCTGCCACCTCAATTAATGAGGGAGATCTGATGGCCCTTGTTTTTTCTAATTTCTTTTTATTTTCTAAATTTTCATTTAATCCTTTTATTTTGTTTAATTCATATTAATTTCATTTTTAATCCAAAAAATATGGGACTTTCACCAAAAATCTTTAAATATTTTTCTCTTCCATATTCTGAATTTAAATTAATTTTTGGATTAATTTTTATATTTGTCATGAATTAAATGTTTTTGTGCTTATTTTTAATTATTTAAAAATACTTATGACTTTTTGAAAATAGTGAATTTTTTTGTCTAAGGTCCTTTGACCTAGGATAAATCCCTTGGCTATTTATTTGGTGTTTTGAAGGGATTTTAGGTTTTGACCAAATTAAAATGTATTTTAATTCACTTTTAATTGAATTTTTAATTGTTTAATTGTTTAAAAATTATGTTGAGCCATTTTTATGGTCTTGTGATGTTTGACTTTTTGTTTGGGCCTTGGTCAAGGTTGATTTGACTTTTGTTGAATCAAAACCATTGGATTTAGGGGATTGATGAAATGTATATTTCATCTCCCAAAATGAATGGATGGTTTTGATTTGATGAAAATCCTCCCTTGGTAAATTTGTGTTTCTATCTTCCCCTCCCTCTTCATCTTCATCCCTATTCTTTCCCATTCCCTCATTTGACCAATGAAATCTCTAATGTCTCAAGACTAATTGGTTCATCAATGACCTTGTGTCAGATGAACCAATACAAGTATGACTGAGATAAGTCCCTCCATTTTGATCTTTTCTTTTAGTGTATGGTATGTTTTAGGAGTTTGGTTCTTCATACCAAATCTCTAACATCCATTAATACCTAAATTTTTATTTCCCGACTTCAGATAGTTTTGACTTCTATATAAGTTCAATTTTGATTGCTTAACATAGAGCTAAATTTGACCCTCAAGGCATAACATTCTAGTAAGTGGGATTGTAAGCCTCCCCTTCTTCATGGCCTTGTGTGGGGACTTGACCTTTTTTCCTTTCATGGGAGATAGTGGCATACTTGTTGAATTATCCAAGTTGGAGCCCTTCTCATGGAAGATGTCTTAGTTCAAAGATCTATACTTGTGAATGAAGGGTTGAGTGTTCTCCAAAGAATGACTTAAACAATTAAAAATCACCATTACACTTGACTAACCTTTTACTAAAATTTGACTAATTCATGTTAATATTGTTTTACTTTCAAGTCATTTACTTTATACAATTTAAATTTCAGTCATTTATCATTCATTTGCCATTTACCTTTCATTTAACTTGTTTATGCTTATGTTATTTTCACTTTGCTCATTTGAGCCATATCTTGTGACTGTATTTATTGTTTATGTGTTTTCATTTGGTTTGTGGTCTTAGAACCTTAAAATACCTAATAACAACAAAAATCCTAAAAAATATCTGGTGGACTGTTGGTCTTGATCTGAACTTTTGGACTTAGGATTAGGCAACATTCCCTATGCAAAAGGACTTGGCCAATGCCAACATTCTAAGACTGAGCTATTATAAATTGAGCCTTCATTTGATGCAAGCCTTGGGATTTGTTTGAATTCATATGCTACTTTTTCTTTGTGCATAATTGTTATTTTGACCTTGTGTCTGATGCTTTGCTCTGAGTTGATCAAGGAATAATTAATCTCATACATGAGAAGACAAAAAAGACTTCTAGCTATGGGATTTGCTTGCTTGGATGTGGCTATCTTTATTTGATGCCTTAATCTTCATGATGTCTGGATATTGCTCATCTGCTTAATGATTTTTTCTTGATTAAAAGTCCAAAGGGAAAATGGGCTTTCTATATTACATTCTTGTCAGTTGGATTGCATCCCATTAGTCCGATCTTTTTAACTCTTAACTTTTAAATTTGTGCTTAGGATAGCCTCTTGATCTCCTCCCACTTCTTAAATTTCAAAAATCTCTCCCCCTTTTCAAAAACTTTCTTTGCTTGTGATTTCAAACTTAGACTTTGTTTTAATGAGTAGAAACTTTGGCCTTATGCCACTGAATTTTCAAACTTTTTCTTAATCAAATTTGTAAATAAACTTAACCATATTGACATAAATTTCAAAAGACAAAAAAGAAATAACAACCCCATTCAAACTTTTGGCCCTTTGTGCCTTTCTTATTAAACTTTTGTTAAAATCAATCCACCAACTTACTTGAATTTTTTACCACGAAATACGAGGTTTTGATCCCTCATTTTTATGTTGGTACGTAGGCACAAGTTAGAAGGTCTTGTCAAACACAAAAATATAATCAATAAATTCTCTTCTCATCGCCACGCTCTATTTTTTTCAAACATCTTTTATACCAAACACATATGCACACATAAAAAAGGGCTCCCAAGGAGTACCTATGACACTTTGGGTGTTAACACCTTCCCTCTGTGTAACCAACCCCATTACCTGTAATCTCTGACATTTTATTAGTTTTGATTTGAAAACTTCTTATCTTTGGGTTTTGTTCATACTTTTACCTTTTCCTTTGGAAACAATAAAAGCACAATGGCAACTCTGGTTTTATTGACGTCAAGCTTATCTATAACTTGATGGTCATGAATTTACTGCTTCAAAAATTAAGTGGCGACTCTGCTGGGGAGTAGTCCTCAGTGGGTTTAGCCTACTTTTTTATGTGTACATATTTGTATATTTGATGTTTGTATATTGCTTGTGTGATACAATATGTCTGTTGTGCTTGGTGATCTCTTAGTGGTGAGATAAGTTCTAACCCGAACTTGAGTGCAATTAAGATAGGAGGATGGTATAGTCATGTTCAACTTGTGTGGAGTTGTCCTTAACAAGTTATCTTGAGATCGATCTACACAGGGGGGGCCTCTTTGGAGTTACTGATGTCACACAAGTTATTTGAGGATATGCATTACTTTCTCTGATTTGGGGTCCAAGAAGCTGAGGACCGTAGGACACTTAACCAAACTTGGCCTATTTAGGACGTAGTGCGGAGACTGTTCAGGTCTAGACTTGATCACAGTTGTTACGCGATACTACACACAGACGAGTTTCTCTTGAGAATATTATGGGTTGATGACTCAGTCATCTTAACATATAATATTCGATAGATGGGATTAAGACTCTGGGAACTTTTTAGAACATGATCTATAGGTTTTTATCCTTAGTACACTCCTTTGGGATGGTCCTTAACCTGGCTTCATGCTCGTGACTCACAACAAAACCTTTGATTCTTGGTTGATCCGATCAAGTCTTGTCAATATCAATGGAACTTGGGTGTTGATAAGGTGAAAACCATAATACACCAAAATGGATGATTGATCTTGATGATGACTTGATCCATCCCTTGACCTTTGCTTGTATTTTCCTTGTGTGTGATTGTTGCATACATGCATACATGCACATCATAATATTCATCCTAGAAAATAAATTTCAAGGAAACTAAGGTCTTATTTGCAAATATTTTCAGACCATGGATTATGGACGAAGGAACACTAAGAAGTACCGTTTCAGATGTCCTGATTTGAAAGAGCTAAGGAAATTGTCATCTTTTGTATTAGATCCCTTGGACTTTAAGCAACGTCATGGGAAGCTTTTGTCTATATTATCTGATGATGTGGTTGAAAGACTTCTGAATGTTTTGGTTCATTTCTTTGATCCTTTCTACCGTTGCTTCACTTTTATCGATTATCAGCTTGTACCTACGTTAGAGGAGTATGCTCGTCTCTTGGGTATACCCGTATCTGACAAAGTGCCTTTTTAGTGGATTGAAAGAGATTCCTAGATCTCATATCATTGCTGAAGCTCTTCCTCTGAAGAAGTCTGAGATTGATGCTTATTTGGTGAAGAAAGGAGGTATTCTGGGGTTGACTTCTGAGTTTCTGATTGGTAAAGCTACTGTTTTTGCTCAAGCCGGTAGCATGGATGCTTTTGAAGCCATCTTTGTATTACTCATCTATGGTTTAACTTTGTTCCCTAACATTGACGATTTTGTTGATGTTAACGCCATTAGAATCTTCTTAATTGGGAATCCTGTTCCGACTCTGTTGGGTGACATGTATTTCTCTTTGCATTTGAGGAATTCTAAAGATTATGGGACTATTGTGTGTTGCGTTCCTCTTCTATACAAGTGATTTATTTTGCACTTGCGTCAGACGCCTGCTTTTGTAGAAAACAAGAAATGTCTACGGTGGTCCCAAAGACTTATGTCTCTCACTAATGATGATATTGTTTGGTTTGATTTTGCATTGAATAGTGTGGACATTGTTGATATTTGTGGAGAGTTCTCTGATGTGCCTCTCATTGGTACACAAGGAGGAAACAACTACTACCCTGATTTGGCTCATCGTTAACTTGAGTTCCCCTTGATAGATAAACCTAATAACACTTAGTTAGAGGGTATTTTCTATAAAGAGGGTAAAGATCCCCTACATTTAAAGCAAATGATGATACATGCTTGGCATAACGTGCATAGGAAAGGAATATTTGAGCTTGGTCCGTGCAACTGTGTAACTTTGGAAGCTTACACTAATTGGATGAAGAAGAGAGCTTTGGAGTTGAAGATGTTGTACGCCTGTGAAAGACCTATGTTCATGGTTATAGCTGAGCCACCAACTCTCCCTAACTAAGATGTATAGGAGTTGGAAGACGCACTTGCCAAGATGAAGCAAGGGAAAGATATGTGGGAAGAGAGTTCCATGCTTTGAGCCGAAAGCATAAAGAGTTGCAGCTTGAGTCAAAAGACAAGGATGCGCTTATCGAGATTCTTGAAGACCGAGCAGTGAAGAGACAGAGAGAGCCAAAGGGTCTACCTTCCTCTAGTATGCCTCAGCCTTCCGGTGCTTAGAAGAAGATTGTTGATCAGTTAGTTCTTAAGAAGGCTCAAATTAAGACATCCTTTGAGTCCGAGATTCGACGCATCCGAAGGAAGTATACACCCATAGCTAGATCATCTGATGCAGTTGCTAGGGATCCTTAGGATGATAGTTTCCTTTTCTCTTGTATTTGTATTTTGGTTTCTGGAATTGTACTCAGTGTAATCCTTCCAAATTTTATGAATAAAAAGAGATTTTATGGTTAATGAATTGTTATTATATTTGCAAATATGACTTATGTAGCGGGGTATTCGTTACCTTTAGATTTATTGACTAAATCAAAAGTAAATCATACAATTCGAGTCGCCACCGCACTTCTATTTATCCAAAGGAAAGGTTAGAAAGCGAACAAAAACCGAGAAGTTTTATCAAATCAAAAACTAATAAAAATGTCAGTGATCTGGGTAAGGGGGTTGGTTATGCAATGGGAAGGTTTTAAGCACCCAAAACATCCTTAGTACTCTAATGAGCCCTTTTTGCAAATGTGTATTGTAGGTTGGTATTTGTGAAAATATTTGTGCAAACATGATTGGGGAGATGAGAAAAGAATATACAAATTATTTACAATTTTGTTGTTTGAATGGATGAACCCATTGCCTACGTACCATCACAAACGTAGGATCAAAACCTCGTAGTTCGGGGTAAAAATCTCAGAACAAGTTGGTGAATTGATTTGTCAAAATCCTGAAGGTCTTTTGTTGTCAAAGGGAGAAAACTCAACCTAAACCAATAATCCACCATGTGAGGAGAGCTTCAACATACTAGTGAGGGATCCACCCTATAATAAGTATGGAAGACTTATAGTCCAATTACTAAGGATAAGGTGAGGTTTACATCAACCACTATGATAACTCAAACCAATGGCTAATGTTTATGAAAAAAGTTTTAACAAAAGGTGGTCATTGGAACCACAAAAATCACTTGAAGTGAGTTGTATTTACAAGTTAGGAGTATTCACAAAATGAGGTCAAAATATGAATTAAGGTTCATTTACAATGAGTATTAGTGAAAAGAGTTTGAAAAATCAAAGGCATATGGCCTAGGTTTCTAGTTTAGAAAACAATATCAATGTTTGCACAAAAATGAGTTTGGCTTGGGTTAGAGTGGATAGAAGAAGAGAAGGGCTAGTCCTAAACATGCAAAGATGAGAGAAGAGATAAAACCCTTGGAGTTCCTTTCTTGAGATCATAGAGATGATTCAAGATGTTCCTTTCCTTTGGACTTAGCAAGCAACAAGCAATCAAAATAATTAAACATTCAAGCTCCTAGGATCTCCACTTGGCTTGTCGTTCTTAGCTTGGCTACTCATGACAATGGTCCTTCTTACTATCTCAAGTTTGGAATCCCTATCACACAAGAACAAACAATCAAAAATTTCACAATGCAATAAGAGGAATGGACAAATGATGAGTTTAGATTAGAGGTCCTTTCAAGTCAACTTTCAAGATTTAGCATTCTAAAGGCATGAGGTCTAGTTGCTCTTCAACAAGTTTAGCATTCTAAAGGCATGAGGCCTAGTTTCTCTTGAACTCCATTAAGCATAGGTAAGGTCCTAATTCAAAGTCATTTCTCCTTTTTGCATTGGATTCACACAAACAAAGACAAAACAATCACAAAGTAACAAATATATTTATTCGCAATAATTAGCTCAAGTGAGCAAAAGGAAAATGGTATAAACATAAAATATGAGCTCAAGTGAGCAAAGGGAAAAGGCAATATGAATAAATGAGCAAGAAATTAAATTGCATTAAAGTAAATTGCAAGAATTAAATGCTTGAATTAAAGTTAGTGTTAGTAGTTAATGTTAGTGTGCCATAATGCAATTTAGCACTATGTTAAGCAATCGTAAGTTGACTAATGTAGTAGTCACATATCTAAGGCCGGTCAATAAAACTATAGGCAAATAAACACAAGTTAGAGATCATGACTAGTAAGCCAAGCTCCTACAACTTGTCATGCCAAAAGAAAGAAGAAAGACCTTGTATGGATTTTAAGTTTTTTGCTTGACCAAGAAGCAACCTATCTTGGACACAAAGCAATTCACTTGATCTTTGATCAAGTTGAATTTGATTTGGATCAAAGAAGGTTAAGCCTCTCATATGTCAAGGATAACTATAAATCATTAACTCATTGGCCAAAAGAAAAAGAATAAGATGAAGATGAAATGAAATGAATAGAAAATGAGAATTCAAATGACATAACCACAACACAATGAGCAAATATGAATGGAATCATCATCAATCAATGATAAACAGAAGTGAAATGAAGATTAGAAGTCAACAAAAGTCAAACATATTTTTGGTATTTTTTTGGAATTAAAATAATACATCAAATAAAATGAACAAAGTATGGTCAAACTTCAAATTCAATTCAAATCAATTTGGATAAGTCCAATTGAATCATCATATGTATAACATGGTCAAACAAGGTTTGATAAATTTTCTCAACATTTTTTGAAAATATAAACTATTTTAAAATCAATTAAAAGCATTAAAATATAACACAAATGAACTAAAATCTCAAATAAATCTCAAATCAATTAAGAAATTGATGAGAATATTTTCATAGACTTATCATGATCCAAATGTGTTAAGAAAATATTTTTGGAATTTTTGGATATCAAAAAGTAATTAAAATGAATTTAAAACTATCAAAAATAAAATAATTCACAAAAAACAGTAAATGGAATCCCAAAAATAATAAAAAAATCAGATTATGATACTAGATTTTAAAAGATTTTTTTTGCAATTGGTCTCATATTTTTATGATTCCAAATAAAAGAGGTATGAATTTTTGAAAATAAAAGGAATTACAGAAAATAAAACAGAAATTAGAAAAATAGAAAAAATCAGGAGCACATGATTCAGCTTCATTAATTGGCTTGGATAATCAAGTGGTCCAGAAGCGTGCGCGCATGGTGATCATGAGTCAAGTGCATCACACCATGAATTAAAAAAAGTCAAATAGAACAAAGGCTGATATTAGATCATAGGAGTCAGATCCAAAGGCCAAGGAAGTTCCACGTGGGGACGGTGGTGGAAACCACCGTCTTCTCCGATGAGCCAACAGAAACCGGCCACCAGTTGCAGGTTTTGCAACCTCAACCAAATTACACGTGCCTTATACCAAATTAAAGCTGGGGTGATGTACATCACCCCTGTAACCTTGGATTTCTCTCAAGATCTCTATGGAAGGAGAAATCTAAGATGGAAAATCCAGGTTTCAATCTGAAATGCATCAATTCACAAAATCAAAGCCACCATTGGCTTGCCTCTCCCACGAGGACTTCAGAGAACCAAACAAACACAAGCAAATCACAATATATGATGAGATTAAGATCAAAATAGTTGAGATGTAAACCTTTGAAGTGAAACTTTGATGAGCACGATTCAACCAAATTCTTGCTTGCAGTTTGATCTTGAGGTATGGTATGAGTGCAAGGCTAAGGAATTAGTATGGAAGATCAACTGATTTTGTTGAAATTCAAACTTGAAATGAGAAATGAAAAATGAGAATTCCTTTGGTATGGCTGGGTTTCCAATTCTGCAGAGCTTTAGGTTGATTCAAGGATGGATATTGAATGAAGCAAGCATGCTATTTATAGATAAAGTGCAAGCAAAGAGGTGAAGAATCCGTGTGCATGAAGCTTTGGGTCCTTCATGCATGGGCCTGTACAGGCGCGTGTGAGGCCCAAAAGCTAGTGGAAATGCAAGCTGAACACATTCCAAGTTGAATTGGACGTGTGGTTTGAATTACAATTGCTTGTGTATAAAGTTTCAACATGAATTTCATAATTAGGCATAAATGTTCCCCTCTTCGAACGTCACTCATGAAAACTCCAAATATAAGCATGTGAGTAATGGTTGGAAAGGTCTTGACATAAGGAAAAAAAGTTATGTTGGGCAAAAATCCATTTGGAGTTTGGAAAATCGTGAAAACTGGTCATGAAGTTTGATGTACAAAACATATCTTTGAAAAATTTGCCAAAAGTGACCAACTTCAAGCCTTTCTTTTCAAATGATGCAAGCTTCAAATGGAGAAACCTCCAACATCCGAGTTGTACATCTTTTCAAGATGATCAATTTGGACTTAAAGTTTGCATCATTTAGATTTTTTATGATAAAGTTATGGGCACTTGAAGTTGGACTTTTTCACATTTCAATGGTTTTGGTCCAAAGTGACCTATAAAGTTTTGTATTATCACATGTGTTTATTTTAGGATTATGAAATTTTTTCCAACATAACAAATTAAGTATGCATCTTAAGCTTTCCAATGAAATTGGTCTCACCTAAAAATCATAAAACATGAAGGATTTAAGTCCTTGGGAAGTTGACCCAAAATTAGGGTTTCAGTCAAAATGACCTATAATGTTTTGAAATGAATGATAACCTTCCAAGTTTCAAATGGACTTTTGATGAACATGAAAGTTGTTCATATGGTTATTAAGAACATTATTTCTCTTGGGGTCATCTTCATTTGACAAACATATCAAATGTTAGGTCTTAATGGATTTCAGATTGGTCAGATGATTTGACTGGTCAACTTCTCAAGTCCAAACTTCAAATCTTGATGAATGAATGATTGAGGATACTCACATAGGCTCATATATGCATAAAATTATGAATGAAATAACTTCCCTTGATTTAATTTGATCATAGGTTGAGGTTGCTTCCTGAGCAAGGCACAATCAATGCACAATTGAATTAAGGTTTCCTTGGGAAACAATCCTCAAGCCCCTTGGTTTATCTTGATCAAATTGGAAAATTGAGATACTTGGGAGACATATATGATGATTGAGAGCCTTGGGAACCATTTTCATGCTTGTGCTTCAAAATAAAACAAGTTAGTGACATATTTTTGTGCTTTTGGTTTAGTAAACAAAATACGAAAAGCAATAATATACAATTCAATCATGCTTGGTGGTCTCAAAACAACTCACATAAGTCCCAACCCAAGGGTAAGGAGCCACACATGCTATGATCCTTGAGGCAATGCAATAAGCAATGATATGATGCCATGAGGGATCTTAGGGTCAAAATTAGGGTCTTACAGATGCCCCTATTTAAGGTCATTCTAGCCGGAGATATGAAGGTTAAAATCTTCGTCTCGACGTGGTAGAATGGGCTTAAATAATAACAAAGAGACGAATTTTGGTCCCTAAGAGATCTCATGATGCAGATGTATGCATGCAAAAGTTATTACTCTATGGGGATATATAGCCACAATAAAAAAAAATCAAAAAATTGACCGAAAGTTCATAGGAGTGATACACTCACTAGGGAGACAGAGACTCTGGGGAGAATTAAGGGTAAAATGCATGAGCAGGTCACGACTTGAAACTTACTGGGAGACACGAAGGGATCCCATGAAAATAAATCGATGGAAGGACTTGAGCTGACGTAAAGATGCATGTATTGGGGAATATGCCAACACAATAAAACTATCCACAAAGGATAATTCGGATAAAAATCCGGACTCGGATGGGGAATATCCACTAAGGGACTCAGCCGGGGAAGAAACAATGAGATATTACCGGGTACTGGGTAATAAACTCGAAAAGAGACTTGTGATCAAACACTGGTATAAGGGTGAGAGAACAACACGCTCAGGGAGAAAGAATATCTAAGACCGGTATAAGGGTGAGAGATATCAATCATCCAAACATCTGAGGAAGTCCTAAAAAGGCATATCTCAACTCAGGAAAATCTGACTCCACAGGGGACAAAAAGTCATAATAGGGAGCAGAAGGAAGGAACACCAGGGATACCAGTTATTGGGCATATAATAGGTGACCAACCAGGCGTGAATTGGGAACATATCCAAGACACTCATCATTCGAAGGGAGGGCTGAAAAAGCAAACTCGACTTACAGGATGGTCATTCGATTCCATAAGGAAATATGAATCTTACTCGACTAGGGAAGAAAAAAACTTCGACTGAAGAGCGCATGAGATATATTATCTATTACCGTCAGAACGTAGATAACATACTCGCATGGAAGATTATCCACAACCGGTTACTGGGTTAATAAAGGATAAATCGACCGAAAAGAAAGGGCATCGGGATATCGGTTACTGAGTATATAATGATGACCAATCCAAAGGAGAAACAATCATACCAAACAAGGGTAAATGAAAGATGACTCGCTGGGGATACATTGACAAAAGCAATGATCCCAAAAATATATCACCAGTTACTGAGTGGTATATCCAAAAATGAAGGAATATCAATACCGAATATTGGATAAAGATAACCAACAAAGAGGGGATTACATCTACCGGTTACTGGGTAGAAAACCACAGAAAAAGGACTTACAACTACCAGTTACTGGGTAGAAGGCCAGAACATCCGCTGGGGAAAGAAAGAACAATTATTGTTTACTGAGAAATTGATCACCTGAACCACAGGGAACTGTAGGGGAAATAACAAGAAAGGAGTCAATCCATGAACAAACCAGAAAGACACAATGAAACAAGACTCAACCCAATGAGGATATAACTCATGGGAGTAATTCCATCCCAATACATATTTAGGGAGGAAACTGAAATAATAATCATCCACGAGGACATAACTCAGTAGGGAATGATGAAGGAAAGATAGACATTTTTTATCTATGGGGCTGACTCTAAATGGAGAGATCAGACACAAACGTCTTCTTGGGGAAGAACATTTCACCACTAGCAGGAGATAACAAACAAAGATATATGGCAAAGAATGCAACATGAATCTCTGAATGTTATAATTATGTATGTATATGCATGGTTTATTTATGATTAATGCTGACAAACAGACATATCTAACACAAACAGGTTCGTGGATCGATGGACAGACATCCGGTATAACATCTCAAAAGAGAAGGCCAGGCCCACAGGAGAAAATCCAATCTGGTGGGAAGCAACGAATACCAGGAAACACCAATCACCACTGGGGATCAAGCAGAGTCGTTGTCAGGGACAAAGACCATTGCTGAGGATCAAAGACCGCCGATGGGGATCGACAAAAGATCACAACTATCAACTGTCGGGGATCCTCCAACAGTTCTCGGGAACATGAAGAGATATTGATAAGATCAGTCAGAGAAGAACTCTAGATAGGATCTTATCAGGCAATAATATGAAATTCTATAGGGAACAACCACAAAACAGAAACACATCAATCAAGCATTCTCTTCTAACCGCTGAGGAAACATTTTTGCCACCGGGAGAAGGAGCAAATTTCTCTGTTGGGGAAGCTATAAAAGAACCGCTAGGGATTTGCTGCTGAACAGACAAAAGATCCATTGTAGAGGAAACTCTACTGGGGAGCTCAACACGGATAAGATTCCGCCGTAGAAGAAACTCTACTGGGGAACTTATCAGGGAATGATATGAAATTATGTGGGGAACAACCACCAAACATCAATTCCAACAATCAACACACTTCCTCTTATCTGCCGGAGAGACATCTCTGCTAAGGGGAAAGAGAATCAATGATCCATTGGGGAAGGAAATAAACATCTTCACCACCAGCTCTACTCGGAAGCTCTGATCAGGCAACTCTACTAGGGATAGACTGTTGGCGATCCAACTGGGGACAGTCTGCTGTGAGCAATCCTACCGGGGATGATTGTAGGCAAACCCGATGGGGAGAAACTATAAGCCAACCTGCTGAGAATTTTCACTCAAGCTAGGAATTCCTGCTCACTCTGCGGGAGATTTCCAGTTATGCTGAGGGAAAGACCAGCTTCCTCGAGAATAGATAGCATATACATTTTTTTATCAATTTATAAGGGATTTTAGGTCAGTTCACACAAGGGATGACAACCCTATAATTGATAAAACACAGATGCTAGACTCAGACTCCTGGGAGTTGAGGATGGAGGTATAAACATCTCCCAAAAGATTAATGCCAAAACTCCAGATTCCCTGGGGTCTTGATGATGTATCACCCTTCTCTGTGCTCGCTGAGGAGACAACCCGAAAGATGATGAAAAGAAATACAAATATGCTAGGAATATGAACAAATGTCTTACCCTTTTGGAGATCATACTATCCTTGGGAGAGAACTGAAGACATTCCATTTATCCTTTCAGTCATTGTGAATGTTCACTTTGCTTAAAAACAGTTTTACAAAAACTTTATTTGTTTAAACAATGATATTTATCAATTAAAACATGCAAACATTTGTTAAACAGAAACAAATAAGAGTGCAAAGAATTGGATAAAGGCTCAAATTTATTTGATAGAATGGTAGTCCGCAAATGGCGAGACTCCATGGATCTTTACAAATTTGAAATTGGTGATATATATTGGAAAAATGCTGCATTGAACATAATGACCATTTCTCCACCAACTCTGAATCCAATGTATTTGAAGCTTTAGTTTACGATGACTGAGCGAGAATCTTTGATAGACGACAGCTTGTAGAACAAAGTCTTGTCAGGATGCAAGTACTTGCCAAATCCTTAATTTTTGCCTAGATTACCCCAGGGTGAGGTACTCAATCTAGCGGGATATATATATATATATATATATATATATATATATATATATATATATATATATATATATATATATATATATATATATATATATATATATATATATATATATATATATATATATATATATATATATATATATATTTATTTTTTATGTGTCTAACTTTTGCCTGGATCTCCCTTTCGGGTTTTCAATCCACCAAGACGCTCATTTTTGCCTAAGCCGCCTTTTCGGGTTTTCAACTTAGCGAGCTATTCTGTTTTTATTTTTAGGCGAAGTATTTCTTGATTGCATCTGAATTCACAGGACGAGTGAAATCCTCCCCATCCATAGTTGTAAGTATCAAAGCACTGCCTGAAAAGACTCTCTTAACAACATATGGACCTTCATAGTTTGGAGTCCGCTTGCCCTTGGAATCGGGCACGAAAGACAAAACTTTCTTGAGCACGAGGTCACCTTCTCGGAACACACGAGGCTTGACCTTCTTATCAAAGGCTTTCTTCATCCTTTGCTGATATAACTGACCATGACACATGGCAGTTAATCTCTTCTCTTCAATCAAATTCAGTTGGTCATAACGACTTTGAACCCATTCAGCCTCTGTCAACTTGGCTTCCATCAAGACTCTCATTGATGGGATCTCAACCTCTACGAGGAGCATAATCTCCATGCCATATACAAGGGAGAAAGGGGTTGCCCCTGTTGAAGTGCGAACAGATGTACGATAACCATGCAAAGCAAATGGAAACATCTCATTCCAATCTTTGTACGTAACAACCATCTTCTGGATAATCTTCTAAATATTCTTCTTGATATTCTTGTTAGCAGCTTCAACAACCCCATTCATCTTGGGTCTATAGGGAGAAGAATTATGATGTGCAATCTTGAACTCGCTACACAACTCTTTCATCATCTTGTTGTTCAAGTTAGATCCATTATCAGTAATGATCTTGTCTGGCACACCATAACGGCATATGAGTTGATTCTTGATAAACTTCACAACCACCTGCCTGGTCACATTCACATATGATGCCACTTCAACCCACTTGGTGAAGTAATTAATTTCTACGAGAATAAAATGGTGACCGTTTGACGCCTTTGGCTCTATCATCCCAATCATGTCAATTCCCCACATAGAGAAAGGTCATGGAGATGAAATAACATTCAGAAGTGTTGGGGAAATATGAATCTTATCCGCATAAATCTGACACTTGTGGCATTTCTTCACATATTTGCAGCAGTCAGACTCCATTGTCAGCCAATAGTAGCCTGCTCTCAACATCTTCTTTGCCATGGCATGTCCATTGGAATGAGTACCAAATGAACCCTCATGGACTTCAGTCATCAACAGGTTTGCTTCGTGTCTATCCATGCATCTGAGCAGAACCATGTCAAAATTCCTCTTATGAAGCACATCACCATTGAGGTAGAAACTTCAAGATAATATCCTCAAAGTTTTCTTATCTTTAGCAGATGCCCCAGGCGGGTAAATCCGACTCTGAAGAAAACACTTGATATCAAAATATCATGGCTTATCGTCTTTCACTTCTTCAACTGCAAATACATGAGTTGGTCTATCCAAGCGCATCACGGTAATATTGGGGACTTCATTCCAATACTTCACCAGAATCATCGAAGCAAGCGTAGCAAGAGCATTTTCCATCCGATTCTCATCTCGAGGAATATGATGGAAGTCAACCTCAATAAAGAATGTTGAAATCCTCCTCGCATAATCTCTATATGGGATGAGGCCAGGCTGATTCGTCTCCCATTCACCCTTAATCTGATTAACAACCAGGGCCGAATCACCATAAACATCAAGATGCTTGATCCTAAGATCAATACACTCTTCCAAACCCATAATACTGTAGGAGAATTGCCATCCAAGGCGCAGCGGAATTTAAAATTTTCTCCATTTAGTGATCCTTACGAATGGGCATGATCAGTGATAGAATCGTTACCTCTTGTGGCGATTCAAACCTTTGGTGCAGATCTCTTGTAACGATCAAAACCTTGGATACAGATCCACGGGGCGATCACGAACGTTGAACGATGACAACGTCTCTACTCAGTCCACACGAACGGATTCCTTCAATCGCAGTGCTAGCTGTTATGAATGAAGGCTTTGAGTGAGAGAAAGAGAGATACGAAATTCCAACTCTTCAGTTGTGTTGTATTCCCATACAATGCTTCTGCACAAGAGTTCTATTTATAGAACCACTTGTGTGGGCTTCAAGCCAAAAAGCCCACTTAAGTGTATTTTGGCCCATATCTCATAATATGCCAAAATCACTTAAGTATTTGGTACCTTACCATACTTCGTATTCTACTTAAGTACACCGTACCTTATGATGTTCCTTAGTTACTCTATCTCTCATCAATCCGTCTTTTGTGTGTGACCCTGTAGGTTTTCGCGACATTGGCAATTACATTAAATCACGCATTTAACATAATAAACAGTGAGCGGTATCTAGCAACACATCACTGCTACCCAAGACACGAAAATGTCATGTGATCTGACAAAACCTCCTGTGATAATAATTATGTGTATAATTACCCTTTTGCCCTTATGTCTATATTGAACACAACGTATAGACCGTGTCATCCTTGTCCAGTTCAATATTGGGCCCATTGACATTTATCCTGTTATGCAGGATGGGCAAATTCCATCTAGGACACTCATGTCCCTCAGCATGCTTCGTGGAGTACCCATCAACTGTCTTTATGGTTATCCAGTTACGGACAACGTTGGATCAGCAACAAAGCACTCGACTATACATTTAGGATCCATAGTGGTTTCAAGTCGAAGAGTGGTATACACCATTATCACCATGAGAATAACTTATGACACCTTGCATAACTTTCTATATAGTATTCTCATAGCGGGTCAATCCGGTATAAATATTACTCTTAATATTCATACCTATGTTTAAGACTTGATAACTCTTTATCCATGATCCATGAGATGTGATCATCAGTCTACAAACATAATAGTCTCAATGCTTTAATGTTATCCCACTTCACAATAAAGCTCGACTACGGATACTTTAAGAATAGTGTCCTTATGTTTAATGTGGTCTCATGATCAAGTCACACTTGATGCATTAAATGAACTAGCTATTCTAGGGACTTTATTAAACAACCGTAATAAAGAAAAAGCCTTTTATTATTAATAAATAATTCGATACAAGTACCAAAAGTATTGGCCTCTAGGGCTTACACCAACAATCTCCCACTAGCACTAGAGCTAATCAGGCATAACCCTTATGCCCATTGATCTAGTATGGCCATCATGCTTCTGCTGTGCAAGAGGCTTTGTCAGTGGGTCAGCAATATTGTCAAGTGTAGGTACTTTACACATTTTCACATATTCTCTATCTATTATCTCTCGAATGAGGTGATAATGCCTAAGTATCTGTTTGGATCGTTGGTTAGATCTAGGCTCCTTAGCTTGTGCGATAGCACCATTGTTATCATAATAGAGACCAATGGGATCCACAATGCCAGGAACTATGCCAAGTTCACTAAGGAACTTTTGATCCAAACAATTTCCTTTACTACACTTGAGGCAGCAATATACTCGGCCTCGGTTGTAGAATTAACAACTGTATCTTGCTTTGAACCTTTCTAGCTCACAGCGCCACCATTTAAGCAAAACACATAACCATTGGAATCATGCATATTAAAGCGTCTCAGCACTTTGTCTATGTATGTACTCTGACTTAGGCCAAGCAGTTTTGTGATCTATCTCTATAGATTCTGATTCCTAATATATAGGCTGCTTCACCTAGGTCCTTCATAGAAAAGCATTTCCCCAACCAAGACTTTACTTGTTACAGGGTAGGGATATCGTTTCCAATGAGTAATATGTCATCTACATATAATACCAGTAACACGATCATGCTCCCACTAACCTTCTTGTAGACACAAGGCTCATCTTCGTTTTGATGAATCCATGAGTAATACATCACCTTGATCAGATATCCATATATCTCAGGTAGGTGATGTATCCTGCCTGACCTATGCTGGTCTTGTTCTACTTGAGCAGGTTGCTCTTACACAACTATTTGTGTTTCCTACTCTTATTCATCCATAGATGTATCAATGCCTTGTGATTCTTGAATTTCTTTAAGCTCTACTTTCCTCCCACTGATTCCTTTGGAAATAAAATCCTTTTCTAGGAAAACTCCAGTTCGAGCGACAAACACTTTGCCCTCAGAAGGATTGTAGAAGTGATACCCTCTTGTTTCTTTAGGATACCTCATAAATAAGCATTTGTCAGATTTGGGCTCAAGCTTAGTTAAAATTTGTCGTTTCACATAAACTTCGTAACCCCAAATCTTCATGTAAGACATATGTGGTTTCTTACCACTCCATATCTCATATGGTGTCTTCTCAACCTTTTTGGATGGAACACGGTTAAGTGTGTAAGCTGATGTCAATAGTGCATGTCCTCAAAAGGAGTTTGGAAGATCGGCGTGACTCATCATGGATCGGACCATGTCCAACAGGGTTCGATTTCTTCTCTCAGATATACCATTCCATTGGGGTGTTCCAGGAGGAGTAAGTTGGAATAGGATCCCACACTCTTTCAGATGGTCATCAAACTCTAGGCTTAAATACTCACCACGTCGATCTGATCGAAGAGTTTTAATATTCTTATCTAGTTGGTTTTGTACTTCATTCTTGAATTCCTTGAACTCTTCAAAGGACTATGATTTGTGTTTCATTAAATACACATAACCATATCTACTGAAATCATCAGTAAATATGATGAAGTACTGAAAACCTCCTCTGGCTGGTATGTTCAGTGGTCCACATACATCAGTATGTACAAGGGCCAAAAGATCATTCGCTCTTTCACCTTTTCCTGTGAATGGAGACTTTGTCATCTTTCCAATTAAACAAGATCTGCATGTCTCATATGATTCATAATCAAAAGAGTCCAATAGTCCATCTTTATGGAGTTTGGAAATGCGTTTCTTATTTACGTTGGCTAATCGATAATGCCAAAGGTAAGTTGGATTTAACTCATTAGGTTTCATCCTTTTAGTATTAATGTTATAAATTGGCATTTCAAGATCAAGGACATATAGTCCATTGTTCATTTGTGCAGTAGCATAGAATATATCATTCAGATAAATTGAGCAACAATTGTTCTTTATTATGAATGAAAAACCAAACTTGTCCAAACAAGAAACGGAAATAATATTCCTGCTAATTCCAGGTACATAATAACAGTTCTCTAACTGAATTATTAAACCACTAGGTAAAGTCAATACATAAGTTCCTATGGCTAAAGCAGCAACCTTTGCTCCATAGCCAACTCGTAGGTCGACTTCACCTTTTGCCAAATCTCTACTCCTTTTTAGTCCCTGCACATTTGTACAAATGTGAGAACCGCATCCAGTATCTAATACCCATGATGCTGAAGTAGATTAATTAATTTCAATAACAAAAATACCTGAAGTTGAAGTCTCTACTCCATTCTTCTTATCTTCCAGGTACTTTGGGCAGTTTCTCTTCCAGTGTCCGGTCTTACCGCAATGGAAGCAAGTGCCTTCTTTTGCTATGCCTCCACTAGGCTTTAAAGCAGCAACGGTGGGTTTGGGTTTGGCAACTTCCTTGCCTTTCCCTTTATCACCCTGCTTAATGGGCCTTTTGTTCTGTCTCTTTCCATTTCCGATCATTAGAATGGACTTCCCTTTTGACTTCAGATTCTGCTCGGCAGTTCTTAACATGGCGAGCAGTTCAGGAAGCGATTTATCCATATCATTCATATTGAAATTTAGGACAAATTGACTGAACCCATCTGGCAACGATTGCACGATCAAATCAGTCACAAGTTCCTTTCCGAGGGGAAAACCCAATCTCTCAAGGTTTTCCACATACCCAATCATCTTGAATACATGGGGACCTACAGGGGCTCCCTCAGCTAACTTGCCTTGAAAAAGGGCTTTTGAAACTTCAAACCTCTCATGCCTTGCTTGCTCTTAATAGAGCAACTTCAGGTGTTCGATCATATCGAACGCTGACATGTTCTCATGTTGCTTTTGCAATTCTGAGTTCATGGTAGCTATCATGAGACAAGCAGTTTCATTGGCATCATCGACATGCTTCTTATAAGCATCTCTTTCTGCCTTAGGTGCAGAACTAGGAGGTTCCTCTTCAGGAACAGGTGTCTCCAAGACATATAGCTTTTTATCATGTTTGAGGACAATCCTCAGGTTTCGGTGCCAATCCAAAAAAATTGTCCCAGACAATTTTTCCTTATCAAGGATTGATCGCAGGATGTTGTTAGAGGTGTTTGTTGTCATGGTAATCTACATAAGGATTAATGAAAATATAAGTATCATTGACATATTTAATTAGGCCTTTAATTAAATATGCTCCCACTATTTTACTCAAAACAAATGACCTTCATCATTTGATTCGGAAAATCCCGTTGGAAGATTTTCTAGTGGGTCGAAATCCATATTTTACTTCGTTCTAAGTCCGCGTAGGCGGATTACACAAAACTAGGTTATTTAGGTAGGAACTCCTTCCAATTGTATCTCATACAACTCTCGAAAATTTCAGTTGGGTGAATAACTCCTTATTCCAATCCATCATATGGATCATTCCCAACTCTTGCTTCTAAACATATATATAATCTTATTATAATTTGTTTAGTTAAGTTTGACCCATTGTTTTAACAGTTGGATATTACAATTATCCCATCGCACCTTACTAATATAGAACATGCACCTCGCGTAGGCGAAACCTACATTATTCGATACTAGTCTTGATGAGTGTTAAAACTTGGAAAGCATAAACTTAATATTTAATTTGAGGGAATTGCAATTATTCTGATATCACCGGCTTATTTATCATATAAATCGCCTCTCACATGCATCAACATACATTCACATGCATCAATATACATACATACATAATGAAACTGTTATGGCCCCTAGCGCAATTGTTCTCCCAAGCCAATGAGAGAACCTAAGCGAACCTACAACGATCTAAGCTTCTCCAAGCAAGATCTTCAAGGTTGTCCTCCTTTGGCACTGACTTCTTTGCTTTCTTCATATCATTAATTACAAAAAGAAACTCGTTTTACATACGAGGGAGTGAGATGAGAAAAAAAGTTTATTTGGGAGATAAAGAGAGAGGCACGACACGCAAGTCGTATTTTAAAACCGAAAGCAGAATACAGGAAAACTAAGGCCATAACCGATCACCACAAGACAATAATAAACACTTTATTATTATTATTAGTTCCTTTAATTAATTAAAACCAAATTAAATTTCGACGACCGATCACACTACGCAAAGTCGAAATTTTAATGAACAATTCATTTAAAATCGACGTCGTTTTTCGCATCAACACTTGATACTTTTAAAGCACTGAGTTAGCCGAACGGGTGAATTTTGCCTTGCGTTAACCGGTTAACCATATGCGTTAACCGGTTAACACTGTTTGAAAAACTGTTAGAAAAATCTTTTCTGCCTTGCGTTAACCGGTTAACCAAATGCGTTAACCGGTTAACACTGTTTGAAAATCTCTTGGAAAACTATTTTCCGCCTTGCGTTAACTGGTTAACCGGTTAACACTGTTTGAAAATCTCAAAATTTTATTTCGTATTGCGTTAACCGTTTAACCATATGCGTTAACCGGTTAACATTGTTCCAAAAAGTGTTCAGAAAGCACAACTCTTGTGCAGTCATAACCCCAATCGCATAACTCTCTGACAACACAACCCTTGTGCCGTCACTAACCCTGATGCACTAATTTCAGACCGTCAAACACATCTCGATTGTTAATTCATTATGATTGATCAACACGTCATTGCTTCACCATACTAATGTCGGATCAAGAAGCAAATGACCATCGATCGCTCAAAGGAAAACAACCATTTATTGTTTGAATGAACGAAACAAGAACATATATCATATATAATGTATTTTGCACCAGGATTACATATATCATATATATAACTTGATCGATCTCAATTTAATCTTTGATTCATTATGTCTTTAATCATATTAATACAGAACAAAAACAGATATCAGATTCATGGTTTCGTAAGTGGCTCTGATACCACTGTAGGAGAATTGCCATCCAAGGCGCAGCAAATTTAAAATTTTCTCCATTTAGTGATCCTTACGAATGGGCATGATCAGTGATAGAATCGTTACCTCTTGTGGCGATTCAAACCTTTGGTGCAGATCTCATGTAACGATCAAAACCTTGGATACAGATCCACGGGGCGATCACGAACGTTGAACGATGACAACGTCTCTACTCAGTCCACAGGAACGGATTCCTTCAATCACAGTGCTAGCTGTTATGAATGAAGGCTTTGAGTGAGAGAAAGAGACATACGAAATTCCAACTCTTCAGTTGTGTTGTATTCCCATACAATGCTTCTGCACAAGAGTTCTATTTATAGAACCACTTGTGTGGGATTCAAGCCAAAAAGCCCACTTAAGTGTATTTTGGCCCATATCTCATAATATGCCAAAATCACTTAAGTATTTGGTACCTTACCATACTTCGTATTCTACTTAAGTACACCGTACCTTACGATGTTCCTTAGTTACTCTATCTCTCATCAATTCGTCCTTTGTGTGTGACCCTGTAGGTTTTCGCGACGTTGGCAATTACATTAAATCACGCATTTAACATAATAAACAGTGAGCGGTATCTAGCAACACATCACTGCTACCCAAGACACGAAAATGTCATGTGATCTGACAAAACCTCCTGTGATAATAATTATGTGTATAATTACCCTTTTGCCCTTATGTCTATATTGAACACAAGGTATAGACCGTGTCATCCTTGTCCAGTTCAATATTGGGCCCATAGACATTTATCCTGTTACGCAGGATGGGCAAATTCCATCTAGGACACTCATGTCCCTCAGCATGCTTCGTGGAGTACCCATCAACTGTCTTTATGGTTATCCAGTTACGGACAACGTTGGATCAGTAACAAAGCACTCGACTCTACATTTAGGATCCATAGTGGTTTCAGGTCGAAGAGTGGTATACACCATTATCACCATGAGAATAACTTATGACACTTTGCATAACTTTCTATATAGTATTCTCATAGCGGGTCAATCCGGTATAAATATTACTCTTAATATTCATACCTATGTTTAAGACTTGATAACTCTTTATCCATGACCCATGAGATGTGACCATCAGTCTACAAACATAATAGTCTCAATGCTTTAATGTTATCCCACTTTACAATAAAGCTCGGCTACGGATACTTTAAGAATAGTGTCCTTATGTTTAATGTGGTCTCATGATCAAGTCACACTTGATGCATTAAACGGACTAGCTATTCTAGGGACTTTATTAAACAACCGTAATAAAGAAAAAGCCTTTTATTATTAATAAATAATTCGATACAAGTACCAAAAGTATTGGCCTCTAGGGCTTACACCAACAAATTCAAGCCTCATATTCCGCCATATTATTTGTGCATTTAAAAGTTAGCCTTGCTGTAAAAGGAAAATGTATGCACTGAGGAGTAATAATCACTGCCCCAATACCATTTCCATATTGATTAATAGCGTCGTCGAACACCATACCCCATTGGGAACCAGACTCTAGCCCTTCATCGAGCATAGGCTCATCGCAATCTTTCATTTTCAAATACAGAATCTCCTCATCTGGGAAGTCGTACTAAATAGACTGATAATACTCAATTGGTTGATGTGCCAAGTGGTCAGCCAAGATACTACCTTTAATAGCCTTCTGAGCTCGATACTCAATATCATACTCAGACAACAGCATCTGCCAACGGGAAATCCTCTCAGTTAAAGCAGGCTTCTCAAAGATATACTTGATTGGATCCATTTTGGATATCAACCAAGTCGTATGATTCAACATATACTGGCATAAACGCTTAGCAGCCCAAGCCAAAGCACAACATGTCTTCTCAAGCATTGAGTACCGAGACTCACAATCAGTGAACTTCTTACTTAAGTAGTATATTGCATATTCTTTCTTCCTTGATTCATCTTGCTGACCTAATACACAACCCATAGAGTCCTCAAGAACCGTCAAGTACATAATCAAAGGTCTCCCTTCAATAGGCGGAGACAGAATCAAAGGCTCGGACAGATACTCTTTGATATTGTCAAAGGCCTTCTGGAAATCCTCGGTCCAATCTTGACGTTGATCTTTCCGGAGGAGCTTGAATATAGGCGCACATGTGGCAGTCATGTGGGATATAAATCTGGAAATGTAATTCAAGCGGCCAAGAAAACCTCGGACTTGCTTCTCAGTTTTGGGCGCAAGCATTTCTTGTATTGCTTTGACCTTGGCAGGGTCAACTTCAATACCTCTTTCACTAACAATAAAGCCCAATAACTTGCCGGAACGGACTCCAAATGTACACTTGTTCGGATTCAGACAGAGTTTGTACTTCCTAAAATGCTGAAAAAGCTTCAACAAGTGTTCTACATGTTCACCTTCCGTTCTCGACTTCGCAATCTTATCATCAACATATACCTCGATCTCCTTGTGCATCATATCATGAAACAAGGTAGTCATAGTTCGTTGATACGTGGCTCCGGCGTTCTTCAAACTGAAGGGCATCACTCGATAGCAGAATGTTCCCTAAGGTGTGATGAATGTTGTCTTCTCCATATCCTCGGGTACCATTTTGATCTGGTTATAACCGGAAAATCCATCCATAAATGAGAAGACATTGAATTTAGTTGTATTATCTACCAACATATCAATGTGTGGTAGAGGAAAATCATCTTTCGGACTAGCTTTATTCAAGTCTCGGTACTCCACACACATTCGGACTTTTCCATATTTCTTAGGCACGGGCACAATACTGGCCACCCATTGAGGATATGTAGAAGTCACCAGAAACCCCGTATTAATTTGCTTCTTAACTTCTTCTTTAATCTTCACTGCCATATCAGGATGAGTTCTTCTGAGCTTCTGCTTCACAGGCACACACTCAGGCTTCAAAGGCAGGAAATGTTGCACGATATCAGTATCTAGACCGGGCATATCTTCATACGACCAGGCAAAGATGTCGACAAATTCTCATAGAAACTCAATCAACCCCTTCTTGACAGACTCTTCCAGGAGTGCCCCAATCTTTACTTCACGAACACAATCTTCAGACCCCAAGTTGTCTGTTTCCAGATTCTCAAGATGCGACTGAATGATCTTCTCTTCAGGCTCAAGTAGACGGATAATGTCATCAGGAATCTCTTCAACATCATCTTCTTCGGCCTCAAATACAGGGAACTCAGAGTTGGGAGATGGTGTTGGATCATTATGTTCAATGGGTTTGATCAACCTGCATAATGATTTTGAGTATAAAAGAGATTTCAGAATTCAAGCAAAGCAAATCATTATGCAGATGGAAAGATTGATTTTATTCTCTTTTTTAGGGTTTTATAGTGATCACCGATTTCATGCAAAAAAGCAAAAAGGAAAAATAATTTGGAAAAATAAACATTTAACATGTAATTATTGAATGAATATCATTGTATTAATGTGCCAACAATGTCATCACTTCTCCTTTTGGCATGGAAGAAGGGTTTTTAAACAAAAGTCAACACATTACGTGGACTTATGGATAACTGTTGGAACATCAATAAAGACCCAATTGTTGCAGACTCCTCCAGGGATGACAAAGTTGCCAGAATCTTCCTCTTCATCATCTTCCACTATGGCAGCAGCCTCTTGGTCTTTAACAGTGTGGATGAAACCTCCACTCTTGAACAACCCACGCTAGTTGGAAATGCCTGAAGAATACCCTATGCCAGCTGTCGCATTACGCGAAAAACCGGCGGGAAAAGAAGAAACAACAGAGCCGCCACCGTGCGTTATTTATCCCAAAAGAGGGAAAGGAAACGCTCGAAGTAAACCTAGGAAAGAACATGGTCTCGCGACCAAAGAGAATGGGATCGGGAGTCGGTTATGCGAAGGGAAGGTATTAGCACCCCTTCGCATCCGTCGTACTCGACGGGATCCACGCACAATAGGAAGGAAAATGGTTGCTATAACACTGCTCAAACACACACACACTGGCTGAAAGAGACACAAGAAAACAGACAAGACTGACTCGGCAGGATGTCGCGTCCTGGGCCTACTTAGTCTATCAGGCATAGACATCAGAGTCGAAGTAGTTCGGACTGGGGAAACGACACATGCTCGCTAGGATGTCGCATCCTATGCATACGTATCTTCTTGGACGAAAGAAGAATCAGAGCATTCGTAGCTCGGCTGACACGCACACAAACAAACACAGGCAAAGGCAAACGTGGAGCCTGAATGCCAATCACTGGACTTACATCAGCATCCGAACCAAAACGCATACAAACTGGAACCCAAATGCCACTCGATGGACTTACATCGGCTTCCAAGCACACAACAACATAACAATTTAATAGGGAGTCGGGGACTCGAGCCTATAACTGTCAAGCACACACTCAAACAAACAGACAACAAATTGCTAAGGAGTCAAGCACTCGAGCCTAGCAACTGTCAAACGACACACACAAGAAGAAAAAAGGGCGCCCGGAGAGATCAGCTCATCTCCTGCCTACGTACCTCATCTGGTATGAGGATCAGGGCGACGTAGTTCCCCTACGCAGGGAAAAAGGACTAGCTTAACCAGATAACAGAGGGAGACACAACACTAGGGAGACTACGACTCGAGCCTAAATGTTGTCATGCAAAGTCAACCCTAAGTTAAGGTTTCTAGCTAACTTGCACAGGAAGCAAGCCTATCCCAAACATGACTTGCACAGGAAGCAAGCCACACCAAACCTATCTTGCACAGGAAGCAAGGGTCTCGATTGCAACTAGGGCAAGAGAAAGGGGAGGTCTCAATCGCAACGAGGGCGAGAGAAAAAAAGGTCTCAATCGCAACGAGGGCGAGAGAAGAGAATTAGCGTTAGTTGTTAGTCAAACTCGACAAGACATCGCATCTCGTGCCTACGTATCTCATCTGGACATGAGAATCAGAGTTGCCGTAGTTCGGCTAAACTATTTCTGTTGGTTTGTGTTTTTTAAGTGGACAACGTCACTGCACAATCTACCTGATGCTCGACCTTTGGAGACTTACTCATCTGTAGTAGAAGGAGTTAACGTATCCTTAAGAGGGGATGATGTTTGTTTGTGTTTTAGGAAAGCTCAAGCAAGAAAGGAAGTCCTATACGAAGGAACCGTGCTACCTTAATTGACATGCAAACGAGACTACGCGGAGTCTGACAAACCTAGGGGATACAATCACACCACACAAGCACATACAAGCACATACAGCATAAAATAAACACACCAACAAGGGGCTCAAACATGGGTTAGGTTTTAGTCGAGGGGTCATATCAACCTCAACAAACAAACCTCTGGAACGGGGTGAATGGTGCTCTTAACCTTGCCATTGAGGGGCTAAGGTGAAGCAGATGAAAGGAGATGGGGGGTGTGCCTCATTGCTCTTATCCCTGGTCAGGGAGAGCATTTGACAAAAATGTGTGGGTTCAGAAAGTGGGAACCCTTCTACACATTTGAAACTGACTCAACTGTACAATTGTACAAGATCTTGGGTTTGTATCTGCAATGCATCAACACAGTGGTGTGAGCAAAGCAGATGACACACAGAATAGCAGGGGATAGGTTGCATATCCCTTGGGTTCTGCCAATTGCCTCTTCACTTAGGAGGTCTTTGACTCTATACAAGGACAAATGTAAACAGTCACAAACATTGCCTCTTAAGGAGGACTTCAGACAGTTGCCTGGCCAAGTAACAGGCCAGGTCTTCCAGACTACATGAAGTTAGGAAGTTATACCTCAATGCAAATTGCTTATACAAGCAAAGCAAAGCAAAAGTTCACAAGGAACTGAGCAACTAAAAGCACCTGAAATAGTCAAGCAGACATTAGTATACAACTTCAAACAAAGCAAAAAGAAACAGACATCAACAGTCAATGCAATTAACAAATGGGCAAAGCACAATGCTCAAGGCACATGAGCCAAGCAACCTACAAAAAAAAGAGGTTAGCTCATGATAATCAAATGAACTCAATCAAATTGTAATGATCTCTTTGAAGCATTTGTAGCTTAACCTGAAAACAAGAACTCAAACATAAGCCACAGGACCACTAGGACAAGCCTAGGGTCAAAAATGAATGAGAAAGCCAAAACAGCAAGCAATGTCTAATCAAAATCAAATTCAAACATTTAGGAAGCAAACCCAATTGGTTTCATGTTTATATCATGCATCATCATCATTTTATAAGCAAAAGAAGTCAAAGCATGGCAAATGAGAGCTCATAGAAGTCAACAGCAAGACTTAACCCAAAAGCAAACTCAAACATTTCCAAAAATCACCAAATAAATCATGATCAATCCTAACACATAGCATGGTAAGCATGTCAAATTTCATCTCATTTGGATAAGTGGAAGGCAGTCAATGAAAATCAGAAAGTCAAAGCAATTTTGAACATGCTCAAAGAAGTCAACCAAACATGCATCAACTTGAAAAATTCATAAATCAGAGATGGCATATGATAAATGAATGGGACTAGAACCATGGGAAAGCTTAGGATGTCTAGCATTCACATGTAAAATTTCATGATCATCCAATAAAGTATGAGAATTTCACAAACGAAATGGAAACATGTATCACATAAGGTCAACATTTTGGTCAAACAGGGGATAAAATCTCAAACAAATGGAAAATGGCACAAATAATTCCAAGAAAAATCATGTGCAAACTAGACATACAAGAGTAGGTTCATGCAAAAATTCACATCAATTGGAGGTCAGGAAGCATGTTAAAGAAAATCATGAAATTGCACATCAATGGTGTGACACAAATTGTCACACCCTAATTCAAAAATTCATAACTCCCAAACCAGATAAGATAAATTCATGAACTCTACATCAAAATCACCATGGAAGAGTCTAGTTTATGCACGAAAAATTTCAGGGCCATTGGATATATCATCATCATTTCACAATTGAATTGGCAAGATGTACAAAATATGCATACATGTCAAAAACCCTAATGCCATTAAGAATTCAACCATCCAAAAAATCAGCAAAAATCATGATAAAATAATAGAGATCAAGCAGAGCATGATGCAAAAATTTTCATGAATTTTGGAATTAAAATGAGTGAATTATGATTTTTGGAAGATGAGGTATCAATTTGGAATAAATGAACAAAATAAACATGGTTTAATAAGTCAAAGTGTTGATCGGTGGCATTTTTGTAAATCTCACATGCAATTACCAAAACGCGGCGTACAGGGGCGAGTGAACGAAATGTTCTGATTGGCCCATGCCAATAGAACAGTAACAGCAAACATGCAACACGTGAAAATCAAACTTTCTGGAAATAATTAGGGTTTGAACAGCAAGAGTGAAGCTTCATCACTTCCACTCAATCGAAAAAATCAAAATGCCCAGAACATCAAATCAAGCATGGCATTCGAATCAGCAAGCATCATACATACATAATCCAACCATAGATTTCATTAAATCATCACAATCAAAACAAATCGAGCAAGAACATGTTCATGTAGTAAACTTCAAATCCATGTAAATCAGTGAATACTCAACCATTTCATGCAATCCATAGCTCATTAGAATCAGCAAGGCATAAACTATCTAAAGCATGGCATAATTTTGGAAAATGAGTGAATCGAAAACTAACCAAAAGTGAAGAGCAATCGAGCTTCAGTGGTTATTTGGCTGTTCTGGTTCAAAACAGATGAAGTTACAAGCTCCACAAAGTGAATGGTTGAGATGCTTTGGCTCAGTAAGGCTTGAAAATGCTCCAATCACGATTTGCCATGGAAGTAGCTTGAAGAAAACAGAACATGAGATGAACTTTCAGTTGGTGATTGATGCTTGGAAATGGCTTCCAAATGATGGTCAGATGATGAGACAACCAAGGATTGCTCGAGCTCTTTGGAAGTTTTGGCCAGAAAAATGCAAAATGGAAAAATGAGATTTGAGAGAAAATGAAGAATTATGTCTGATTGATGGCTGCTGCTAGGGTTGAAATGACAGAAAATAAGGTTATATACATCTGTTTAACATTGGCTAATGGAGTACTAAACATGATTAGCTCAAATGAAGCATTTTGCCAATTTGCTAAGTTTCAACCAAATGCACATGGAGGTGTGTGTTCTGCCCGAGTTTGGGCCTTGGGCAAGCTTCAAATAACAATTCAAACAAGTTCCAATTGGCCAAATGTCCTAAAAATGGTTATTTCACAAAGTCATTTTTGCACCATACTTGAATTTAATTAAGACAAGTCCAAAAAGGCCATTTTGCATGGTAAGGTTTTGGTACATGAAATTTACATTTTTGGAAAGAGGAGGTTAAATGTGGTTTTTTGGAAAAAACCTCACCAATTTTGGCCAAATGGTTTGAGAGATATGGCCTTTTGAAGTTCAAGATTTTGTGAAAATGATTTGATCATATCTTGACAACCATACATGGGAATTGAGAGTTCTTGGACTTTTTGGAAATGGGAGAACAAGATCTTCAACTTTCATGTTGGGCAAAAATTCAGTTGAAGCTTGTATCAAGATGTAAGTTTGGGATCAAGAAGTTTCCATTTTTGGCAGTTAAAATTACAGGTCCAGTTTCTATTTTTGGAAATTTTCTGATTGGCTTCAAATTCTTCAATGATATTGTTTGCCATGATATATGAGGCCTATTGGGACATGAATAAGCTCTCTCAAACCAAATCCATCCATCAAAACCACAAAATCAACCACAGTTGACCAAGTTTGACTTTTCTAGGGTTTCTGACTGATTGTGCCTGGACTGATGACCTCTGAGCCTCCAATCTTTGACCTAAACACTTCAAATGGATCCTCAAGTCATGTGAACATGTTGGACCAACCCTAGGGCCTTGGCTCCTTGAGAAACACACTTGCTTGCTTGGTTGACTGATCTCCTGATCAGTTTGACCTAATTCTTGATTAGCTTGCACTTGAGGCAAATGGGGGCAATGCAATGCTATGCAGTGGACCATGATATGCTATGACCTAATATGAAAATGTATGTACAATGATAGGGGAAAATTTGAGGTGCTACAGCTGCCCCTATTCAATCAGCTGGGAACCCGAACGGATGATAGCAACGGCTGTCAGACTTTCAGGGTAAACAGGGATTGAATACTAAGAACCGTAGAATTTGCACAATGCAGGGATCCAATAATGGAAACGTCCACTGGGATCTGATACTTATTACTGGGTATTTTTTTGTTTTTTTGCAAAGGGTACGGCCACATCCAGACATCGCAACGACGATGAATGGGAAAAGAAATCACAACTAGATGCCAACGGACAACTAGGAAAAACTCAACGTTTACCGGAACCAACGGAGAGGTAACCAGACATTAATGAATGACTGGAAAAGGTATACAACCATACGTCAGCGGACGTAATGGGAAAAACTCAACGTTTACCAAGACCAACGGAGAGGTGACCAGACATTAATGAATGACTGGAAGAGATATACAACCATACGTCAGCGGACGTAATGGGAAAAACTCAACGTTTACCAAGACCAACGGAGAGGTAACCAGACATTAATGAATGACTGGACAAGATATACAACCATACGTCAGCGAACGTAATGGGAAAAACTCAACGTTTACCAAGACCAACGGCGAGGTAACCAGACATTAATGAATGACTGGACAAGATATACAACCATACGTCAGCGGACGTAATGGGAAAAACTCAACGTTTACCAAGACCAACGGAGAGGTAAATCCACAAGGGGACAGGTACAACTAGACGTCATAGGACGAAAGGGAGACTCACGTTTATCGACACCAACGGAGAGGAGGAAAACTCAACCAGACGTCATAGGACGAAAGGGAGACTCACATTTATCGACACCAACGGAGAGGAGAAAAACTCAACCAGACGTCATAGGACGAAAGGGAGACTCACGTTTATCGACACCAACGGAGAGGAGAAAAAACTCAACCAGACGTCATAGGACGAAAGGGAGACTCACGTTTATCGACACCAACGGAGAGGAGAAAAAACTCAACCAGACGTCATAGGACGAAAGGGAGACTCACGTTTATCGACACCAACGGAGAGGAGAAAAACTCAACCAGACGTCATAGGACGAAAGGGAGACTCACGTTTATCGACACCAACGGAGAGGAGAAAAACTCAACCAGACGTCATAGGACGAAAGGGAGACTCACGTTTATCGACACCAACGGAGAGGAGGAAAACTCAACCAGACATCATAGGACGAAAGGGAGACTCACGTTTATCGACACCAACGGAGAGGAGGAAAACTCAACCAGACATCATAGGACGAAAGGGAGACTCACGTTTATCGACACCAACGGAGAGGAGGAAAACTCAACCAGACGTCATAGGACGAAAGGGAGACTCACGTTTATCGACACCAACGGAGAGGAGGAAAACTCAACCAGACATCATAGGACGAAAGGGAGACTCACGTTTATCGACACCAACGGAGAGGAGGAAAACTCAACCAGACATCATAGGACGAAAGGGAGACTCACGTTTATCGACACCAACGGAGAGGAGGAAAACTCAACCAGACATCATAGGACGAAAGGGAGACTCACGTTTATCGACACCAACGGAGAGGAGGAAAACTCAACCAGACATCATAGGACGAAAGGGAGACTCACGTTTATCGACACCAACGGAGAGGAGGAAAACTCAACCAGACATCATAGGACGAAAGGGAGACTCACGTTTATCGACACCAACGGAGAGGAGGAAAACTCAACCAGACGTCATAGGACGAAAGGGAGACTCACGTTTATCGACACCAACGGAGAGGAGGAAAACTCAACCAGACGTCATAGGACGAAAGGGAGACTCACGTTTATCGACACTAACGGAGAGGAGAAAAACTCAACCAGACGTCATAGGACGAAAGGGAGACTCACGTTTATCGACACCAACGGAGAGGAGAAAAAACTCAACCAGACGTCATAGGACGAAAGGGAGACTCACGTTTATCGACACCAACGGAGAGGAGAAAAACTCAACCAGACGTCATAGGACGAAAGGGAGACTCACGTTTATCGACACCAACGGAGAGGAGAAAAACTCAACCAGACGTCATAGGACGAAAGGGAGACTCACGTTTATCGACACCAACGGAGAGGAGAAAAAACTCAACCAGACGTCATAGGACGAAAGGGAGACTCACGTTTATCGACACCAACGGAGAGGAGAAAAACTCAACCAGACGTCATAGGACGAAAGGGAGACTCACGTTTATCGACACCAACGGAGAGGAGAAAAACTCAACCAGACGTCATAGGACGAAAGGGAGACTCACGTTTATCGACACTAACGGAGAGGAGAAAAACTCAACCAGACGTCATAGGACGAAAGGGAGACTCACGTTTATCGACACCAACGGAGAGGAGGAAAACTCAACCAGACATCATAGGACGAAAGGGAGACTCACGTTTATCGACACCAACAGAGAGGAGGAAAACTCAACCAGATATCATAGGACGAAAGGGAGACTCACGTTTATCGACACCAACGGAGAGGAGGAAAACTCAACCAGACATCATAGGACGAAAGGGAGACTCACGTTTATCGACACCAACGGAGAGGAGGAAAACTCAACCAGACGTCATAGGACGAAAGGGAGACTCACGTTTATCGTTACCAACGGAGAGGAGGAAAACTCAACCAGACATCATAGGACGAAAGGGAGACTCACGTTTATCGACACCAACGGAGAGGAGGAAAACTCAACCAGACATCATAGGACGAAAGGGAGAGCGACGTTATGAACATCGAAAGAGGATGTTTACCGACATCAAAAGAAGACCAGACACTTACGCATGACTGGAAATCACCGAAGGATGGTGTTTACCGACACCAAAGAAGACCAGACACTTACGCATGACTGGAAATCACCAAAGGATGGTGTTTACCGACACCAAAGAAGACCAGACACTTACGCATGACTGGAAATCACCGAAGGATGGTGTTTACCGTCACCAAAGAAGACCAGACACTTACGCATGACTGGAAATCACCGAAGGATGGTGTTTACCGTCACCAAAGAAACAACACACGCGGGTGCTGACGGGATACTGACATCCACAAGATGACAGGGCAAGGCTGAACACTTGCAGGGGGTCTCACTGGGGAACAAGGTCACGACAGCGAGCAAACAGGAAGGAACACCAAGAATACCGAGTTGTAGGTATGAAACGGGTGACCGACCAAACGTGAATTGGTTTGTGTTCCAAAACACTCAACATCCTGAAGAGGGCTAGAAAAGCAGTCTTGTTAGAGGATGAACATTCGATTCCACAAGGAATACGAATCTTACTCTGCTGGAGATAACAATCGAAAGATTGACCAAAGAGTGCATGAGATATATTATCTATAGCCGTCAAAACGTAGATAATACACTCGCATGGAAGATTATCCATAACCGGGTTGTAGGTTGTTAAATGAATAATCGACCGACAAGAAAGGCATCGGTACCAGGACTAGGTATGCAAAGATGACCAATCAAAAGAGGATAAAGTTGCTAACTCGGAGCAAGTATCCAAAGGGGAAAGAATATCAATACCGCAAACCGGATACTGATAACTGCAAGGAGGGGATTACATCTACCGGTTTGTAGGTAGAAAACCACGGAAAAGTAACCAGTCATCGATAGGATGAGCACACAGGGTTAACTCCACCAAGGGGAGGAAAGTGGGATTTTACAACTACCCGTTTGTAGGTAGAAAACCACAAAGATAGGACTTACAACTACCGGTTTGTAGGCAGAGGCCAACAAACAGTCTGCTGAGAGACAGAGTGAGAAAAAAGGATTTACAACTACCGGGTAGTGGGTAGAAGACCGTAAAGAAAGGACTTACAGCTACCGGTTCGTAGGTAGAAGCCAACAAATTCCGCTGAGGATAAGATGAATGAGTGCCGGTTAGTGAGCGACTATTCATTTATGCCCCTGGGAAGAACAGGAGACAACAGAAAGCCAATTTATGATTGATCCAAAAAGGCAGACTGAACAAGACTCATCCTAATGAGGAAAGAACTCAATAGGGAAAACCCATCCCGTGTAGGGAGGGAACGGAAGCAACCGTCATCCACGAGGATGTATCTCAGTGGGGAAATGGCAGGAAAGGATAGACACTTTCTGCTTAAGGGTTGGCTCTACATGGAGAGATCAGACACACCCATATCTGCTTAAGGAAAATCTACTGGAGAGATCTGTATTACCAAATAGCAGGAGACAACCATCAACAGATACACGGCAACAGCTGCATCATGAGTATCCGAATGCTATGATTATGCATGTATGCATTATACCTAAAATGTATGATGAATGCTGACAAACAGACATGCTCAACACACAGGTCTGGGAATCAACCATCCGGAGAGAAAACCAAAGTCACCAGAGAGCCAAGAAAATCCACTGGAGACTGGGACAATAGGGAACAATCATCATCCTGCAGGGAGAGGAGAAGACTGCTCTGCTGGAGAGACGAACGCTAACGTCTTCAGTAAACACTCTGCTTGGGGAACTGCCCCACTAAAGTATTTCAACAGCAACCTTGCTGGGAATGCCCCACGGTAGGGCTCAAACAAACCTATACTGGAGATGCCCCACGATAGGGCTAACAGGGACTTGGAGGAAGAATGTTGCACTGCCGGGAACATGAAGATGAACAAACTTCAACCGACACTGCACCGAGCAACCTTGCTGAGGAGAAACCAAAGAAGTTCGACAGGAGAAAGATAAAGTTATGCTCGAGATACGAACAAATGTCTTACCTGTTGGTAATCATACCACCCTCGGGAGAGCACTTGCGGATCTCCTAAGTATCCTTCCATCATCGTGAATGTTCACTTTGTTTAAGAACATTTTTTTGAAAAATTTGTTTATTTTGAAAAACAATGATACTTTATCAATTAAAACCTGCAAAACATTTGTTGAGTTGAAACAAATAAGAGTGCAAATAATTGGATAAAAGCTCAAATAGATGTAATGGAATGGTAGTCTGCAAAGGGCGAGACTCCATAGATCTGTACAAGTTTGAAATCGGTGATATATATTGGAGAGGGCTACATTGAACATAATGACCTTTCCTCTACCATTCTGAATTTTCGATGTATTCAAAGCTTCAGTCGACGACGAATCGAGAATCCCTGACGGATGACAGATATAGAGCACAGTCTTGTCATGATGCAATTACTTGCCAAATCCCTAATTTTTGCCTAGATTGCCCCAGTGTGAGGTGACCAATCTAGCGGGATGCAAATTCTTTTTCAATGTCTCTAACTTTTGCCTGGATTGCCCTTTCGGGTTTTCAATCCACCGAGACGCTCCTTTTTGCCTAAGTCGCCCTTTGGGGTGTTCGACTTAGCGAGCTATTCTGCTTTTTTTTTCTTTTTTTAGGCGAAGTATTTCTTGACTGCATCAGAATTCACAGGACGAGTGAACTTCCATCCATTGTTGTAAGTGTCAAAACATTGCCTGAAAAGGCTCTCTTGACCACATATGGACATTCATAGCTTGGAGTCCACTTGCCCCTGGAATCGGGCACGAAAAGACAAGACCTTCTTGAGCACAAAGTCATTTTCTCAGAACTTAAGACTTGACCTTCTTGTCGAATGCTATCTTCACTCTCTGCTGATATGACTGTCCATGACACATGGCAGTTGATCTCTTCTTTTCGATCGAATTCAGCATCAGCCAACTTGGGACTTTGAGGGTGCTACTTTTCCTTTGTTTTCTTTCTTTCTTTTCTTTTTTCTGATTTGATTTCTTTTGATTTCTTTTGATTCTGCACCCTCATCTTTCTTTTTTCTTCTTTTTTTTTTGTTTTATTGATGCCCCAGTTGGTTGTTCTGCTGATTCTCGAGATGCAGCTGAGTGATCTTCTTTTCTTGCTCAAGAAGTCGGGAAATCTCGTCAGGAATCCCTTCATCATCATCTTCGTCCGCTTCAAATACAGGGAATTCAAAATTGGGAGATGACGTCCGATCATTATGTTTAATGGGTTTGAGAAACAACCTGCATAAAGATTTTGATATGAAAAGCTCTTTGAAAATCAAACAAGACAATCGTTATGCAGATGAAAAGATTGCTTTTATTCTTGTTTTTAGGGTTTTTTTGTGATCACCAATTTCATGCAAAAAGCGAAAAGGGAAAACAAATGGAAAAACAAATGTTCAAACATGAATTTATTTGAAAGAAAATATCATTGCACAAAATGTTGCCAACAATGTCATCACTTCTCCTTTTGGCATAGGAGAAGGGTTTTTAAACAAAGTGATTATTACAAAGACTTATGAACAACCGTAGGAAAGCCCACAGTGACCCAATTGCGATAGATCCCACCGGGGATGAAAACTGTCAGTATCCTTTGCATCAGCAGCAAACAACCCTCTTTGTTGAAGATCTCAGAAGACAAGTCGACGCCAGCCCGGGACTTGTTATCTTCAAGCTTGATTATCACGGGGACCCAAGTCCTCAAAGCTCAGAATACCTGATCTGACAAGGTCCTGCACCTTACTTTTCAGCTGGAAACAACTATCCACGTCATGACCAGGAGCACCCGAATGATACACACAATGCTGTTCAGGCCTATACCACCACCGAGGGTTGACGGGTATAGCCGGCGGGTCTCTGGGAGTAATCAAGTTCCGCTTTATCAACGAGGGATACAGCTCGGCGTAGGACGTGGGGATTGGATCAAAAATGATCTTCTTCCTCTCATTACTTGTATTGGCTTGATTACCATTGTGAGGCTGGGAAGCCTGCTGCTGAGGACGATGTTGTTGACGCTGATGCTGCTGAGCTGGTCTTCTCTGTTGTTGTTGAGTTTGAGTTGCTGGGATCGTCACAGCAGCGGCCTGACGATACTGTCCTCTGTTTGCACTCCTCCGACGGTGCACAGCATTTGTTTCACTTTCTCCCCTTTTGGGTGCCCCAGAGGATGGCTTCTTAGAATCGGAAGAACTTGAAGAGCCAGGATGGCGAACCGGAGCGCGGGTTGCTCTGACATTAACAGTCTCTGCAGCAAGAGGCTGTTCACTGATTCTGATCCCCTTCAATTCATCGCCCACGGCATAATCATTGACGAGAATAGTGACAGCAGCATTCTCATGAACGGGTACATCCACTGGTGGAGCACGGTGGGCTGGTGGAATCACGGCTTCCAGTCTCTGGGCTAAGGCACGCAACTCCTCTTGCCCCTGAACAACCCCTTTCATCATGCTCATGAATTGGGCCATGTTTGCCCTCATCTCAGCCAACTCGGCTTGTACTTGATCCATGTTGCGTTGATGGTTGAGCCTCGTTGAGTAGCGGTGTGGTCTTTGATCAGCTATCCTGCCTCAACACAGGAACCCACAGTAAGAAGACGGCACAAGAACACCTGTTATGCAAATGATATGAGTATGATGTTAAATGATATGCATGATGCACATGATATGCTCATTTCTCAGGCATTCAAAGAGCCTGACCCATCCTCAAAAGATGGCAACCTGCAGCAACAAGAGAACAATACAGATACAGGGAAAATGAGAACAACAGGGAAATACTGACAACCTCATCTATACATAAGGGTAAAAAGGTCAATACAACCGAGTCAACAAAATATTCGAATAAACAGAGTACAGAGAAATGAATCCCTATCCAACAAGCCTGGAGGTGATTCTCAACAAAAAGATCCAAAGACGGAGTACAAGCAAATGAATCCCATCCAACAAGCCTGGAGGTGATTCTCAACAAAAAGATCCAAAGACGGAGTGCAAGCAAATGAATCCCATCCAACAAGCCTGGAGGTGATTCTCAACAAATACAAACAAAGATACAATCTAAGACAGACGGTCTTCCGGAATGAGGGTCTTCAGGTAATGGCACTGGTCTATCAACAGTGTGCATTCTGAACATTCTGGTAGAGGGGTGATCTTCTCTTTCAACTGTCTTCTGAGCTCCATGACTTCTCCTCCAAGGTAGTCCTCTGACTTCTGTCTCAACTCCATCTCTTTCTTCAACTGGACGTCTTTGTCTTTGAGCTGTTTCTCCAAGTCTCTGATCTTCTTCTGATGGTTGACTTCTGCTCTCTGTAGTCTCGAACACTCCCTATGCTCTGCATCCAACATGGATTCCATCTCCTCATATGATCTCTTCTTGCTTCTTGCTCTGCCAGCATCCTCTCCTTGCACTTCCCTGAGTTGATGGGCCAAGTGCAGCTTATCAGCCTTAGCTTTGTACAGCTCCATCTGGGCGTCCTGCTCCTTCTCTCTCAGACAACGACTCTCCATCAAGGCTTGCTTATAGTGCTCAGCAGGCACACTATCAGCAAGAACCAAAGGTGGTTGCTCCTGCAACGGCTCCATCCTACCATAGGGTAGCAGCAAAGTTTCCACTCTCTTCTTTACCCAATCGGTGTAATCAGGCATTGCAATGGCAAACTTCTTCCCTAAGACGGATCCATCCTTCGCTTCAACAAATTTCCAGGCTCTCCCAATCTGCTCCAATCTAACAGGGTCAGTACGCTTCTCAAAATACACACTCTCAACTATCTCAGCTTTAAGTGGCCTTCTACTCATGACAAACCCTAGCTGGCGAAGAGAAAGAACTGGGTTGTAATTGATGCAACCCTTGGTCCCCACGAGTGGCACATTCCGGAATTCACCACAACTCATGATAACATCCTTCACATCCATCCGGTATGACTGCCATCTGATGTCGTAGGAGGTGAGCGACATGACCCTCTGAGTCCACTTAAGAGTGCTCTTGGTATCCACAAATGGTCCACTGACAGGCAGCAGCGACATAAACCATCTGACCAGGAGAGGTAAGCAGCACCTGATGGCTCCACCCTTACCATGCCTACTGTGGATGGCATAGTAAGTATCAGCTAGAAGGGTTGGGACTGGATTCCCTCTGATAAAAATGCTGATGGCAGCATGATCAACAAAATTTGGCATACTGGGAAATAGAATGATTCCATATATCAAGGCGGCAAGCTGTGCGTGAAAAACTTCCCAATTTCCCTTTTCTGCTTCATCTCTGGCTACTCTCAACAGAAACTTCAATGGCAGACCCACTACTTCCCCACAGGGCTTCCAATTCTCACCGACTTCCTTGACACTCATTCGTAGAGCTCTGGCAATCAATCTGAAGTCAACCTCCTTTGGGACGTCCAAGAAGGGAGTCTGATGCTGAACCGGGACGTTCATCAGAATAGAGTACTCCTCGAGAGTAGGTGCTAGCTAATAATCTTGAAATGTGAAGCATCTGAGCTCTGGATCATAGAACTGTAGTAGTGTCTGCAGAGGCACCGGATCCACTACTGTCTTCAGCACTGTCAAGATATCTCCATACTGTCCAACGAAACTCTTCAGACGATCATCTGTCACAAAGCTACCCAACTCAATCAGTGAAGTCAACGGCTCACGATGGAAACTGTAGGAACAGGTCTTCCGCTTCGGCTCTGAGACTGTTGTCATCTCTATCAGTAGTTAAGCTCTGGAATGTACCTGAGAAATGATATGCATGCAGAGATTAGTTTTTTTTTCTCTTTTTTTTTTGATTGATTTTTTTTCGATTTTTTTTTACTGCGTTTCTTTTGAAAAAAATAAATATGCTATGATGCAAATGATGCAGACTGGACTGGCTGGTTGTGCAAATCTCTGATCACTAGGTCGAAGCTTCAGTCAAAAATCAGAACCCAAATCCAACTTAAAAGATCCAAGGTCAACTGAACACACTGTCTGAACACAAAGTCACCAACAGAACCAAGTCACCAACAGTACCTGTAATGATCAACCCTTCCCCACTCACGGGTGTAGTCTAGGCCAGGGTAAAGCTGAGAGAAACGCAGCATAAATAACCTTTCGCAGAATACCATCATATACACACCCGAAGTATGTAACGACGATACCCCACCAGGGTCTGAACTGCTCGTGATATCAATGTTCCGCTAAGTGGCGCAATACCACCCGCTTCCCATGAATCACTCTATTCCTAATCATCCTAGATTTCACTCATGGTCTGGGTATTGGACCTTTTACCTCAACTGACTCCCACCCCACAAAGAAAAACAGACAACCAGCCAGGCAGAATGAATAATGAATATGAATGCAAACATTAATGCACACAATCAATGCAATCAATAAATGAAATGAACAAATAATGAATGCAATAAATAAACACAGCACAAAGCAACCAAAACCCTAACCTAGATAGCGCTAGGAGAGACTCGCTCAGGGAAGATGGACCAGCATAGGTCAACGTCTCTATTTCCCCAACAGAGTCGCCAGCTGTCGCATTACGCGAAAAACCGGCGGGAAAAGAAGAAACAACAGAGCCGCCACCGTGCGTTATTTATCCCAAAAGAGGGAAAGGAAACGCTCGAAGTAAACCTAGGAAAGAACATGGTCTCGCGACCAAAGAGAATGGGATCGGGAGTCGGTTATGCGAAGGGAAGGTATTAGCACCCCTTCGCATCCGTCGTACTCGACGGGATCCACGCACAATAGGAAGGAAAATGGTTGCTATAACACTGCTCAAACACACACACACTGGCTGAAAGAGACACAAGAAAACAGACAAGACTGACTCGGCAGGATGTCGCGTCCTGGGCCTACTTAGTCTATCAGGCATAGACATCAGAGTCGAAGTAGTTCGGATTGGGGAAACGACACATGCTCGCTAGGATGTCGCATCCTATGCATACGTATCTTCTTGGACGAAAGAAGAATCAGAGCATTCGTAGCTCGGCTGACACGCACACAAACAAACACAGGAAAAGGCAAACGTGGAGCCTGAATGCCAATCACTGGACTTACATCAGCATCCGAACCAAAACGCATACAAACTGGAACCCAAATGCCACTCGATGGACTTACATCGGCTTCCAAGCACACAACAACATAACAAGTTAATAGGGAGTCGGGGACTCGAGCCTATAACTGTCAAGCACACACTCAAACAAACAGACAACAAATTGCTAAGGAGTCAAGCACTCGAGCCTAGCAACTGTCAAACGACACACACAAGAAGAAAAAAGGGCGCCCGGAGAGATCAACTCATCTCCTGCCTACGTACCTCATCTGGTATGAGGATCAGGGCGACGTAGTTCCCCTACGCAGGGAAAAAGGACTAGCTTAACCAGATAACAGAGGGAGACACAACACTAGGGAGACTACGACTCGAGCCTAAATGTTGTCATGCAAAGTCAACCCTAAGTTAAGGTTTCTAGCTAACTTGCACAGGAAGCAAGCCTATCCCAAACATGACTTGCACAGGAAGCAAGCCACACCAAACCTATCTTGCACAGGAAGCAAGGGTCTCGATTGCAACTAGGGCAAGAGAAAGGGGAGGTCTCAATCGCAACGAGGGCGAGAGAAAAAAAAGGTCTCAATCGCAACGAGGGCGAGAGAAGAGAATTAGCGTTAGTTGTTAGTCAAACTCGACAAGACATCGCATCTCGTGCCTACGTATCTCATCTGGACATGAGAATCAGAGTTGCCGTAGTTCGGCTAAACTATTTCTGTTGGTTTGTGTTTTTTAAGTGGACAACGTCACTGCACAATCTACCTGATGCTCGACCTTTGGAGACTTACTCATCTGTAGTAGAAGGAGTTAACGTATCCTTAAGAGGGGATGATGTTTGTTTGTGTTTTAGGAAAGCTCAAGCAAGAAAGGAAGTCCTATACGAAGGAACCGTGCTACCTTAATTGACATGCAAACGAGACTACGCGGAGTCTGACAAACCTAGGGGATACAATCACACCACACAAGCACATACAAGCACATACAGCATAAAATAAACACACCAACAAGGGGCTCAAACATGGGTTAGGTTTTAGTCGAGGGGTCATATCAACCTCAACAAACAAACCTCTGGAACGGGGTGAATGGTGCTCTTAACCTTGCCATTGAGGGGCTAAGGTGAAGCAGATGAAAGGAGATGAGGGGTGTGCCTCATTGCTCTTATCCCTGGTCAGGGAGAGCATTTGACAAAAATGTGTGGGTTCAGAAAGTGGGAACCCTTCTACACATTTGAAACTGACTCAACTGTACAATTGTACAAGATCTTGGGTTTGTATCTGCAATGCATCAACACAGTGGTGTGAGCAAAGCAGATGACACACAGAATAGCAGGGGATAGGTTGCATATCCCTTGGGTTCTGCCAATTGCATCTTCACTTAGGAGGTCTTTGACTCTATACAAGGACAAATGTAAACAGTCACAAACATTGCCTCTTAAGGAGGACTTCAGACAGTTGCCTGGCCAAGTAACAGGCCAGGTCTTCCAGACTACATGAAGTTAGGAAGTTATACCTCAATGCAAATTGCTTATACAAGCAAAGCAAAGAAAAAGTTCACAAGGAACTGAGCAACTAAAAGCACCTGAAATAGTCAAGCAGACATTAGTATACAACTTCAAACAAAGCAAAAAGAAACAGACATCAACAGTCAATGCAATTAACAAATGGGCAAAGCACAATGCTCAAGGCACATGAGCCAAGCAACCTACAAAACAAAGAGGTTAGCTCATGATAATCAAATGAACTCAATCAAATTGTAATGATCTCTTTGAAGCATTTGTAGCTTAACCTGAAAACAAGAACTCAAACATAAGCCACAGGACCACTAGGACAAGCCTAGGGTCAAAAATGAATGAGAAAGCCAAAACAACAATCAATGTCTAATCAAAATCAAATTCAAACATTTAGGAAGCAAACCCAATTGGTTTCATGTTTATATCATGCATCATCATCATTTTATAAGCAAAAGAAGTCAAAGCATGGCAAATGAGAGCTCATAGAAGTCAACAGCAAGACTTAACCCAAAAGCAAACTCAAACATTTCCAAAAATCACCAAATAAATCATGATCAATCCTAACACATAGCATGGTAAGCATGTCAAATTTCATCTCATTTGGATAAGTGGAAGGCAGTCAATGAAAATCAGAAAGTCAAAGCAATTTTGAACATGCTCAAAGAAGTCAACCAAACATGCATCAACTTGAAAAATTCATAAATCAGAGATGGCATATGATAAATGAATGGGACTAGAACCATGGCAAAGCTTAGGATGTCTAGCATTCACATGTAAAATTTCATGATCATCCAATAAAGTATGAGAATTTCACAAATGAAATGGCAACATGTATCACATAAGGTCAACATTTTGGTCAAACAGGGGATAAAATCTCAAACAAATGGAAAATGGCACAAATAATTCCAAGAAAAATCATGTGCAAACTAGACATACAATAGTAAGTTTATGCAAAAATTCACATCAATTGGAGGTCAGGAAGCATGTTAAAGAAAATCATGAAATTGCACATCAATGGTGTGACACAAATTGTCACACCCTAATTCAAAAATTCATAACTCCCAAACCAGATAAGATAAATTCATGAACTCTACATCAAAATCACCATGGAAGAGTCTAGTTTATGCACAAAAAATTCAGGGCCATTGGATATATCATCATCATTTCACAATTGAATTGGCAAGATGTACAAAATATGCATACATGTCAAAAACCCTAATGCCATTAAGAATTCAACCATCCAAAAAATCAGGAAAAATCATGATAAAATAATAGAGATCAAGCAGAGCATGATGCAAAAATTTTCATGAATTTTGGAATTAAAATGAGTGAATTATGATTTTTGGAAGATGAGGTATCAATTTGGAATAAATGAACAAAATAAACATGGTTTAATAAGTCAAAGTGTTGACCGGTGGCATTTTTGTAAATCTCACATGCAATTACCAAAACGCGGCGTACAGGGGCGAGTGAACGAAATGTTCTGATTGGCCCATGCCAATAGAACAGTAACAGCAAACATGCAACACGTGAAAATCAAACTTTCTGGAAATAATTAGGGTTTGAACAGCAAGAGTGAAGCTTCATCACTTCCACTCAATCGAAAAAATCAAAATGCCCAGAACATCAAATCAAGCATGGCATTCGAATCAGCAAGCATCATACATACATAATCCAACCATAGATTTCATTAAATCATCACAATCAAAACAAATCGAGCAAGAACATGTTCATGTAGTAAACTTCAAATCCATGTAAATCAGTGAATACTCAACCATTTCATGCAATCCATAGCTTATTAGAATCAGCAAGGCATAAACTATCTAAAGCATGGCATAATTTTGGAAAATGAGTGAATCGAAAACTAACCAAAAGTGAAGAGCAATCGAGCTTCAGTGGTTATTTGGCTGTTCTGGTTCAAAACAGATGAAGTTACAAGCTCCACAAAGTGAATGGTTGAGATGCTTTGGCTCAGTAAGGCTTGAAAATGCTCCAATCACGATTTGCCATGGAAGTAGCTTGAAGAAAACAGAACATGAGATGAACTTTCAGTTGGTGATTGATGCTTGGAAATGGCTTCCAAATGATGGTCAGATGATGAGACAACCAAGGATTGCTCGAGCTCTTTGGAAGTTTTGGCCAGAAAAATGCAAAATGGAAAAATGAGATTTGAGAGAAAATGAAGAATTATGTCTGATTGATGGCTGCTGCTAGGGTTGAAATGACAGAAAATAAGGTTATATACATCTGTTTAACATTGGCTAATGGAGTACTAAACATGATTAGCTCAAATGAAGCATTTTGCCAATTTGCTAAGTTTCAACCAAATGCACATGGAGGTGTGTGTTCTGCCCGAGTTTGGGCCTTGGGAAAGCTTCAAATAACAATTCAAACAAGTTCCAATTGGCCAAATGTCCTAAAAATGGTTATTTCACAAAGTCATTTTTGCACCATACTTGAATTTAATTAAGACAAGTCCAAAAAGGCCATTTTGCATGGTAAGGTTTTGGTACATGAAATTTACATTTTTGGAAAGAGGAGGTTAAATGTGGTTTGTTGGAAAAAACCTCACCAATTTTGGCCAAATGGTTTGAGAGACATGGCCTTTTGAAGTTCAAGATTTTGTGAAAATGATTTGATCATATCTTGACAACCATACATGGGAATTGAGAGTTCTTGGACTTTTTGGAAATGGGAGAACAAGATCTTCAACTTTCATGTTGGGAAAAAATTCATTTGAAGCTTGTATCAAGATGTAAGTTTGGGATCAAGAAGTTTCCATTTTTGGCAGTTAAAATTACAGGTCCAGTTTCTATTTTTGGAAATTTTCTGATTGGCTTCAAATTCTTCAATGATATTGTTTGCCATGATATATGAGGCCTATTGGGACATGAATAAGCTCTCTCAAACCAAATCCATCCATCAAAACCACAAAATCAACCACAGTTGACCAAGTTTGACTTTTCTAGGGTTTCTGACTGATTGTGCCTGGACTGATGACCTCTGAGCCTCCAATCTTTGACCTAAACACTTCAAATGGATCCTCAAGTCATGTGAACATGTTGGACCAACCCTAGGGCCTTGGCTCCTTGAGAAACACACTTGCTTGCTTGGTTGACTGATCTCCTGATCAGTTTGACCTAATTCTTGATTAGCTTGCACTTGAGGCAAATGGGGGCAATGCAATGCTATGCAGTGGACCATGATATGCTATGACCTAATATGAAAATGTATGTACAATGATAGGTGCAAATTTGAGGTGCTACACCAGCCTGGGATTTATTATCTTCCAGCTTGATCATTTGTCCTAAACCAGTAATTGCACCATGCTCGATAGCCAACTTAGCATCATTGTAGGAAGCAAATGAAGAAGGTCCTTTCCTTGAAGGCTCAGCAATAGATAAGGCTTGGAATGCAGTCCCAACTCATCCTCAGCATCTATGTAGGAAAAGGAAGATAAATGGCTTACCAAGAGAGCCTTCTCTCCCCCTATCACCACCAACTTCTTATTCTTGAGGAATTTCAACTTTTGGTGTAGGGTGGATGTCACGGCGCCTGCCTCGTGAATCCATGGTCTGCCAAGCAAGCAGCTATATGATGGGTGAATATCCATGACCTGAAAAGTGATATGGAAATCACTAGGTCCTATCTTGATTGGGAGTTCAACTTCACCAATCACAGTTTTTCTCGATCCATCAAAAGTCTTGACTACCACTCCACTCTGCCTCATGGGAGGCCCCTGGTAAGAAAGTTTTTCCAGAGTGGATTTTAGCAACACATTTAGCGATGACCCTGTGTCTACCAACACATTAGACAAAGCATCATCCTTGCAGTTCATAGAAATGTGTAGAGCCAAATTATGGTCTTTTCCCTCTTCGGGAAGATCAGCATCGCAAAAGCTCAAATTGTTACAAGCAGTTATGTTTGCAACAATGCTATCAAACTGTTCAATTGTGACATCGTGATCCACGTATGCCACGTCCAACACCCTCTGCAAAGCTTCATGGTGTGGCTCAGAATTCATCAGCAAAGATAGAACATATATCTTTGATGGAGTTTGAAGCAGCTGATCAACAACGTTATATTTGCTCCTCTTGATGAGCCTTGGCATCTCATCACAATCCTCTTTCAGAATGCCATTCTGGCCAACAGGGACAGGAGCTTTAGTAGATTTATCAACAATAAGTGCCAAATTTGGAGAAGAAGAAGTCCGCACAGGACTGGCAGAATTATCAACAGTAGTTCTCACAACATCTTCGTGGGGTTTCGGCGGCACCAAGAAAACACGACCACTGTGGGTCACACCACTAACATCGGAAATACTCACAACAAAGGTGGAGGGCAACTGTACCTCCTTCCCATCTTCGAGCATTACAACATTATATCTGTAGGGCATTGCTTTATCAGAAGAATACGGGACAGGGCCCGCTGGATTGATTATAAGAGATGGAGAAACCTTCTTCTTGCTGCCATCATACTTGACAACAACAGGTTCTGGTATTCTGAATACAGGAGAAATTACATCAACTTCATCCTTATTGCGATTCTGAAGTACCTCAATCATACCCTGATCCAGCATCTCTTGGATGTCTTTCCTGACTTGGCAACATCCTCTCTCATTGACTGTGCACACCTGGAATCTGTCATGGTCATGCTCATAATGACTGTATCCACATAACAGTTTGTGCATCTCGACCAAAGATTGCCTAATATGACTGGCATACAGGACTTTATATTTTCCAGGGTAACCCTGGACCATGTTCACAACAGATTTCCCATGCTCGGGCAATGGGTTCTTCTTGACATTCGTACCTACGTCCTCGAAGAACAAAATCCCACTTCTAACAAGGTCTTGCACCTTGGTCTTCAAGGGATAACAGTTATCCACATCATTTCCGGGATCACCAGAATGATATACACATTGTAGCTCAGGCTTATACCACCACTGAGGGTTGGTCGGTACAGTAGGTGGATCACGTGGAGTAATCAACTTTCTGTCTATCAATGAAGGATAGAGTTCATCATAGGTCATTGGAATTGGATCAAAAATGACCCTCTTCCTATCGTAGCTGGTGTTGGTACTTGTGTTGTTTTGAGGCTGGTAGGCCTGCTGTTGTGGATGATGTTGTTGTTGATGATGTTGTTGTTGTTGTGGTTGATGTTGATAATGTTGAGCTTCCCTGAAGGCAGGTGCTATATGAGCCACCTGGTGCTGGTTACTGGCAGGGCGAACAGTCTTCCTCTTCACAAAGAGTCTTCTTTTCATATGGGAAGGCACGACATGTGCCTCTCCCTCTTTCTTCTTTGCAAAGCCTCCATAACGCTTTGCAGAAGAGCCTTCATCTCTGGTTAGACGTCCTTCCCGGACTCCTTCCTCTAGCCTCATCCCCATGTTCACCATTTCAGTGAAGTCCGAGGGAGCACTAGCTATCATCCTCTCATAGTAAAATGAACTCAAGGTCTTCAAAAAGATCTTGGTCATTTCCTTCTCCTCGAGGGGTGGCACGATCTGAGCGGCCAACTCACGCCATCTCTGGGCGTACTCCTTGAACGTCTCCTTCTCTTTCTGGGACATAGCCCTCAGCTCGTCCCTATCAGGAGCCATATCAACATTGTATTTGTATTGCTTGACGAAAGCTTTGCCAAGGTCATTGAAGGAGCGAATGTTCACACTATCCAGACCCATATACCATATGAGAGCGGCACAGGACAGGCTGTCCTGGAAATAGTGGATAAGGAGTTGATCATTCTCGGTTTGTGTTGACATCTTGTGTGCGTACATCACAAGATGGATGAGAGGGAAAGTGTTACCCTTATACTTTTCAAAGTCAGGTACTTTAAGCTTGATAGGGATTTTAACATTGGGCACAAGGCATAACTCAGCAGCGGATTTACCGAAGAGGTCTTTCCCTCTTAGAGTCTTTAGTTTCTTGCGCAGCTCAAGGAAATGGTCATTCATAGCGTCCATTTTCTTATAAACATATGGGCCCTCAGATGGCTCAGAGTGATAAATGGTGTCTTCGACTCTCGGTAAAGTGTGTGCAACGACAAATGGCACAGCAAGGACCGGGCTAGATGCCGATAGAAAAGCAAAGGTTGGAGCAAGGCCTTTAGGCACGAAGTTTACGGGCATTCCCCAAGGGAACCCGGCTGGCATAGTTGGTGGAGCGAAATGAGCAGTGGCGGAAGGCACAATAGAGGAGGTTATCTCTGAGATGACTGTCCTCGCGGGAGGAGTTGCAGGTGTCGGAGAAGACTGGCTCTAAGTAGCCAGCACTGACTCCATCATGGCAGTCAGCCTAGCTACTTCCTCTTTCAGTTCTCTATTCTCTTGCTCAAGATGATCTATCATCTTTGGTAGATTTGCTCTGGTGTTATACCGGTGCGTCAGCTTGTCTTCAAAATAAATGAAGAACACAGAGTTAGACCACTGATCAAGAAGCCCTGAACAAAACCTGCTTATGCATATGATGCATGCAATGTTTGTGCATATGATTTGTTTTTTTAATCAGAGGAACTTTTAGAGATCTATTTGCAAATATTTGAAAATATTGATCTTTTTATACATATATGGAATAATCATAGTAATAATATTTGGAAAAAAAATTTACACCAAAGAAGTACAGTCTTGGTAACCAAATACAATACAAGAGAGAAGGAAAATAAACATCCTATGGAACCCTAGAAACAATCGTCCAAATCTCTCGAGACCGGAAGATAAGCTGCACGAAGCCTCTTCACCTCTCTCTCATAGGCTGCCTCCATATCTGCTTTCTCCTTGGCGAGTCGATCATACTTCCTCTTCCAAAACCTGGATGACTAAGGAAGAAGAGAAGTAACCACATCGTCAGGTTCATCAATAATCTGATGCTCCAGAAATTCTATCACATCATCTTTATCTCTGAGTTGCTGAAGTAGTTCCTCTCGCTCACGAACCCAAGCACGTGAACGGTCTTCATCCCTCAACTCCTCTACTCCTTGATTAGGGAGGGTTGAAGGCCCAACCACAACCATAGGTGTAGGTCTTGGATAGTCATAGGACATGCGGTACTCAGAAGCTCTCTTCCTTACCGAAGAGGTGTAGGGTTCCAAAGCAATACAATTCTTCGGACCAAGCTATTTCCTTCCCTTCCTATGAATCTTGCGCCAAGCGCGGACCATCCTGCCCTTCAAGTTTTGGGGATCTTTACCCTCTTGAAAGAACACACCTTCCAACAGAATTTTGTTAGGTTTATCCTTTAAGGGGAACCCAAGCTGACGGCGAGCCAAAATAGGGTTGTAGTTAATTCCACCGCATGTACCAAAAAGAGGTACATTGGAGAATTCACCACAAGAGTCAATAATCTGGACACCATCATATATACGGTTATACCAAAAGATATCATCATTAGTGAGAGACATAAGTCTCGTGGACCATCGTAGACATCCTTAGTTCTCCTTGAAGGCGAGCGTCTGAGGTAAGTGCGAAATAAGCCACTTGTACAACAGAGGCAAACAGCACACAATGGTACCACCACCCTTTGCATTCCTCATATTCAAAGAGAAATAAGTGTCACCCAACAGAGTAGGAATGAGATTAAGAGTAGAGAAAATCCTAATAGTGTTCACATCCACAAAAGTGTCGATGTTGGGGAATAACACTAGCCCATAGATGAGAAGTACAAATATGGCCTCAAAGGCGTCCTCACTCATGGCCTTCCCAAACAAAGTAGCTTAGGCGATGAGAAAATCAGATGGGAGACCTTGAATTCCACATTTGGTAGTCATATGAGCACCAATATCAGATACATCTATATGCAACAGATCAACAATCTCTTGGGAAGAAGGAACTCTCTCCAAGCCACTGAACGACAATTGATCCAGGATAGGTATACCCACAAGGTAGGCATACTTCTCAAGTGTAGGCAAAAGCTAGAAATCCGGAAAAGTGAAGCAACGGTACAGAGGATCATAGAACTGCACCAACACACTCATTAGACCTTCATCCACCTAAGTAGAAAGAATAGACAGAAGCTTCCCATGGCGAGCTTTGAACTCCAACGTAATACATAGGATGTCAAACTCCTTAACTCTTTCAAGTCGGGTTGTCTGAAACTGTACTTCTTTGTATTCCTTCTTTGCTTATCCATGTCTGAAAATTTGCAAATAGATCTCTTAAGTTCCTTGAAAATTTTCTCATTGTTGATGATATGGATGCAAATGAATGCATGAATGCATGGATGCAACAATCACACTCAAGGATCAAGCAAGTCACGCCACACAAAGGTCACGGGATGGATCAAGTCATCCTCAATATCAATCATCCATTTTGGTGGATTATGGTTTACACCTTATTAACACCCGAGGTCCATTGATATTAAGGATATACGAGAACAGATCAACCGTGAATCAAGGGTTTGTTGCAAGTCACGAGCATGGAGTCTCGGTTATGAACCACCCAAAGGGAGTGTACTATGGTTAAACCTGACAATCATGTTCTACAAGAGGTCCACATAGTCATCGTCTCATCTTTCGGATATTATCGGATAAAACGACTACTCGTATTCCAAAAATATTCTCAAGAGAGACTCTTATGAGTGTAGTATCGGGTAACAATCATATCAAATCTTACATTTGAACGACCTTCGCAATACATTCTAAAATAGGCCAAGATGGGCTAGGTAATCTAAGGTCCTTGGCTTCTAAGGTTTATATTGGAAAGAGTAATGCCTAACCATGACTACTCGTGTGACATTATTGATCCCAATAAGACCTCCACCAAGTGAATGGGCTTGCAAGTCAACATGCTAAGGAATAACTCCACACAAGTCAACAAGACTATGCCATTCTTCTATCATAAGTGCACTTGAGTTCGGGTAGAGAACTCATCTCACAAGAGACCACCAAGCACACAAGCAATTGATATATCGAGCAATTCATACATTACAAACAATACAGTCATCCCAAATTTGCACAAAAATATGTCACAAGTAAATATAAACATACAATACAAAAAGGCAAAAAGTAGGATAAACCCACTAGGAAGTTCTTGATCCCCAGCAGAGTCGCCACTTTTCTGTAGCGGGGTATTTTTTACCTTTAGATTTATTGACTAAATCAAAAGTAAATCATACAATTCGAGTCGCCACCGCACTTCTATTTATCCAAATGAATGGTTAGAAAGCGAACAAAAACCGAGAAGTTTTATCAAATCAAAAACTAATAAAAATGTCAGAGATCTGGGTAAGGGGGTTGGTTATGCAATGGGAAGGTTTTAAGCACCCAAAACATCCTTAGTACTCTAAGGGAGCCCTTTTTGCAAATGTGTATTGTAGATTGGTATTTGTGAAAATATTTGTGCAAACATGATTCGGGAGATGAGAAAAGAATATACAAATTATTTACAATTTTGTTGTTTGAATAGCTGAACCCATTGCCTATGTACCATCACAAAGGTAGGATCAAAACCTCGTAGTTCGGGGTAAAAATCTCAGAACAAGTTGGTGAATTGATTTGTCAAAAGCCTTAAGGTCTTTTGTTATCAAAAGGAGAAAACTCAACCTAAACCAATAATCCACCATGTGAGGAAAGCTTCAACATACTAGTGAGGGATCCACCCTATAATAAGTATGGAAGACTTATAGTCCAATCACTAAGGATAAGGTGAGGTTTACATCAACCACTATGATAACTCAAACGTATGGCTAATGTTTATGAAAAAAGTTTTAACAAAAGATGGTCATTGGAACCACAAAAATCACTTGAAGTGAGTTGTATTTACAAGTTAGGAGTATTCACAAAATGAGGTCAAAATATGAATTAAGGTTCATTTACAATGGGTATTAGTGAAAAGAGTTTGAAAAATCAAAGGCATATGGCCTAGGTTTCTAGTTTTGAAAACAATATCAATGTTTGCACAAAAATGAGTTTGGCTTGGGTTAGAGTGGATAGAAGAAGAGAAGGGCTAGTCCTAAACATGCAAAGATGAGAGAAGAGATAAAACCCTTGGAGTTCCTTTCTTGAGATCATAGAGATGATTCAAGATGTTCCTTTCCTTTGGACTTAGTGTCGTATTACGCGAAAAACCGGCGGGAAACGAAGAACAACAGAGCCGCCACCGTGCGTTATTTATCCCAAGAGAGGGAAAGGAAACGCTCAGAGTAAACCTGGAAAAAGCATGGTCTCGCGACCAAAGAGAATGGGATCGGGAGTCGGTTATGCGAAGGGAAGGTATTAGCACCCCTACGCATCCGTCGTACTCGACGGGATCCACGCACAATAGGAAGGGAAATGGTTGCTAAAACACTGCTCAAATAAACATCTATACGGGCTGAAAGAGACACAGGAAAACAGACTGAAACTGACTCGGCAGGATATCGCATCCTGGGCCTACTTAGTTTATCAAGCATAGACATCATAGTCAAAGTAGTTCGGACTGGGGAAACGACACATGCTCGCTAGGATGTCGCATCCTATGCATACGTATCTCCTTTGGACGAAGGAGAATCAGAGCATTCGTAGCTCGGCTAACACGCACACAAACAAACACAGGCGATGGCAAACGTGGAGCCTGAATGCCAATCACTGGGCTTACATCAGCATCCGAACCAAAACACACACAAGAAGGCAAACGTGGAGCCTGAATGCCAATCACTGGACTTACATCAGCATCCGAACCAAAGCACACACAAAAGGCAAACGTGGAGCCTGAATGCCAATCACTGGGCTTTCATCAGCATCCGAACCAAACACACGCACACTGGAACCCGAATGCCACTCGATGGACTTACATCAGCTTCCAAGCACACAACAACACAAAACAAAGACACAGGCAGAAGAAAGGTCTCGATTGCAACTAGGGCAAGAGAAAGGGAAGGTCTCAATCGCAACGAGGGCGAGAGAAAAGAATTGGTGTTAGTTGTTAGTTAAACTCGACAAGACATCGCATCTCGTGCCTACGTATCTCATCTGGACATGAGAATCAGAGTTGCCGTAGTTCTGCTAAACTATTCCTGTTGGTTTGTGTTTTTTAAGTGGACAACGTCACTACGCAATCTACCGGATGCTCGACCTTTGGAGACTTACTCACCTGTAGTAGAAGGAGTTGACGTATCCTTAAGAGGGGATAATGTTTGTTTGTGTTTTAGGAAAGCTCAAGCAAGAAAGGAAGTCCTATACGAAGGAACCGTGCTACCTTAATTGACATGCAAACGAGACTACGCGGAGTCTAGCAAACCTAGGGGATACAATCACACCACACAAACATATACAGCATGAAATAAACACACCAACAAGGGGCTCAAACATCGGGGCTAGGCTTTAGTCGAGGGGTCATATCAACCTCAACAAACAAGCCTCTGTATCGGGGTAAGGTTAGCTCTTAACCTTGCCATTGAGGGGCTAAGGTGAAGCTGATGAAAGGTGAGTGAAGATGAGACTTCACAGCTCTTATCCCTGGTCAGGGAGAGCTTCAGACAAAGGAGCGTGGGTTCAGAAAGATGGAACCCTTCTACGCTCAAGACTCTGACTCGATTGTACACTGTACAAGATCTTGGGCTTGTGTCCCAATGCATCAACACACAGCCGTGCGAGCAGAGGGACGACTCAACAGAATAGTGGGAGATAGATTGCATATCCCTTTTGATCCACCAATTGCCTCATAGAGGTCTTTACCTGCTTGGGCACAAATGTAAACAACCACAAACATCGCCTCTTAAGGAGGACTTCAGACAGTTGCCTGGCCAAGTAACAGGCCAGGTCTTCCAGACTACATGAAGAATAGAAGTCCTACCTCAATTGGTCTAAAAACCAAGCAGCAGCAAGCAAGTTCTTAAAGAACTGTAAGCGACTAAATGTACCTGAAATCAATCAAGTATCATCAGTACTCAGACAAACCAACAATAAACAGCAAAAGTCAATCTATACAGACAACACAAGTTAATGCACATAAGTGCAAGCTATAAGCTCAAGCTCAAGCATCAATCCCTACAAAACAAAGTCATGTTAGTGGACAACATCAAACAAATTCAATTTAATCAACTTGCACTTTTTCCCTTAAGCTTTTTGCCTTTCAACCTGAAAATCCACACCAAATGTGAGAAACTAGACCACTAGGCCAAGCCTAGGGTCCAAAAGGGATAAAAAATTCTAAACAGCAAGTAATATTCAACCAAAATCACATTAAAACAATTCAAAAGCAAATGCAATTGGTCCCATGCTCATACCATTCACCATTATCATTTCATGCACAATTTAACATCAATCATGCAATTTGCAACACCAAAAGACCAAACAGAACTATTTCACTCAAAAGCATACCAAAACCCTTCAATTAATTCCACAAAAATTCACACCAAAACAGGACATATTCAATATATAGCATGTCAATCTTCAGATCAATTGGACAAAAGAAAGTAGGTCAATGAAAATCAAAAAGTCCAGACACATTTATACAAGCCACTTCAAGGCATCAACACAAGCATCATATTCAATAATTCATAAAACAGTGATATCACATGGGAAATTAATGGGACTAAAGCCAAATGGAAGCTACACATGTTAGGAACCACTCCACCAAATTTCATTATCATAGGATTAGGGATGAGGATTTAGCAACATATGTAAAATTGTCACACAAACAAAGCCCTAAAATTGCTAAACAGCAATCAAAAATCCTAATCAAATAGAAAATGGATCAATTAAATCCACAAAATTCATGTTGAAAGTTAACATATACATTGTATCTCATGCAAAAAATCAGAGCCATAGGCCTAATGGAAGCATGGTAAATTAATTCATGAATTCAGCATATCATAGTGTGACACATATTGTCACACTCAAATTGAATAAATCATATCTAACAAACCAGAGGTCCAAAAATCACAAATGATATACCAAAATCTCCAGAAATGTGTCAAGAATCACCATATGAAATTTCATTCAATTTGGATAATGTATGAGTATTTCATGTTAAAAATGGTGAAACATACAAAAAATGCACACATGATAAACATCCCTATGCCAATCTAAAATTCTACCAAGCACAACATGAACTATTATACCTAAAAAATTCTAGAGAAAAAATGGGATTCAACAAAAAAAATGCCACTTAATTTGGACTTAAATTGAATTTTATATGAATTTTTTAAGATTTGTTAATTTTATTGAATATTTATTTAAGGGAATATGAATTAACTTGTTAATGGTACAGTGGATTAATTATGGAATTGTTATTCAGCAGTGGTACTTCCGTGAATATACTAGCCTTGCCAAAAACGCGCAGTATCATTTATTTGCTGGCGGCTTCCTATTGGCTAGGCTCGGCGGGAAACGGATTTTCGAAATGGAGCCCAGCCAGCACGGATCAAAAGCGAAAAAAACCAGAAACTCAAGCTGTTCTTCGCGCTTCAACACGTTCATCATCTTCATCAATTGCAGATGCGGTTACGAGCAAATCTCAATGAAACTACGCAAACAATACACCGTTCTCTCCGTCTCTCAGCGTAGGTTACAGTTATGGCAACGAAAACGTCTATAAGTTAGCATGCAAAAAGATCTAATCGAAAGAAGTTTCACACGCAAATATTCGGATCAACATATCTAGCTCAATACTTAACGGAATCGCGCGATTCAAACGGCAGAATGATCTATGTTCAACGATCTATCTAAGCCATGCATTGATTTCACGAATTAAAGATTTCGAAAAATCACCTTCTTGAAGTGCAGCCGTGAAATCCTCGTGTTTTTGGATCCGATTCTTGCAAACAGATGAAGGATGATGATTATGAAGGTGATTGGTGAAGAATTCTTAGCTCAAAGATGCACGAAGAAGTGTAAATTCGCAGCTGCCATGGAAGTGTGGTACTTTCAACAGTGGAGTTTTTGATCGGTTCTTCCTTCAATTCTTGAAAACAGAACTCGAATATTACCTGCACACGAAGAATCAATGGAAAAAAGGCCAGAGCAATGAAGAAATTCTTGAAAAAATTGATGAAAAGTGTTACGTGAAAAATGGAGAAAGTGAGAGAATTTGAGAGTTTTTTGGATGAATCTGAAAAAAATTATTATTGGTTAGTGATTACAGTTACAATTATCTATTTATACCTCTCCCTAATCCAAAATTAATTAAGATTAAGCAAAATTGGAGAATTAGTGTTAAGTGCAAATTTCACCACTTTGGCCAAAATGCCCTTGGTTAATGCAGCTGATTTTTCTGTCCAAACTTGGTTCCAACAGGTCACAAATGACATTTAGAAATTGTTGCAAAAAGCCCCATGCCAAAATTCCAAATATTTTGCAAGTTGGACCATTTTGCCCTTGGATTTTAATTAGTGCACTTGAAAAATGGCCTTTTTATGTGAATGCTTTTGGAAAAATGTGGTGATGGATTATGAAAGTACACATTAAATGTGATTTGCTCAAAGAAAAACCATCCAATTTGGCCATTCCATGTGAGAGTTATGCCACTTTGATTTCGGGCATTTTTGGAAAATGACTGGACCATATCTTGCTAACCACACAAGGGAATTTCAAGTTCTTTGACTTTTTGGAATGGTGAGATCAAGATCTTCAACTTTCATGTTGGACAAAATTCCATTTGAAGCTTGTATGATGAAGTAATTTTGGGGAGAAAAACTTTCCATTTTGGGCAGCTGAAATTACAGGTCACCTGCCATTTTAGGAAACTTCTTGTCTGACCTCCAAATCTTCAACCTTGGTCTTTGATATGTCAAATGAGACTAGTATGGACATGAATGAGGCCCTTCAAACCATCTCACACCTTCCAATCCATAAAATCAGGCACAGTTGACCACCGTTGACTTTCTAGGGTTTCTGGTTGACTGAACAATGACTGATGACTTCTGAGCATCCAATCTTTGGCCAAATCACTTCACAATGATCCTTAGACCATATGAGCTTGATAAATCCACCCTAGGGCTTTGTCTCAATGAAAATAGCACATGCTTGCTTGTTTGACTGATTCTCCTGATCAGTTTGACCCAATTTGTCAACTGAGCCTGCACTTGGGCAAATGGCTATGCAATGTTATGCAATGAACTATGTTATGTTAATGACCTAATCATGAAAATGAATGTACAAAAGGTAGGGTGCAAATTTGAGGTGCTACACTTAGTAAGCAACAAGCAATCAAAACAATTAAACATTCAAGCTCCTAGGATCTCCACTTGGCTTGTCTTTCTTAGCTTGGCTACTCATGAAAATGGTCCTTCTTACTATCTCAAGTTTGGAATCCCTATAACACAAGAACAAACAATCAAAATGTTCACAATGAAATAAGAGGAATGGACAAAGGATGAGTTTAGATTAGAGGTCCTTTCAAGTCAACTTTCAAGATTTAGCATTCTAAAGGCATGAGGCCTAGTTGCTCTTCAACAAGTTTAGCATTCTAAAGGCATGAGCCCTAGTTGCTCTTGAACTCCATTAAGCATAGGTAAGGTCCTAATTCTAAGTCATTTCTCCTTTTTGTATTCGGTTCACACAAACAAAGACAAAACAATCACAAAGTAACAAATATATTTATTCGCAATAATGAGCTCAAGTGAGCAAAAGGAAAATGGCATAAACATAAAATATATGCTCAAGTGAGCAAAGGGAAAAGGCAATATGAATAAATGAGAAAGAAATTAAATTGCATTAAAGTAAATTGCAAGAATTAAATGCTTGAATTAAACTTAGTGTTAGTAGTTAATGTTAGTGTGCCATAAGGCAATTTAGCGTTATGTTAAGCAATCTTAAGTGGACTAATGTAGTAGTCACACCTATCTGAGGCCGATCAATAAAACTATAGGCAAATAAACACAAGTTAGAGATCATGACTAGTAAGCCAAGCTCCTACAACTTGCCATGCCAAAAGAAAGAAGAAAGACCTTGTATGGATTTTAAATTTTTTGCTTGACCAAGAAGCAACCTATCTTGGACACAAAGCAATTCACTTGATCTTTGATCAAGTTGAATTTGATTTGGATCAAAGAAGGTTAAGTCTCTCATATGTCAAGGCTAACTACAAATCATTAACTCATTGGCCAAAAGAAAAAGAAGAAGATGAAGATGAATGAAATGAATAGAAAATGAGAATTCAAATGACATAACCAAAACACAATGAGCAAATGTGAATGGAACCATCATCAATCAATGGTAAACAGAAGTGAAATGAATATTAGAAGTCAACAAAAGTCAAACATATTTTTGGTATTTTTTTGGAATTAAAATAGTACATCAAATAAAATGAACAAAGTATGGTCAAACTTCAAATTCAATTTAAATTAACTTGGATAAGTCCAATTGAATCATCATAAGTCTAACATGGTCAAACAAGGTTTGACAAATTTTCTCAACATTTTTTGAAAATAGAAACTATTTTAAAATCAATTAAAAGCATTAAAATATAACACAAATGAATTAAAATCTCAAATAAATCTCAAATCAATTAAGAAATTGATGAGAATATTTTCATAGACTTATCATGATCCAAATGTGTTAAGAAAATATTTTTGGAATTTTTGGATATCAAAAAATAATTAAAATGAATTAAAAGCTATCAAAAATAAAATAATTCACAAAAAATATTATATGGAATCACAAAAATAATAAAAAATTATATTATGAAACTAGATTTTAAAAGGAAAATTTTGCAATTGGTCTCATATTTTTGTGATTCCAAATAAAAGAGTTATGAATTTTTGAAAATAAAAGGAATTAAAGAAAATAAAACAGAAATTAGAAAAATAGAAAAAATCAGGAGCGCATGATTCAGCTTCATTAATTGACGTGGACAATTAAGTGGTCTAGAAGCGCGCGTGCATGGTGATCATGAGTCAAGTGCATCACACCATGAATTAAAAAAAGTCAAATAGAACAAAGGCAGAGATTAGATCATAGGAGTCAAATCCAAAGGCCAAGGAAGTTCCACGCGGGGACGGTGGTGGAAACCACCGTCTTCTCCAGTGAGCCAACAGAAACCGGCCACCAGTTGCAGGTTTTGCAACCTCAATCAAATTGGACGTGCCTCATACCAAATTAAAGCTAGGGTGATGTACATCACCCCTGTAACCTTGGATTTCTCTCAAGATCTCTATGGAAGGAGAAATCTGAGATGGAAAATCCAGGTGTTCAATCTGAAATGCATCAATTCACAAAATCAAAGCCACCATTGGCTTGCCTCTCATACGAGGACTTCAGAGAACCAAACAAACATAAGCAAATCACAATATATGATGAGATTAAGATCAAAACAGTTGAGATGTAAACCTTTGAAGTGCAACTTTGATGAGAACGATCCAACCAAATTCTTGCTTGCAGTTTGATCTTGAGGTATGGTATGAGTGCAAGGCTAAGGAATTAGTATGGAAGATCAATTGATTTTGTTGAAATTCAAACTTGAAATGAGAAATGAAAAATGAGAATTCCTTTGGTATGGTTAGGTTTCCAATTCTCCAGAGCTTCAGGTTGATTCAAGGATGGATATTGAATGAAGCAAGCATGCTATTTATAGATAAAGTGCAAGCAAAGAGGTGAAGAATCCGTGTGCATGAAGCTTTGGGTCCTTCATGCATGGGCCTGTACAGGCGCATGTGAGGCCCAAAATCTAGTGGAAATACAAGCTGAACACATTCCAAGTTGAATTGGACGTGTGGTTTGAATTACAATTGCTTGTGTATAAAGTTTCAACATGAATTTCATAATTAGGCATAAATGTTCCCCTCTTCGAAAGTCACTCATGAAAAATCCAAACATAAGCATGCGAGTAATGGTTGGAAAGGTCTTGACATAAGGAACAAAAGTTATGTTGGGCAAAATCCATTTGGAGTTTGGAAAATTGTGAAAACTGGTCATGAAGTTTGATGTACAAAACATGTCTTTGAAAATTTTGCCAAAAGTGACCAACTTCAAGCCTTTCTGTTTCAATGATTCAAGATTCAAATGGAAAAACCTTCAACATCAAAGTTGTATATCTTTTCAATATGATAAATTTGGACATAAAGTTTGCATCATTTGGATTTTTTATGAGAAAGTTATGGGCACTTGAAGTTGGACTTTTTCACATTTCAATGGTTTTGGTCCAAAGTGACCTATAATGTTTTGTATTATCACATGTGTTTATTTTAGGATTATGAAACTTTGTCCAACATAACAATTGAAGTAGACATCTTAAGATTTCTAATTCAATTAGTATCACCTCAAAATAATAAAAAATGAAGGAGTTAGGTCCTTGGGAAGTTGACCCAAAATTAGGGTTTCAGTCAAAATGACCTATAATGTTTTTAAATGAATGATGACCTTACAAGTTTCAAATGGATTTTTGATGAACATGAAAGTTTCTCATATGGTTTTTAAGAACATTGTTTCTCTTGGGGTCATCTTCATTTGACAAACACATCAAAAGTTAGGTCTCAGTGGATTTCAGATTGGTCAGATGATTTAACTGGTCAACTTCTCAAGTCCAAACTTCAAATCTTGATGAATGAATGATTGAGGATACTCACATAGGCTCATATATGCATAAAATGATGAATGAAAGAACTTACCTTGATTGAATTTTATCATAGGTTGACGTTGCTTCCTGAGCAAGGCAAAGTCAATGCACAATTGAATTAGGGTTTCCTTGGGAAACAATCCTCAAGCCCCTTGGTTTATCTTGATCAAATTGGAAAATTGAGATACTTGGGAGACATATATGATGATTTATATCCTTGGGAACCATTGTCATGCTTGATTTCATCTTCATCTAGCCACTTCAATGAGCATAGGAGCCTCCTAGGAGCAAGGGCATATGTGATCACTTGAGCTTCAAAACAAAACAAGTTAGTGACATATTTTTGTGCTTTTGGGTTAGTAAAAAAAATAAGAAAAGAAATAATATACAATTCGAGCATGCTTGGTGGTCTCAAACCAACTCACACAAGTCCCAACCCAAGGGTAAGGAGCCACACATGCTATAATCCTTGAGGCAATGCAATAAGCAATGATATGATGCCACGAGGGATCTTAGGGTCAAAATTAGGGTCTTACAACTTCATGTGTTCCTTGAAATTAAAAAACAATAAAAAAACATTGCATTTCATGCATCATATGCATAATAGGTTTTTCTTCCGCCAAATGTCTTATCAGTTCCTCTTTTGTGCATCAGCCAAGCTGACTCATCGATATAATACTCGTGCTAATTAATCGAGAATCATGAAGCATCTAGAGCAAGAGAACCGAAAGCTGAAGGACGAGATCGCCAGATTAACGGTGCTAACGGAATCTGTCATTGTTGCACAGAATCGGTCTTCACCAACTCCCGCAACTCCTCCTCCTCAAAGGACTGTCATTTCTGAGGTTGCTACCTTAACTATCCTGGTTGTTACTGTCAATCAGTCTATGCCAGCTGGATTCCCTTGGGGAATGGCACCCAATTTTGTGCCAGAAGGGTATGCAGCCACATTTGTTTCCATGCCGACATCTAGCCCGGTCATGTCAGTACCGCCTCTAGTTTTTCACATTCTTTCTCTTGTTAATGATACTATTTACCACTCTGAGTCGTCTAAGGGCCCAGATGTATATGAGAAGATGGATGAGATGAAAGATGAATTGCTTGAGCTGCGTAAAAAGTTGAAGACTCTGAGAGGGAAAGACTTGTTTGGGAAGAGTGTTGATGAACTCTGCTTGGTCCCTAATGTTAAGATCCCGATGAAGTTCAATGTCCTCGACTTTGAAAAGTATAAAGGGAATACTTTCCCGCTGAGCCATTTTGTATGGTATGCCAAAAAAATGTCTACTCAAACTAATAATGATCAGTTGCTAATTCACTATTTCCAAGACAATTTGACTGGAGCTGCTTTAAGATGGTATATGGGGTTGGACAATGCAAGCATCCGTACTTTCAATAACTTAGGCGAGGCCTTTATCAAGCAATATAAGTACAATGTGGATATGGCGCCTGATAGAGACCGGTTGAGGTCAATGTCTTAGAAAGATAAGGAGACATTCAAAGAGTATGTGTAGCGGTAAATTCATGACCATTAAGCTATGGATAAACTTAACGTCAATAAAACCAGAGTCGCCACCGCGCTTTTATTGTTTCCAAAGGAAAAGGGAAAAAGTACAAACAAAACCCAAAGATAAGATGTTTTCAAATCGAAACTAATAAAATTCCAGAGATTACAGGTAAGGGGGTTGGTTACACAAAGGGAAGGTGTTAGCACCCAAAGTGTCCTAGGTACTCATAGGGAGCCCTTTTTATGTATGTATGTGTTTTTAGCATAAATGATGTTTGAGAAAAATAGAGGTTGGGGATGAGAAAAGAATTCATTGATTATATTTTTGTGTTTGACAAGATCTTCATACTTGTTCCTACGTACCAACATAAAAATGAGGGATCAAAACCTCGTAGTTCGTGGTAACAATTTCAAAATGAGTGAGTTATTTTTAACAAAAGTTATAAATTTAAAAGAGGCACAAATGGGGCCTAAAAAAATTTGAATGAGTGTTAGTTCTTTTTATCTTTTGAAATTTTAAGTCAATATGATTAGATTCATTTTCAAGTTTGATTTAAGAAAAGAGTTTAAAATGCAATGGCATAAGGCCAAAGTTTCTAGTTTGCAATGAGGTCTAAGTTTAAAAATCACAAGCAAAGAAGATTTTGAAAAGAGGGAGACATTTGAAATTTAAGAAGTGGGAGGAGATGAAGAGACTAATCCTAAGCAAAAATTTAAAAGTTAAGAGTTGAAAAGATCTGACAAATAGGATGCAATCCAATAGACAAGAATGTCATATAGAAATTCACTTTTCCTTTGGAATTTAAAATCAAGAAATATCAATAAGCAAGCAAGATGAAGAGCAGGGCATCAAATAAAGATAGCCACATCTAAGCTAGAAACTTCGTAGTCTTCTTCATAATATTTCCCATGTATCAGATGGCATACTCCTTGAATGGATCAGAATAAGGCATTAGACACAGGTTCAAAGTAACATTTGCATCAAGACCATGTTGCAGATGAACTCAAGTGGATCCCAATACTTGCATCAGATGAAAGCTCACATCACAATGACTCGTTTTTAGAAATGTTGGCAATGGCCAAGTCCTTTTGCATAGGGAATGTTGCCTAATTCTAAGTCCAAAGCTTATATCAAATCCAACAGTCCACACAAACATTTTTTTTAGGGATTTTTGTTGTTTATTATGTACTTTAAGGTCCTAAGACCACAAACACAAACAATGTACACAAACAAATATATACAATCACAATATATGGCTAAAGTGACCAAAGTGAAAATGACATAAAAAATAAACAAGTTAAGTGATATGTATAATGGAAAATGATAAAAGGCTTGAATTTAAAGTGCATAAAAGTAAATGACTTTGAAATTAAAAGTTAGTAAAATGTTAGTTAATTATAAGTTAGTGGAGTTTTGCTTTTCAATTGTTTAAGTCATTCTTTGGAGAACACTCAACCCTCTATTCACAAGCATGGATCCTTGAACCAAGACATCTTCCAAAGGAAGGAAAAAAGGCCAAGTTTCCATACAATACCATGAAACGGGGAGACTTACAATCTCACTTACTAGAATGCTATGCCTTTTGTATCAAAATTTAGCGATATGTTAAGCAATCGTAATTGGACTTATGTAGAAGTCACAACTATTTGAGGTCGGGCAATAATTTTTTTGGTGTTAATGCATGTTAGAGATATGGTATAATGAATCATACTCCTAAAATATACCACACACAAAAAGAAAATGATCAAAGGGTGGACCTAATCTCATTCATACTTGTATTGGTTCATGAACCAATTAGCGTTAGGATATTGAGATGTCATTGGCCAATAAGAGGAATGGGATAGAAAGGGATTGAATATGAAGAGGGAGGGGAGATGAGACAAACACAAATTGGTCATGGGATGAGTTTTATCAAATTAAAATCATTCATTCATTTTGGGAGATGAAATGTACATTTCATCAATCCCTTAAATACAATGATTTTAATCCAACAAAAGTCAAATCAACCTTGACCAAGACCCAAACACATAGTCAAAATTTACAAGTCAATAAAAATGGCTCAACATAATTTATTCATAATTAAGAAATTAAGAATCAAATTAAAAAGCATTAAATTAAATTATGTTTTATCAAAAACCTAAAACCTCTTCAAAACACCAAATAAATGGCCAAGAGATTTATCATAGGGCAAACAAGTTCAAAGGACCTTGGAGCAAAATTTGGACTATTTTTGAAAAGTCAGAAGTATTTTTAAACAATTAAAAATATACACAAAAACAATTAAATCATGAAAAATAACAATATTGATCCAAAAAATAATTTTAATTCAGAAAATGAAAGAGAAAAATATTTGATTTTTTTTTATGAAAGTCCCATATTTTTTGGATCAATAATGAAATTAATATGAATTAATGAAAATAATGCAAATAAAAGAAATTAACAGAAATTCAAAAAAACGTGGACCATCTGATCTCCCTCATTAATTGAGGTGGTAGATCAGATGGATCAGCGCGCACATTCCACATGGATCTAAGTCAACTGAGAAGCACATGTGGTAATCAGAACCAATGCATATGATTAAAACAATTTAAATGGATCATATGGTTGAGATGTTTCCAACCCATTGCTGAAGCCAGAGCTCCGGTCTTCTTCTCCGGTGGATCTCACCGGACTGGTCCACCTTCAACCATCACCAAAATAAAAAATCAAGACATGGATTTAAAGTAAAAATGCTCAGCATCTCGAATCTGGCCTCAATTTCGTCTAACTCCAAGTATATGAGAAGATACAGGGAGTTGAATTTTGAGGATCATGAACTGAGTTACTTCGATTTGACCTCAAAGCAACTCAATCTTGTTGCCTACATTGGTAGGGCTTCAGACAACCAAAAATCAACAAGAATAGTGGAGAATTGAGAGAGAATCAAAGAGGAGAATTTTCTGAAAAATCACCTTCGAGTTGATCCAATTTCACTTGATCTTGATTTGGGTTTGATTGTTTTCTCCTCCTCTTGCTTGCAGAAACCAAATGGAATGAAAATGGAAGTGAATTTCTGGAGTTTGAACTTCCAAACAGATGGTGAAGTTCAAGCTCGATTTCAAGAGAAATCTCAAAAAATTCTATGGCAGTGAGGGTTTGCAATAGTCTAGCAAAGCTTTAGCAAGGTGTTGATGATGAATATGAAGCCTTAAGCTTGTTTAAATAGGCAATGTGTTTGATATTTGCACCACTTGAAAATTGGATAAAATGAGCAACTTCCTTGCATGGGTGTATGGGAAATCATTTAGGCCTCAAGAGTGATGCAATCCACTTCCAAATCATGTACAAAGTCAGCTGAAACCATCATGTGCAAGCATCCAAATGGAAGTGATCATGTGAAGTTCAATCTTGCCAAAACACTTCCCATAATGAAGCCATACGCAAGTCCTTAAATTTTAGTTCAAATGGGATGATATTGGATGTTTTGGAAAGGTGAGATCAAGGGGAACAACGTTCATGTTGAACACTTTTTTATTTGAAGCTTAGATCATGATGAATTTTGAGGTGTAAGTTTGGAAATCAAACATATTTGAAAATTTTCTAAGTCCCAAGTCAAATGTTCACTTCTTCCACCCTGAATAACTTTTTCTATGGACTTCAAATGAGACAAGTTACTTCATCAAAGTTGTATCTCTTTCAAACCTATTAAATTTTGTCACAAATTTGACCTCATTTGGATTTGGCATGGAGGAGTTATGCATTTTAGAAGTTAAGGAAAATCACTTGTTCAATGGTATTGGCCTAAAATGACCTATAATGTTTTCACTTGGAACATGAATTTGCAAGTTGAATTTGAACTTCCACCAAACATAAAAGTTGAATTAGACATATTTAATTGGATCATGAAATTTGAATGGCTTTCATATCATACAAATTGAGAAAGTTATGGTCTTGGGAAGTTGACCTTAACCTGAAAGTTGTTTGGAGTGTCATTTAGAGTAACTTTGATCTTGACCTCAACCTGAAAGTTGTTTGGAGTGTCATTTAGAGTAACTTTGATCTTGTAATAATTTTCATATGACAAAAAGTGTAGGAGATAGGGTCTAGGGAACCCCAGTTTTGACTAGTTGACTTCCTCTGGTCAACCACCATGAACCAACTTGCAAGCTTGACATTCTCTTGATTTTTGGGACTCATGGAGGATCATATATGTATAATATGATGTAACGTGAAGCATCCCTTGAAATTTTGGATCCATTGTTGAAGAAACTTGTTGAAGAAGTCACATAAGATACCTAGATGAATTAGGGTTTCCAAGGCAAAGAAACTCCAAAATCTTGATGATTTCTTGATCAAAATAACACGTGAAGATCCTGGGGATGCATATAAGATACTTAGAGCCAATGTAAAACAATTATTGATTGAGCTTATTGCAATGAGGGTCTTAAACCCTAGATATCAGCTTGCTTGAGCATAGGTGAGCACACACACTACCTACAAAAGAGTTAAACTAACAATGACATATTTTTGGTATTTTGGTTAGTAAATAATGAAAAATGAAGTATGATACAAACAAAAGTGCTTGGTGATCTCCCTAATGCAAACCCAATGAATAAGGGGTAAGGAGAATGCCAAGGTATGATCCCAATGCTAATGCGTATGATGAGAATAACATGAGGGATATTAGGGTCAAAATTGGGGTCTTACAGTATGCTCAGAGATGGAGAGAGCTTGTTGCCCAGATAGGTCCACCTCTTAAGGAGAAGGAAATGACAAAAATCTTCTTGAAGACGTTGAGTTCGTTTTATTACGAACGTATGATTGTGAGTGCCCCCAATTACTTTACTGAAATGGAAAATATGGGGATGAGGCTAGAAGAGGGAGTGCGTGAAGGACGTATGTCAAAAGAAGAAGCATCATCCAACAAGAAGTACAATGGGAGTTTCTCCAAGAGGAAGGAAGGAGAAGCTAATTCAGTGTCACTAGGAAGGCATAAGAGGCCTCATGTCAGAAAAGTTCCCAACCTAGTCAACACCAACATCAAGTTTCTTCAGTAATTCCAGTTTTTTTCAATAATTCTAATTAATCAGTTCCAATTCAACAACAACAACATCAACAACCACAACAAAGAACCAACAACAACAACAACAATAATCATCATCAACAAAATTTCGATAGGAAGAAGGTCTCTTTTGACCGTATTCCTATGACTTATGCAGAATTGTACCCGTCATTGGTTCTCAAGAACCTTATCCAACCAAGAAATCCTCCACAAATTCCTGAGCCACTACCATGGTGGTTCGAACCTGAACTTCACTGTGCCTTTCACCAGGGAGCCCCTGGCCATGACATAGAGAATTGTTATCCATTGAAATATGAAGTTCAAAAGCTTGTGAAGAGTCGTATGGTGTCCTTTGAGGACAGAGCACAAAACATGAAAGCCAATCTATTGCCTGCTCATGGTAATGCTTCTGTCAACATGGTGGACATCTGTCCAAGGAATTTCCGAGTTTTCGATGTGCGATGTGTCCGTAGGTCGTTGGTGGAAATGCATAGAAACTTGTGTTCAATCAGTGACTGTGAACATGACCATGATGGTTGTGGAATCTGTAGTTGATGGATGAGAATGTAATCCAGATTAAACAGTCAAGGGATAGAGATGATGTAAATATGATTATGCCTGTATTTAAGACCCTTGAGCGGGTAGTTATCCAATTTGATAGTAGCAACAACAACAATGTCAATAGATTAGTATCACCGTTGGTTATACAGTTAGCGGGACATGTCCCCTACTCTTCCGATACAGCTGCGCCATATTAGTACAACGCCACTATGATAGAAGATGGTCAAGAGGTTCCTCTACCATTCGTAGATCCAGTGGTAAATATAGTCGATATTGCAAAGGTGACCCGTAGTGGTCGTGTGTTCAGTCCAATTTTCCCAAAAGTAGTAGAAGATGTGACAACAAGCAAGAAAGCAGAGATTCCAGTGGTGAACCCGGTTAGTGCTCCAATGTGTCAATCTGGTGAATCCATCAAGGTGAAGACTAACGATGATGATGAAATGTTAAAATTGATAAAGAGAAGTGAGTTCAATGTGGTAAAACAATTGCTCCAGCCTCCATCAAAGATCTTTGTGTTGTCATTGCTAATGAATTCTGAAGTACATAGGGAGGCACTGCAGAAAGTGTTGGAGCAGGCTTATGTTGAGCATGATGTGACCGTGGATCAGTTTGACCACATAGTTTCCAGCATTACCTCTTGTAATAATCTGAGTTTTTGTGATGAGAAGCTTCCCGAGGAAGGCAGAAATCACAATTTGGCACTCCATATTTTAATGAATTGCAAGGAGGACGCTCTGTCCAATGTGTTGGTTGATACAAGGTCATCTTTTAATCTTCTTCCGAAATATACTTTGTCAAGACTCTCCTATCAAGGAGCCCCGATGAGGTACAATGGCGTGGTTGTCAAAGCGTTCAATGGTTCTCGTAAAATTGTAATTGGTGAAGTGGACCTTCCAGTGAAGATAGGTCCGAGTCATTTCCAGATTACTTTCCAGGTAATGGATATCCACCCGGCCTTCAGTTTCTTGTTGGGAAGGCCATGGATTCATGAAGTTGGAGCAGTGACGTCTACTCTTCACCAAAAGCTGAAATTTGTGAAGAACGGTAAGCTTGTCGTTGTTGGTGGAGAAAAAGAATTATTGGTGAGCCATTTTTCATCTTTCATATATATTGATGCAGAGGAGGAGGTTGAAACACCATTCTAAGCCTTATATATTGCTGATGATCTGAAGAAAACTGGGGCACCCATGTCTTCTTTGAAAGATGCACAAGAGGCTATTCAAGCTGGCAATATTGATCACTGGGGGCGTGTTGTGGAGATTTTCGAGAACAAGAATAAAGTTGGATTGGGATTTCGGCCAGGGTCGTTCAACGCCTAAGTCAAAGTTATGCAACCAATATTCCGTAGTGGAGGGTTTATTCATGGGAATGATCAACACTCAGCTGCCATTGTTCAAGATAGTGGGGAAGATGAAGCTTGCACCAACTTTGTGACGCACGGCCAGACTTGCAACAATTAGGTTGTTATTGATGTTCCTGTTGTCATTCATAATTCTAAGTAATTTGTTTTCTATTATTTTGAGAAAAATCCTTCTCCTATGCCTAAGGGAGAAGTTAACATTGTTGGGCATTTTATTATTATCATCAATAAAATACAATTTTATTCATCCACATCTATGATGTTTTATTTTCGGTTTTTGCTTTTTCTGAAAATGGTAATCACAAAAAACATAAATAAATAATAATCTTCCATCTGCATAATATTTGATTGCACTCCACTTCTCTAAAATCAAAATATCAAATCATTATGCAGGTTAGTTCTCAAATCCATCGAATACAATGATCATACTCCCTCTCCAAACTATGACTTCCATGTGTTTGAAGTTGAGGAAGAGATTAATGATGAAGAAGTATCTAATGAGTTATCCCGTTTGCTTGAGCACGAGGAAAAAGCCATTCAGTCATTTGAAGAGCAGATTAAATTGGTCAACTTGGGTTCCGATGATGATGTGAAGGAAGTCAAGCTTAGGTCTTAACTGTGTCCAGAAGCTAAGAAGGGGTTGATTGATCTTCTTCGAGATTATTCTAATGTGTTTGCTTGGTCCTATCAAGACATGACTGGGTTGGATTTTGAGATTGTAGAGCATAGATTTCCGTTGAAGCCAGAATGCCCTCCGGTCAAGCAGAAGTTGAGAAGAACTCATCCTAATATGGAAGTGAAGATCAAAAAGGAAGTGCAGAAGCATATTGATGTTGGTTTTCTTGTAACCTCCGAGTATCCGCAATGGGTGGCCAATATTATGCATGTTCCAAAAAAAGATGGAAAAGTCCACATGTGTGTTGATTATAGAGATTTGAACAAAGCTAGTCCGAAAGATGATTTTCCTCTGCCACACATTGATATGTTGGTAGACAATACAACTAAATTCAAAGTCTTTTCATTTATGGATGGATTTTCCGGTTATAATCAAATCAAGATGGAACCTGAATATATGGAGAAGACCATATTCATTACACCCTGGGGAACATTTTGTTATAGAGTGATGTCTTTCGGTCTAAAGAATGTTGGTACAACGTACCAGAGAGCTATGACCACTCTTTTTCATGATATGATGCATAAAGATATTGAAGTGTATGTTGTTGATATGATTGCCAAATCAAGTGATGAAGAAGAACATGTTGAGCATTTGTTGAAGTTATTCCAGAATTTGAGGAAGTATAAACTCCGCTTGAATCCCAATAAATGCACTTTTTGTGTTCGATCTGGTAAGTTATTGGGCTTTATTGTCAGTGAGAAATGTATTGAAGTTGATCCTGCCAAGGTCAAAGCAATACAAGAGATGTCTGCATCCAAAACTAAGAAGCAAGTCATAGGTTTTCTCGGCTGCTTGAACTATATCTCAAGATTTATATTTCATATTATTGCCACAAATGTGTTGCGATAAATTCATGACCATAAAGCTATGAATAAACTTAACGTCAATAAAACCAGAGTCGCCACCGTGCTTTTATTGTTTCCAAAGGAAAAGGGGAAAGTACGAACAAAACCCAAAGATAAGAAGTTTTCAAATGAAAACTAATAAAATGCCAGAGATTACAGGTAAGGGGTATGGCTACACAGAGGGAAGGTGTTAGCACCCAAAATGTCCTAGGTACTCCTAGGGAGCCCTTTTTTTATGTGTGTATGTGTTTTTGGTATAAAAGATGTTTGAACAAAATAGAGTGTGGGGATAAGAAAAGAATTCATTAATTATATTTTTGTGTTTGACAAGACTTTCGGACTTGTGCCTACGTACCAACATAAAAATGAGGGATCAAAACCTCGTAGTTCATGGTAACAATTTCAAAAGTTGGTGAATTGCTTTTACCAAAAGTTTAAGTGAAAAGAGGAACAAAGGGCCCAAAAGTTTGAATGAGTGTTAGTTCTTTTTGTCTTTTGAAATTTTAAGTCAATATGATTAGGTTTATTTACAAATTTGATTTAAGAAAAAGTTTTGAAAATTCAATGGCATAAGACCAAAGTTTCTAATTTGAAACATGTCTAAGTTTGAAATCACAAGCAAAGAAATTTTTAGAAAAGGGGGAGAGATTTTGAAATTTAAGAAGTGGGAGAAGATGAAGAGGCTACCCTAAGCACAAACTTAAAAGTTAAGGGTTGAAAATATCTTACCAATGGGATGCAATCCAATAGACAGGAATGTCATATAGAAAACCCACTTTCCCTTTGGACTTTGAATCAAACAATTATCTACAAGCAATTAGCAATAACAAACATCATGAAGATCAAGGCATCAAATAAATATGGCCATATCCAAGCAAGCAAATCCATAGCTATCAGTCTTCTTTTGTCTTCTCATGTATCAAATGAAATACCCCTTCATTAACTCAGAATAAAGCCTCAGACACCATATCAAAATAAAAGTTGCATCAAGACCATGTAGCAGATAAGTTCAAATAGATCCCAATACTTGCATCAGATGAAAGCTCAAATCACAATAACTTGGTCTTAAAATGTTGGCATTAGCCAAGTCCTTTTGCATAGGGAATGTTGCCTAATCCTAAGTCCAAAAGTTCAGATCAAGCTCCACTATCCGCATACACATTTTTTAGGGTTTTTTTGTTGTTTATTAGGTATTTTAAGGTCCCAAGAGCATAAACACAAACAAACTACACAAGAAAATATATACAATCACAATATATGGCTCAAATGAGCAAAGTGAAAATGGCATAAACATAAACAAGTTTAATGAAATGAAAATGGCAATGAATGATAAATGACTAGAAATTAAATTTGCATAAGGTAAATGACTTGAAAGTAAAGCAAAATTAACAATAGTTAGTGTTAGTCAAAGCTAATTAGATGTTAGTGGAGTTTTGCTTTTTTTATTGATTAAGTCATTCTTTGGAGAACACTCAACCATCTATTCACAAGCATGGATCCTTGATCCAAGACATCTTCCATAGGAAGAAAAAAAGGCCAAGTTTCCACACATTACCATAAAAGATGGGAGACTTACAATCCCACTTACAAGAATAATATGCCTTTAGGATCAAAATTTAGCTCTATGTTAAGCAATCGTAATTGGACTTATGTAGAAGTCACAACTATCTGAGGTCGGGCAATAAAAATTTAGGTGTTAATGCATGTTAGAGATTTGGTATAATGAACCAAACTCCTAAAACATACCACACACTAAAAAAAAGATCAAAAGGGATGGACCTATCTCATCCATACTTGTATTGGTTCATTTGACACAAAGTCATTGATGAATCAATTAGCCTTAGGATGTTGAGACTTCATTGATCAATGAAAGGAATGGGAAAGAATGGGGATGAAGATGAAAGGGGAGGGGAGATGAGAGAAACACAAATTGATCATGGAAGGAATTTTATCAAATTAAAATCATCCATTCATTTTGGAAGATGAAATGTGCATTTCATCAATTCCCTAAATCCAATGATTTTAATCCAACAAAAGTCAAATCAACCTTGACCAAGGTCCAAACAAATAGCCAAACATCACAAGACCATAGCAATAGCTCAACATAATTTATACACAATTAATCAATTAAAAAATCAAATTAAAATGAATTTAAATTCAATTTAAATTGGCCAAAACCTAAAACCTCTTCAAAACACCAAATAAATGGCCAAGAGATTTATCCTAGGTCAAACAAGGTCAAAGGACCTTAGGCAAAAAATTTCATGATTTTTTAAAAGTCAGAAGTATTTTTTAACAAATAAAAATATGCACAAAAACATTTAATTCATGAAATATATCAAAATTAATGCAAAAAATAATTTTAATTCAGAAAATGAAAGAGAATATACTAATTCAAAATTATTTCAAAGATTTTTGGTGAAAGTTCCACATTTTTTGGATTAAAAATGAAATTAATATGAATTAAACAAAATAAATGGACTAAATGAAAAATCAGAAAATAAAAAGAAATTAAAAAAACAAGGGCCATCAGATCTCCCTCATTAATTGAGGTGGCAAATCAGATGCCGAGCGCGCGCTTCCATCATGTTCTGCAGTCGACGCGTCTACACGCGTGGTAGTCAGGAAGAATGGCTCAGATTAAAACGTTGGACCAAGATCAGATGGCTCATGCCACACCAACACACCACCAGAGCCCTAGCTCTGGTCATCTTCTCTAGTAAAGACGACCAGACTGGTCCAACCAAAACTTCAGGAAAAATGAATTTACTAATTTGAAGATAAAATGCTCAGGAGCACGAATCTGACCTCCATTTCTTCCAATTCCAAGTATATTGAAAGATACATGGATTTGAAATTTGAGGTTCATGATCTGAGTTGCTTCGATTTGACCTCAAAGCAACTCAATCTTGTTGCCTACATTGGTAGGACTTCAGCAAACCAACAATCACAAAGAATAGTGGAGAAATGAGAGAGAATCGAAGAGATGTAGTTTCTAAAATTTCACCATCGAGTTACTTCAAATTAACTTGATCTTGATTTGGATTTGCTTGATTCCTCTTGCTTGCAGTAATCAATTGAGATGAAAAGGGCAATGACTTCTTGGAATTTGAACTTCCAAACAAAAGATGAAGTTCAAGCTCGATTTCAATTGAAATATTCAAGAATTCTATGGAATGGACGGTTTGGATTCTTCTAGAAAAGCTTGGGCAAGGTGTTGATGAAGTTCTGATCACATTGCTCTTGTATTTATAGGGTTATCACATGCTTTCCACACACTTCCATTTGAAAATCCAAAATTAGCAACTTTGCATCATGAGCTTGCATGGGCGTGTACAAAGCCCAAAGAATGATTGGAAAAGGTCCAAAAGCGTGTGCATGTGATGCTGAAAGTAATGCATTAAGCCATGCAATGTTAAAATGAATTTGAACATGAGAACTTTCCAAATGGCACCATACATTGCACCTATGCGCAAGTCCTTCAATATAGATCCAAATGAGATGATCTTAGACTTTTTGGAAAGTTGAGATCAAGGGGAACAACTTTTATGTTGAACACCTTTCAATTTGAAGCTTGGATCATGATTAACTTTGATGTATAAGTTTGGAAAATCAAACATATTTGAAAATTTTCTAAGTACCAAGTCATATGTTTACTTCTTCCACCTTGAATAACTTTTGTTATGGACTTCAAATGGAAAAACTTCCTTCATAAAAGTTGTAGCTCTTTCAAACCTCTTAAATGTGGTCACAAATTTGACCTATTTTGGATTTGGCATGAAGGAGATATTCATTTTAGAAGTTGAGGAAAATCACTTGTTCAATGGTAACGGCCCAAAATGACCTATAATGTTTCCTCTTGGCACATGCATTTGAAAGTTGAATTTTGACTTCCTCCAAACATAAAGGTTGAAAAGGACATCTTGAATTAGATCATGGAATTTTAATGGCTTTCTGATGCGTGCTTTTCGCAAGTATACGAACGCGTCAGAGTAATATAAAAGATTATCGAATCCACATAGACCAAGTGTCAATCTATCTTTATTTGTCGTTATGGTGTTTATCAAAGGCAATCGAAATAAGTGTTTTTGTAGTGTGCAATGAAAAGTAAAGTGTTGAAATAGAGATTTATAATTGATAAAGACAGGGTCGAATGTAATTCACGTAATTAATTGATAATCCAAGTACTTGCTAGTAGAGCTACTTATGGGCATTGTTTCCTACTTTGAAAAGAACTAATTTAATAGGAACTGTCACTTTCGCGTATTCAGAACCGAGTTGTACTCCCTAATCAAACCCTCTTATTGTCACTTATAAAAAGGCGCGCATTGCGTTAGAGTAGTAAACCTATTTTTAAGAAATATAGTATCTTGACTAAGTCGAAAAGTATTACAACCTGGACTTCTTAACCAAAAGAGGTTCTTACGAACCAGACTCTAAACTTATAAACGCGTCCGAAAATAGTTTTAAAATCTCTTTTCTTCTTAGTGTTAAAAACTCCTAATGAACTAGACAAAGCGCTTTCGCTGTTTTTGAAATAGTTAAAAACAATTAAGTTTAAATAGACGTTGGACGGATTTCGATCTTACCCAACGGAATTGAAGTGCGGGAAAACTTAATTTGAAAGTTAAAATAGCCCTTAAGTGTTTCTACGAACAATTGTACGGATTATCAGTTCAATTATGATCCTTACATTCTAACCTTATAAATTTAGCTAGACATGGTAAAGTAAAAGTGCATTAAAATAAATAAAAGTAGTGCGAGTGCGGAAAATAAATAAAAGTAGTGCGAGTGTGGAAAGTAAATAATTTAAAGCGAGTGCAAGAAATAAATAAAGTAAAAACGAGTACGGGAAATAAATAAAGTAAAAGCGAGTGCGGGAAATAAATAAAGTAAAAGAGAGTGCGGGAAATAAATAAAGTAAAGGCGAGTGCGGGAAATAAATAAAGTAAAAGCGAGTGCGGGAAATAAATAAAGTAAAAGCGAGTGCGGGAAATAAATAAAGTAAAGGCGAGTAATAAAAACCTGCTCCAATCGGAGGGCTGAGTAAATTGCAATGCGGAAAAGAAAATGGCGGCAGGATTAACTTCCTTCCAAAGTGCTCCAAACTCGATTACAGACTCTATCACAGACTTGATGACACAATTGTGGTAACACTCCAAGGCGAAGCGATTACCACTATAAAATACTGAATATATGCCTAAGTGAAACAAATTTGCTTATGAGTTTGCCTCTGCTCTAAGTTTGGATGATTGTAAAACTGAATTCGCGTATCTATTTATAAGCAAGTAAAAAGGTGAGTTTGACACGTCATGGCTTGGTCTGTGGCGCCCGCCATTTGGTAGGCCATAAGCACAAAATGCTGAATTTTAGGGTTTTTAGCCCTTTTTTGCTCCTTTTCTCGATCGGGGCTCCGATTAAAGTAAAAACCTGAAAACAAAGGAAAACACAGTAATAACACAACAAAATGATAATAAAACAGCTAGAATTCATGTGAAATCGAAATCGAAAATACGTAAATTTTAGTGTGATCAAACTCTTCCACACTTAAACCTTTGCTTGTCCTCAAGCAAAACTTTATAAAGCTCATAAAATAAAAACTGGTATAAACGAGTGCTTCAGGTAAAAATTCTAAGTTCAAGTTGGGATGCAGTGATAGGTACTAACTGAGTGAACTAAGGGTATCATGATGACACTAATCCGCAAATACGGACATAAACTTCATTCCTATATAAACCAACCCATATTATCCCACAATACCTAGGCCTGCCTCTTCATCTCTTTTTGTGTCCTTTTCATTCAGGCGCAATCACATTAAGCCCGTTATCCGTACATGCTTCATAGTAGAGTGGCCTGTTAGTGATTATGATCTGAGCATGGGTTTTCTGGCACATAAATATGTGTAAACCCTTTTATTGGACCCAACTGTAGTTGTGGGGGATCGGATTATAATCCGCCCTACCGAGTTCAGTGCCAGATACCTCTTAACCAACCAACAGTGGGTACTGCTTTTCTTATTCTTTTTCTTTTTCTTTTTGTAGCAATTTTTTACAATTCTTTGGTTTAAATGACTTTGTGAGGGTCACCTATGCCGGAGTTGTCTTTTTGCTTTCTTTTATTTTTTTATTTTTTTCTGGATCATTCACTTATTTGCATCGGTCCCCTACGTAGAGGATGCGTAGGCCGGAGCTGACTGCTGAGATAAACTACTAAGGACTTATACGGAAATTATGATTAAGGCCATGGTATATGGGTTTTTCGGGAATGATTTCTATATTTACGAAGCTTATGGTGCTAAAACAGATACTGATGTTTCGCAAAGTTCTCCCAAGTCACCGCATCCTTACTCAAAACATGTCCTTAAAACCTGAAAACTTTCGAAATAACACTATTTTCTTTTGCAAAAATTTTTGGTGGGGCTAAAGGTGTGGGGAGGTAGGATTGTACTAAAGATCTACTATATTTGGTGACTCGTCAGACTCATGCATTATACTAAGAAGCAAAATAGACAACTAAAAGGAAATAACAATAAATAAACTATCTAAAAACAGTAAAGAAAAAACGATAAAGGAAAAACGAAAAAGCAAAATAAAGAAAAGACGATAGAGTCTCCTCCCACACTTAAATCGAACATTGTCCTCAATGTTTCGAAATAAGATAAGGAAGAGTTACCTGGCAACCTGTTGCTGACCACTAGTGCCCTCGCCATCCTGAGGTGGACGACGGGATCGGGTACGACGACGGTCTCTCTGATCCATCCTCGCTTGCAGGGAATCCAGAGCGGTCCTCACCTCTCGAAGGTTACCTAGAATGGAACCTTGAGTAGCTTCGATGAGTGCCATGTGTCGCTGGTTGTGTTGTTGCTGACGGGCTTGTGTATTTGTAATCACCTGTAGGGACTGTAGAACAGTGTCGTAGGACCTGTCTGTCCTCCGCTACGATTCTTGCATGAAGTTCATATTATTTGTCATTTGTTGCTAGAGGGTAGAGAGTAGGTCGTCACGCCTTTGCTCTCTAGCCAGGTGGTCATGCCACATCTCTTCTGTAATATAGAAGCCAGGAGTGGTACCTGCAGAAGAAGAAGATGATGTGGCGTGTGGTGGTGAAGGATGATGGGGGGACACATGGGGTACGGGAGATCTCTCTCGCCGATCATATTCATCATCAGTGTCTGGTCCCGCCTCATCAGGAATGTTAGGAGGAAGAGGATCCAAAACAGGTGGAGCATCTAAATCGTAGGTCCAATTCCTCTCATCACGTATATCTGTACGTCTAGTGCAAGGTAGAATAACAGATGGGATGGCTACACCATGAACCATAAGTGTATAACCTCCTTCTCTCCTTGAGCGGCACAATTTCATGTCTCTCAGAAATTTTAAGTTAATTGTGTGAGGAGGTAAGGGGTCTAGGGTAGCCATCTCATTGTTCAGGTTTAGTGCCCGAGCAATAGACGTAATCAATCCACCAAAAGAAATCGGTCCCGCCTTATTCAGAGTTAAAATCATATGGGCGAGCATGAACAGAACCGAACTAATTCTCCTATTTTTGAGGCTTCCTTGCAAATATAGAAGCTCTCTAGCGTTAACCTTATTTGGATTCTCCCGGCCAAAAATAGTGCATGCCAACAGATATCTAAAAACTCTGATGGCCGGGTTATGGATAGTTGAGGCAAGAACTCCTTCAAAAGAGTTTATTTAAATATAAATAAATAAATGAAAAATGCAAATAAAATAAATATAAAACATATATAGATAAAAAGGAAATACTAATGTATAGTAGTAGTTTATATAATATTCAAATGTGATAATATAAAATGAGTAATGCAAATACGAGAAATATATAAAAGAGAAATAAAATGAAATGAAATGGTGAGATTAGGTATTAGGGGTGTCGTCTTCTTGAGTGGATCCACGGAGCACGGCTATCTCCTGCCTGAGCTCTGCGATCTCCTGATATAGACAATCGGCTTCAGTAGCATGGGTGAGATCAGACACTCCTATCTGTAAAGTTAGGTCCGCCACTTCCTGTCTAAGCTCTGCAATCTCTCTACGGCACCCAGTAATCTGGGTGCGTATGTCGGGTGTCTGCAATGAATGATTATTAGAGAAAACAGTGATTCTAGGATATGGTGGTGTAGGCGTGTATTCAGCAGCGGGTGGTGATCTCGGTGTCTCAACGGTCTCTCCCTGGCCCTCTAGAGCATAACTCCAATTCGCTGGATCATGCACACTGGTCATCATAGGGTCTGGCAATGTGAAGTAATGGATAGCCTCACTGTCGACTAACAATCGGAACTGACATGGATGGAAATAAGCTCTCCTCATCAATCCTCTGGTCAAACAGAAATCGATGTCCATGGTAGTGTATCCACAGTAGATCCGAAGATGTGACAGCTTGCGAGACAGACCTAAAGCGACATCAATCTGTGTGATGATTCCACCAACATGGATGACTCCTTCGGTGGATCTAGAGATACCGCTGAGATTGTTCAATAAAAAGTTCCCACATGTTACTGGGCGAGACTGGGATGCGCAAAATAATAGGAAGATCTCCTCTTCACTCAGTAGTGTCTCTGCATCCTGTCTTCCCAGGAAGGAATGTGCTAATATCATCTGAAAATATCTGAAAGCTGGGTTATGTATGACATAAGATAACTGCGTAGATGGATCCTGGCTTCCGCCACCTGATATATCACTCAAAAACTTCTCCACCTCCTTACCCAGGAAATATCCCATAGGTGTCTCCGGGATAGCATCAGGAGTGGTCTGGAAACCCAACAGGTCGCCGAAATCTTTCTGGCTGAAGGAGTACTCAACTCCGAAAAGTCTGAAAGCAGCATACCCATCTGGCCCAGAATATGGGTCATAGTCGAATGAACTCAGGAACTCCAAAGTTAGGTTCCTATATGTGTTACTCAAGTCATCAGCGATTTCGTCCCAGTGAAGCTGGTGGCTAAGGAATCAGATACTCGGCTCGATACCCAGTGCCTCCATACAGTGCTGATCAGGGTAACGTGTGGGTTCCATAGGGCGCTGATACAAAGCAATGTAGCGCTTCCTCTGAGCATTGTCTCTATAGGCAACATGCATGTCATCAAAACCCTGCATCCTGTAAAAGTTAGGAAAGTGATCCTGAAAATGCAAACCATTCAAATCTTAGTCTCAATGCAAAATAAGATAAAATAAAATAAAAATAAAAATAAATGTAAATAAATGCGAAAAAAGTAAAATGAAAAGAAAAATCATGGGTTGCCTCCCACGCAGCGCTTGTTTAACGTCATTAGCTTGACGATTAGAATTTATACACCTGTAGTAGTAGGAATTGGTGGATCAATCAGGGCGTGGCTTGAGTAGTATGCTGGAATGTCTCCTCCTTCGTAGAGCTTCAGTCTTTGTCCATTTACAATGAATGGGATACAGGTTTGGTTCTTGATTTCTGCGGCTCCTGATCTCAGAATCTTGGATACTTCGAAAGGACCAGTCCATCTTGAACGTAGCTTTCCAGGGAAGAGTCGTAACCTAGTGTTGAAAAGGAGAACAGAATCGCCTACATTGAAGTTTTTCTTTACTATTCTTTTGTCGTGATAGGCTTTTGTCCTCTCTTTATATTATTTTGCATTCTCGTAGGCAGATTGCCTAAGTTCTTCTAATTTATGAATGTCTAGGGTACGCTTTTCTCCAGCGGCTAGGTAGTCTAAATTCAAAGTTTTAATGGCCCAATAGGCTTTATGCTCTAACTCGAATGGTAACTGACAAGATTTTCCATAGACTAGTTGGTAAGGAGTAGTTCCTATAGGGGTTTTGAAAGCGGTTCTATAGGCCCATAATGCTTCTTGAAGCTTCTGAGACCAGTCTCTCATAGAAATAGAAACAGTTTTCTCTAGGATTTGTTTTATCTCCCTATTAGATACTTCTACTTGGCCACTAGTTTGTGGGTGGTACGGTGTTGCTACTCTATGCCTAACTCCATATTTTCTTAAAAGTTTGTCAAATATTCTCGATATAAAGTGTGATCCTCCATCGCTTATGACTAAACGTGGTGTTCCAAATCTAGGGAATATATAGTTTTTAAATAGTTTGATTACTACCCTAGTGTCATTTGTGGGTGCAGCTATAGCTTCAATCCACTTAGACACATAGTCTACGGCTACTAAGATATACCAGTTTCCTAAGGATGGTGGAAAGGTTCCCATGAAATCTATACCCCATACATCAAAGAGTTCTACTTCCTGAATTTTTCTTAAGGGCATTTCATCACGTCTTGAAATGTTTCCAGTGCGTTGGCATCTATCACATTTGACAATGTAAGCATAGACATCACACCACATGGTAGGCCAGCTTGAAGAATCTTGGCGTATGTCTTAGAGGTGCTCGCATGTCCACCATAAGGTGCAGAATGACAATGCTCGATAATACTATTTACCTCTTCTTCTGGAACGCAACGGCGAAAGATGCCATCTTTACCCCTTTTGAAAAGGAGCGGTTCGTCCCAATAGAAGTTTCTCACATCGTGGAAGAATTTCTTCTTGCGGTGGTAGTCAAGATCAGGGGGTACTATATCAGCAGCTAGGTAATTAACGAAATCTGCATACCAGAGTACGTTATTTATTGCTAAGGAATTTTGGGGGTGCTCAAAAGGATCTAGGTTATTATCTTCAATGGTTTCTACTTTAGCTATCAGTCTATCATAGGCGAAATCATCATTTATGGGTACTAGTTCAGGTTTTAGATGTTCTAGCCTAGAAAGGTGATCGGCTACTACATTTTCAGTGCCTTTTTTATCTCTTATATCTAAATCAAACTCTTGTAGTAATAGAATCCATCGGAGTAACCTAGGCTTGGCATCTTTTTTACTTAATAGGTAACGAATGGCAGCATGATCGGTGTAAACAATAATTTTTGCTCCTACTAGATAAGATCTAAATTTGTCTATAGCGAAAACTACAGCGAGTAATTCTTTTTCGGTTGTTGCATAGTTAAGTTGGGCAGCATCTAGGGTTCTACTGGCATAGTAAATGGCATGTAATTTTCTATCTTTCCTTTGTCCTAGAACGACTCCAACTGCATAATCACTAGCATCACACATTATCTCAAAAGGTTCCGACCAATCGGGCGGTTTCATAATGGGTGCTGAGATTAGTGCTTGCTTTAAGAGATTAAATGCGTCATTACATTTTTCATCAAAAATGAATTCAGCATCTTTCATTAAAAGTTCGGTTAACGGTTTTGTTATTTTGGAGAAGTCCTTAATAAAACGCCGGTAGAATCCAGCGTGTCCAAGAAAGCTTCGGACTTCTCTGATGGTTTTTGGGGGTTTTAGGTTTTCTATAACTTCTATTTTGGCTTTATCTACCTCTATACCTTTTTCGGAAACTATATGTCCTAAAACTATTCCTTCGGTCACCATGAAATGACATTTTTCCCAATTTAGCACGAGGTTCACCTCCACGCATCTCTCCAGGATTTTCTCAAGGTTAGCAAGACAATTATGGAAATCGAATCTGCAAACCGAGAAATCATCCATAAACACTTCCATGATACCATCTAGGTAATCTGCGAATATTGACATCATGCAGCGTTGGAAAGTAGCTGGGGCGTTACAGAGGCCGAAAGGCATTCGTCTGTAGGCAAAAGTTCCATAAGGGCATGTAAAGGTAGTTTTTTCTTGATCTTCGGGGTGAATAGGTATTTGGAATAATCCAGAGTATCCATCTAGATAGCAGAAATAAGAGTGTCTGGCTAGACGCTCCAACATCTGGTCTATAAATGGTAAAGGGAAATGATCCTTCCTAGTTGCTTTATTTAATTTTCTATAATCTATACACATCCACCATCCTCCTTCTAAACGTTTTGCTACATGTTCGCCTTTATCGTTTTGCACGACTGTGATGCCTCCCTTTTTAGGTACTACATGCACAAAGCTCACCCACTTACTATCCGAGATCTGGTAGATTATACCTGCCTCAAGTAACTTAAGAACTTCCTTCTTAACAACATCACTCATTATAGGTTTTATCCTTCTCTGATGTTCCCTAGAGGGTTTTGAATCTTCTTCGAGCGAAATCCGATGCATGCATACGGATGGGCTTATACCTTTCAGGTCAGAGATATTATATCCTAAGGCTGAGGGGTGTCTTCGTAAAACGTCTAAAAGATGGTTCGTTTCCTCTTGGCTCAAGGTAGCACTAACTATAACTGGACGGTTCATCTTTTCATCGAGGAACTCATATCTCAGGTTCTTAGGCAGTTCCTTAAGTTCTAAGGTTGGTTTCTTAGGGTATGGCATAGGATCTAGAGTAAGGGATAAACATTCGTAAAGGTTATCATTGATGTAAGGTTCTTTAAAGTCATCATCTTCCTTTATGGGGGTTGATGGTAACTTAATAATTTATTTTTGTTCTAATTCTCTAACACATTCATCAATGATATCTAAGGTATAACACGAGTCTCCCATCACAGGTGCCATAAGAAATTTCGAAAGTATAAATTCTATTTTCTCGTCACCTACCTCAAATGTCAACTTTCCTTTCTTGACATCTATTATGGCTCCTGCAGTCGATAAGAATGGTCTACCTAGAAGGATTGGTATCTCATTGTCCTCTTTGATGTCCATGACGAAAAAATCAGTAGGGATAAATAATTGACCTATCCTAACAAGGACATCTTCTAAAATTCCTATCGGATATTTGACAGATCTATCGGCTAACTGAAGTGACATCTTAGGGGGTTGTAATTTTCCTAAGTTTAATCTCTCGCAAACTGCTAGAGGCATTAAGCTCACACTAGCTCCTAAGTCTAGAAAATCTTTTTCGATGACATGATTACCCAAAAGGCAAGGAATGGAGAAATTTCCAGGATCTTTATCTTTCTTTGCTAATTTGTCCTCAGAAATAGTATTACATTCCAAAGGCTTTGGATCGTCAAGTCTACGTTTGTTGGTAAGGATGTCTTTCAGAAACTTTGCATAAGAAGGTATTTGGGTGATGGCTTCTATGAAAGGGATTTCTACATGAAGTTTTTCTATAATTTTAATAAATTTTTGATATTGTTTATTGGGTTGGGTTTGTTTGAGTCTTTGCGGATATGGTATAGGTGGTTTATATGGCGGGGGCGGTACGTAAATTTTATCTTTAGGTTCTTCTCCTTTCTCTGGACCATTCTGGTTTTCAGATTCCTCTGGTTCCTTTACTTCGTCCGGGGGTTTGGTACATTCCTTAGAAGTTTCGGGTTCACTCAATCTTGGGTTTGGTGGCTCATCATAAGCGTTCCCACTTCGTAGCGTAATGGCATTGGCTTGTCCTCTCGGATTTTGTTGAGGTTGTCCAGGGAATTGTCCTCCAGGTGTAGTCTGAGGGGCTTGGTTTAAAGCTACCTGGGAGATCTGGGTTTCAAGCATCTTGGTATGAGTAACTATTTGGTCAACCTTGGTTCCTAACTGAGTAATCAATTCGTTAACATGAATGTTTTGGTTCATGAACTCCTTGTTTTGTTGGGTTTCAGCGGTGATAAAATTTTCCATAATTTTCTCAAGGCTCGGCTTTGGTGGTACAGGTTGCATAGGTGTATTTGATCTAGGGGCTTGATAACTAGGTCTCGGAGGTGCATTATTTTGAATAGGGTTATTGTTTTTATAGGAGAAGTTCGGGTGATTCCTCCATCCAGGGTTATAGGTATTTGAATATGGGTTCCCTTGGGTGTAGTTCACTTGCTCGGAGTGGGTTTCGTTCAATAGACTGCATTCAGCGGATTGGTGTCCTTTGGTTCCACATATCTCACAATCCGACGAAACTGCGGATACAGTATTCGGGTTTATGCACATATGCTCGACCTTGAGGGCTAATGCGTCCATTTTAGCTTGCATCATGTCTATAGAGCTTAGTTCATGCACTCCTCCTTGGGCTTCCTTCTTCTCAACTGTCGCTCGTTCGACTCCCCATGATTGATTGTTTTGAGCCATATCTTCAATGAGGGCACTAGTTCAGGATAAGGTTTGTTCATCAGAGCACCGCCTGCGGCAGCGTCGATGGTCATCTTTGTGTTATAGTGAAGTCCATTATAGAAGGTTTGAATGATTAACCAATTTTCTAAGCCATGATGTGGGCATGCTCGTAACAACTCTTTATATCTCTCCCAAGCTTCGAACAGCGATTCTCCTTGGTTTTGGGTAAATCTAGTTATATGGTTTCGAAGAACGGCGGTCTTACTCGGGGGAAAATATCTAGCAAGAAAAACTCTCCTAAGGTTATCCCAAGTCGTAATGGAATTGGGTGGAAGGGAATCTAACCATGATAGGGCTTTATCTCTGAGGGAAAAAGGGAATAATCTTAAACGTATTGCCTCAGAAGAAGCTCCATTGGTTTTAAAAGTATCTGCTAATTGAAGAAATATTTTTAAATGCTGGTTAGGATTCTCGGTAGCGAGACCCGCGAATTGTCTTTGTTGCACTAGTTGCAATAGGGATGGTTTAAGTTCAAAATTATTAGCTGGTATGGTTGGGTTTACTATACTAGAACTAGGTTCTTCATTAGATGGTTGAGTGAAGTCCTTAAGAGGTCTTTGGTTTTGATCTTCGGCCATAGCTCTCTTAATTCTATGAAAGAATAAATACGCGCGAGCGTAACGTTCAGGTTCCGCCAGAGAGTATACTAAACTTAAACTTCCGGTGCTGCGAGTTCTTTGCATCGACCGGCGGGAAATAACCTAAGTCTAAACGATATAACAACAGGAAAATGAAATTTGACGAAATTGGTCCCCGGCAACGACGCCAAAAACTTGATGCGTGTTTTTCGCAAGTATACGAACGCGTCAGAGTAATATAAAAGATTATCGAATCCACAGAGACCAAGTGTCAATCTATCGTTATTTGTCGTTATGGTGTTTATCAAAGGCAATCGGAATAAGTGTTTTTGTAGCGTGCAATGAAAAGTAAAGTGTTGAAATAGAGATTTATAATTGATAAAGACAGGGTCGAATGTAATTCACGTAATTAATTGATAATCCAAGTACTTGCTAGTAGAGCTACTTATGGGCAGTGTTTCCTACTTTGAAAAGAACTAATTTAATAGGAACTGTCGCTTTCGCGTATTCAGAACCGAGTTGTACTCCCTAATCAAACCCTCTTATTGTCATTTATAAAAAGGCGCACATTGCGTTAGAGTAGTAAACCTATTTTTAAGAAATATAGTATCTTGACTAAGTCGAAAAGTATTATAACCTGGACTTCTTAACCAAAAGAGGTTCTTACGAACCAGACTCTAAACTTATAAACGCGTCCGAAAATAGTTTTAAAATCTCTTTTCTTCTTAGTGTTAAAAACTCCTAATGAACTAGACAAAGCGATTTCGCTGTTTTTGAAATAGTTAAAAACAATTAAGTTTAAATAGACGTTGGACGACTTTCGATCTTACCCAATGGAACTGAAGTGCGGGAAAACTTAATTTGAAAGTTAAAATAGCCCTTAAGTGTTTCTACGAACAATTGTACGGATTATCGGTTCAATTATGATCCTTACATTCTAACCTTATAAATTTAGCTAGACATGGTAAAGTAAAAGTGCATTAAAATAAATAAAAGTAGTGCGAGCGCGGAAAATAAATAAAAGTAGTGCGAGTGCGAAAAGTCAATAATTTAAAGCGAGTGCGAGAAATAAATAAAGTAAAAATGAGTGCGGGAAATAAATAAAGTAAAAGCGAGTGCGGGAAATAAATAAAGTAAAAGCGAGTGCGGGAAATAAATAAAGTAAAGGCGAGTGCGGTAAATAAATAAAGCAAAAGCGAGTACGGGAAATAAATAAAGTAAAAGCGAGTGCGGGAAATAAATAAAGTAAAGGCGAGTAATAAAAACCTGCTCCAATCGGAGGGCTGAGTAAATTGCAATGCGGAAAAGAAAATGGCGGCAGGATTAACTCCCTTCCAAAGTGCTCCAAACTCGATTACAGACTCTATCACAGACTTGATGACACAATTGTGGTAACACTCCAATGCGAAGCGATTACCACTATAAAATACTGAATATATGCCTAAGTTAAACAAATTTGCTTCTGAGTTTGCCTCTTCTCTAAGTTTGGATGATTGTAAAAGTGAATTCGTGTTTCTATTTATAAGCAAGTAAAAAGGTGGAAATGACTTGGATGCCCTTCAACTTGAAAATAGGAGGGAACCGTTTTTCCTCTTGTGGCGCCCGCCACAAGGCCATGGCGCCCGCCACAAGGCCAAAGTGAGGCGCCTTAGTGGATGTAGTGGGGAAACGTGGGAGTTGAGGGAAGTTGAGTTTGACACGTCATGGCTTGGTCTGTGGCGCCCGCCATTGGGTAGGCCATAAGCACAAAATGCTGAATTTTAGGGTTTTTAGCCCTTTTTCGCTCCTTTTCTCGATCGGGGCTCCGATTAAAGTAAAAACCTGAAAACAAAGGAAAACACAGTAATAACACAACAAAATGATAATAAAACAGCTAGAATGCATGTGAAATCGGAGTCGAAAATACGTAAATTTTAGTGTGATCACTTTCATCTAATAAACAATTATCAAGTTATGGTCTTGGGAAGTTGACCTCCTAACTAGGGTTTAGACAAAATGACCTATAATCTTTCACCATAAAAGATGACTTTCAAAGAAAAACTAGCTCTTGACTTAAACATGAAATTTGTTTGGAATGTCATAAGGAGTAAAGTTTCTATTGGAATAATTTTCATATGACAAAATTTATAGGAGACAGGGTCTAGGGAACCCCAGTTTTGACCAGTTGACTTTCTCTGGTCAACCACCATGAACCATCTTGCTAGCTTAACATTATCTTGATTTTTGGGACTCATGGAGGATCATATATGTGTTGGATTATGTATATTGAAGTATACCTTGAAATATTTTCTCACATGTTGAAGAAACTTGCTGAGGAAGTCACACAAGATATCCAGATGAATTAGGGCTTCGAAGGCAAACAAGCTTCAAACTCTTGAAGAATTCTTGATAAAAATGATATGTGAAGATCATGGGGATCCATATATGATGTCTAAGGCCATTGTGAACCATTTCTTGATTGGTATCCTTGCATTGAGGGTCTCAAACCATAGATATAAGCTTGATGGAGCATATGTGAGCCCACACACTACCTACAAAAGAGTTAAACTATACATTGACATATCTTTGGTATTTTTTTTAGTAAATAATGAAAAAAAAGCATGATACAATCAAATGTGCTTGGTGATCTCTCCCAATGCAAACCCAATGAATGAGTGGTAAGGAGGAATGCAAGGTGTGATCCCAATGCCAATGCATATGATGAGATGGCATGAGGGATCTTAGGGTCAAAGTTGGGGTCTTACAGCTGCCCCTATTTAAGGACATTCTAACTGAGGATGTGAAGGTTAAATTTTTTGCATCTACTCAGTAGAGTGGACTAAAATAACAACATATAGAAACAAATTTTGGTTCCTTAGAGACCTCATGATGCATATGATATGAATGTTAAAATGATCTCTGCGGGGAATATATTTCCGCAAAGGAAAAGAAATCAGAGAGACTGAAAGTCCACAGGAGCATAGTGGATTCCATAAGGAAAACTCACTGGGGACACAGATACTCTAGGGGTAATAAATAGTTATGCGTAGGCCAGGCTACGACTCGAAAACTGCTGGAGACACAAGAGAAAAATTCCATAAAAATAAATCAATGGAAAGACTGGGTTGAGGATAAAGCAAAGTCTGCAGGGGAAATGGGTAAATCAGAACAAACCTGAAATACTCATACCAAACAGGGGATTAGTGACTTCACTGAGGAAATACGCACTCATACTCAACTGGGGAAGGATAATCTTCAACACAGGAGTACCAAAGGCATATTATCTATTACCGGTTACTGGGTAGGAAGATAATATACTCTGACAGAGAGGCATCCGTTACCGACTAGGGTAAACATATCAAGGATGACCCGCTGAGGAACAAGGAGGTGTATTCATTACTGGTCACTAGGTAAGAATAGCCTAGTGGGGAAAATATCAAATAGGATTTACAACTACCGGTTATTTGGCAGAAGACCAAAAAGAGAGAATATATGTCACTGGTTAAAGTGAACATATCAAGGATAGACTCAGAGGAAGAATATCCGTCATCGGTTAGGATGAAAATATCAAGGATAAACTACCTGAAAAAGTAGGAATTATATCTATCGGTTACTGGATAGAATACCAAAAAGAGTGAATATCTGTCACTGGTTAAAGTGAACATATCAAGGATAGACTCAGAGGAAGAATATCCATCATCGGTTAGGATGAACATATCAAGGATAAACTGCCTGAAAAAGTAGGAATTATATATATCGGTTACTAGATAGAATACCAAAGAGAGAATATCCATCACCGATTAGGATGAACATATCAAGGATAGACTCAGCAAGGAGAAACAGGATTTACAACTACCGGCTACTGGGCAGAAGACCGCAAAGAGGAGAAAATTCATCATCGGTTAGGATGAATATTGTAAGACCCCAATTTTGACCCTAAGATCCCTCATGCAATTTCATCATATGCATTAGCATTGGGATCATACCTTGGCATCCTCCTTACCCCTATTTCATTGGGCTTTGTTTTAGGAGAAATCACCAAGCACCATGTGATTGTATCATACTTGTATATTATCATTTCACTAACCAAAATACCAAAAATATGTCTTTGTATTTTCCTAACTCTTTTGTAGGTAGGACATGATCACCATTGATTTATCAAGTTCATATCTAGGGTTTAAGACCCTCATAGCTAAGAGCACAACCAAGGAATGATCCATAATGTCTCTAAGCATCATATATGAGTCCCAATGATCTTTGCATGTTATTTTGATCAAGATTTATTCAAGAGTTAGGAGTTGGCTTGCCTTAGAAACCTTAGTTTGTCTAGGTATCTTGAGTAACTTCTTCAACAAGCTTCCTCATCAATTGATCAAATTTCTCAAGGGGCACGTCAAAATTCATCATCTTATGCATATATGATCTACCATAAGCCTAAAAAGTCAAGAGAATTGCAAGTTAGCAAGTTGGTTGAGGGTGGTTGGCCAGATGAATTCATCTGATCAAAACTGGGTCTCCGTAGACCCTATATCCTACAATTTTCACCACACGAAAAGGATTCCAAGATCAAAGTTACTATAAATGACATTACAAACAACTTTCATTTTTAGGTATAGAGATAATTTTGCTTGGAAAGTCACTTTCCATGTTGAAACATTATAGGCCATTTTGTCTAAACCCTAATTTGAAAGTCAACTTCCCAAGGCCATAACTTGCTCAATGTTTATGAGATTAAAGATTTCCAAGTTGCACAATCAAATTTAAGATGTCTACTTAAACTTTGGTGTTTGTAGTTAAAGCTAAATCAACTTTTATGAGCATGTGATATGAGGATACATTATAGGTCATTTTGGACCAATACCATTGAACAAGTGATTTTCCTCAACTTAAAAAATGCATAACTCTTTCATTATAAATCCAAATGATGTCAAATGGGTGACCATTTTGAAGGTTTTTGAAATAGCTACAACTTTTATGAAGGCACTATTCTCATTTGGAGCTCACATAAAAAGTTTAGTAAGGTGGAACATTGAAGTATATGACTTGACACAGAAAATTTTCGAACATGTTGAAATTTCCAAACTTCCACCTCAAAATTCACCATGATACAAGTTCCAAATGGAAAATTGTTCAACATAAGAGTTGTTCCTCTTGATCTAAGATTTCCAAAGATTCCTAATTCATTCATTTTGGATCAAGTTTGCTACGGTTGTGCATGGTGTTAACAGGCCTACATCAATTGGTAAAATCAAAACTTCAAATGATCATTTCACATTGCCTTGCAAATCAAGCTTGATTCAGACCTCATTTCAGTTGGTTTTGGGCCTTAGTGCATTCCTTCATGGGCTTGTACACGCCCATGCAGGCTTGAACATGACATTGCCAAATTTGGAAGAAATTGCAAATGTGCAAATAACACTTGAATTTGCTATAAATAGAGACCATCTGAGCTCATTTGAGAGGATCCTTGCGCGCCAGTTTTTCCTCCACTCTTCAAACCCTCACAATTCAAAGGAAAACCTGATAATTTTCACTTGAAAATTGAGTTTGAATCTCACTGTTTGGAGATTCAAAAACTCAAGGATCCAAAGCTTTTTACCATTCCTAATCCACTTCTGTAAGCTGTTGGAGCAAGATCAAACAAGAATTCCAACAAGAGAGATCAAGTTCTACACAACATTGAAGGTATTTTCCAGATTTTTTCTTCCCTTCGATTCTCACTCAATTCTCATCAATTCTCTTGGATCTTTGGTTGTCTGAAGTCCTACCAATGTAGGCAAGAAGATTGAGTTGCTTTGAGGTCAAATCGAAGCAACTCAGTTGACACATCTCAAAATTTAACTCCTCGTATCTTTCTATATATTTGGAGTTAGTTAAAATTTAGGTCAGATTCGTGCTATACGCCATTTTTTCTTTCAGATCATGTCCTCCTTTTTCATTTATGTCATGGTAATGATTGGACCAGTCCGGCCAAGGTCACCTGAGAAGACGACCGGCGCTTTTCTCCGGTAATGATGTGGTGTGGTCCTGAACCATTGATCCAGTTTAAAATATTTTAATCACAAGCGTTGGTTTGGAGGACCAGTTGTGTGGCATGCTGACTAAGTTCCATCATGGAACGCGCATTTGTGTCCACTTGATCTGCCACCTCAATTAATGAGGGAGATCAAGTGGTCCACGTTTTTTTTGTATTTTTTGATTTTCATTTTATTCCTTTGATTTTCATTAATTCATATTAATTTTAATATTGATCCAAAAAATATGAGAGTTTCACCAATTTTTTTTAAATAAAATCCTCTTTCATGTTTTGAATTAAAATTGTTTTTTGGATCATTATTAATATTTTTCATGATTTAATTGATTTTGTGATTATTTTTAATTATTTAAAAATACTTTTAAGTTTCCAAAAATTCTGAAATTTTTTCTCCAAGGTCCTTTGACCTTGTTTGACCTATGATAAATCTCATGGGCATTTCTTTGGTGTTTTGATGAGGTTTTAGGAAATTGACCAACCATATTTAATTTAATGCATTATATTTAGTATTTTTTTTAAATTGAATAAATGCAAAATAATTGTGTTGAGCCATTTTGATTGACTTTGTAAGTTTGACTTGTGTTGTTGGGCCTTGGTCAAGGTTAATTTGACTTTGCTAGGTTAAGATCATTGGATTTAGGGGATTGATGGAATGTACATTCCATCTCCCAAAATGAATGAATGATCTTAATTTGGTAAAATTTGAAGGTAGAGAAAAACAAGAAAGGGGGTTTGAATTGTTTTGGAAAATAAAATCTTTTTGACAGTTTAGGCACACACATAATATAAACAGATTGACACAAAATTTTATATTGGTTCGCTTGAAATTCAAAGCTACTCCAGTCCACCCGGCCAAGGTGATTTCGCCTTCAAAAAGGACTTAATCCACTAATCTTGAAAGATTACACAAACAATTGTCTAAGAGAATAATCCCTTAGCCCTCTCAAGTATTCAGACTGCACAGAGTCACTTGAGGAAGTATCTTAACAAAAATATGATTTGTAATGCAACGTTCTTCTAACAAAAAGCAAATATTACAGAATTATAAGAACAACAATTTTTCACGTAAGAGCAACAACTCGTGAAAAGGTAAGAGAGGATGAATGAGAGTTTTTAAATTCTTGTGTGTCTCAGGTGTATTCTCTTGTAAAATATTTCGTCCTTTATATAGGAGTTTGAGAGAGTCGTTGAGTGATGACAGGACCTTGGTCATTGAAGAATTTTTATTGTTATTACTCTCCTTGTTTCTTTCTAAAATGGTTTTGAGTGCGTTATAATTTCCTTCTAGAAATAGTTTCTTTCTAAAAACAGATTTCTTCATGGTTACGCGTTCTGAGATGGTGAATCTGTATCAGAGTCTTGTTAATCAGAGTTCAAACTTCAGAGGTTGCTTCTATCTGACCAAGTCAGATTTTCTCTATACTTTTGACTTCTTCAGATTCAGAGTCTGGATCCAATCTCTTTAACAGAGTTTATGACTTCTTTCTGTTTTGCTAGTACATGCATTGATCAGAGTCAGAACCTTCTACACGCATTTCCTCTGAGTTAGCATCTGATTGCTGGATTCTGTATCTGATGCTTTTATCTATCTGATTGTTCGATCAGAGTCCTGCACACTTAAGAAAAATTTCGTTAGGGTACCATTTTTGTTTCATCCTTTGTTATCATCAAAATCTTAGAGATACATTGTAGAACCAACTTTGTTCTTACAATCTCCCCCTTTTTGATGATGACAAAACAATACATAGTAGAGGTAAAATAGTACAAAAATTCTCAAATCAGATAAGGAAGAGGACTCCCCCTGAGTTAGATCCTTAAATTAATCAGAAGTTCTTATCGGACCTTCCTTGGTTTAGTGCTTTAGCTACTTTCCTGCATATCTTTAGTCATTGGTTTAATAATTTTTTATAGTAATGTTTGCAGTGCTTTGAGAGGATTTAGCTTTGTTTCCATCAGAGCTGTTTTAGTTCTCCCCCTTTTTATCAGAATCAAAAAGACATAGCAAATAAAATGATATTGATAAAAAGAGAAGGTATAGAGAAGCAACACAGAAGGCAGATATCAGAAAGCAAAAAGAAACATCAAATCAGAAAAGCAACAAGCAAATATCCTAGGTGCCTAAGGGTTTGGGAGCGGAGGCATCATTTGGAGCAGCTGAGACAACATGTTCTGAATGTTGTTGTTGACAGAATCCTGTTGTCCAGCCTAGCCCAAACCACTTGTTATTCTTTTTGCAGTTCCTTCAGAGTCTTCAAGACCAGAGGGACGAACCCAAAGTTGGAGTGCTCCCCTTGAGTCAGTGCATTAGCTTTGGCCTTGGCAGCTTCTTCTGCAGCAATACGAGCTACTTCTTCAACTTCAGCTTTAGCTTTTACCTCAGCCTCAATAGCAGCCGTAGCAGCATCAGCAACAACCTTCTCTTCAGCTTCTCTGATCCGCTGTTCTTCTTCTTGGCGTGCTTTGTCTTCAGCTTCCTTCCTAGCTCGTTCCTCAGCCTCTCTGGCCAAGAACTCTTGGAGCCTAATACCAGCGTCTCTGATGGACTTGTTGCGCACTTGTTTAGAGAGGCCTTTCAGTTTAAGGCTTCAGAGGTCATCCAATTGATCACTCTGTTCCATTGGATCCTTACTTCAGAGGGATCATCACTGATTCCAGAATTGATCGTTAGAGACTTGATCTTCTCTACTAAAGACTCTGCAAAAACCTGTATTGCTTCTTCTAGGGTAGGGAGGGTAGTCTCTGGTTCAGTGGCAGAGGCTGGGGAGGATGGAGAAGGTGAGTTTGGGGCACTGATATTTAGTGTGGGAGTTATGGAGGCAACGAAAGTTGTGGGTGTGGGAATGGAAGAAGGTGTCTGTGTTGTTTGTTCAGGTTATGGCTTTGGTTCAGATGGTGAGTGGGTTGGTTACGGTTCAGAGTTGATTGGTTGTGCAGGAGGTGGATTTGGTTATTGTGCAGGTGGTGGTGTTTGAGGTTGTTCAGGTGTGGTTGGATTTGGATGTTCAGGAGGTGGGGAAGTGACTTCTGGTTCAGGTTCAGAGTGTGATGGCTATTGAGAGGCCAGAGCACGGGCTTGTAGTTGAGCCAGAGTGGGGGATTGGGGGTCAGATGGTTCGTTATCGGAGGAAAGTACGTAGTATAGTGGGGATTATGGAGATGGTGATGATGATGGTGAAGTAGTGTCATTTAGCATTTCTGCTTCAGAAACAGGTAGCGTGGTGGTAGCAAGGTTGAATTTAAGTGAGGGTGGGTTAGAGGTTCTGGTGGTTGAGGGAGGAGTTTCAGAGGTGGTGTATATTGGAGTGGTTTAGGGAAGAGAAGAAGCAAGAGGTTTTATTTTAATAGAGAGAGAGAGAGAGAGAGAGAGAGAGAGAGAGAGAGAGAGAGAGAGAGTACAAACTTACTTGGAGATCCAGCCAGAGGTGTTGGAGGTCTTGACCCAGAGGATTCTCCCAGTCTTGCTTTCTTAGCCTTCTTGGACTTCTAAGAGGGCTCTCGCATCATCTTCATAAAGTTTGGTGGATGCTCAGGTAGCCAGTCCACTATGAAGTTAGAGATGTCCACCTCTTGATTGGCAAGGTCCTGTAGATAGTAAGCTACTACCTCTGGAGGGTCAATCTTGGAGAATAGGTAGAGTCCATTGGGAATCTCCATCTGATCCCTGAGTGCTTCCCAGGAGGTGTCAAGCATTGGTTTATCTCTTACTTGATCAATGATCCCCATGCTCTTCAGATTCCGAGCATTCAGCGGTCTTCCAATGTCAATAGTGACATCTTCCATGAGTCTGAACTGAATCAAGTGATCCACTAAGCCACTCTCAATCAACACATCTGATATAAGTCTCCCCGGAGGGATGTAGTTTCTGGTCTTCATGTTGTTTTTGGTGTGTTTAATAGAGTCTCTAAGATACTTGAAGAGCAATGCTGGTAGACAGAGTTTCATCCCCTTGTGAATGTAGTACATAATACACTTCTGATCTGTGTTGATGTAATCAAAAGAGTTTTATGCAGGGCGATGATGAATGGTGCCTAAGATGATCTTTAACCAGACACGGAGGTTCTGATGGAGCTCTTTGTTCTTGGAGTGTTTGCCTTCAACGCTCTGTTGAAATATAGTAGGGTTAATTTCCTGGGACAGGTATTTTTCCCTAGGGTTGATATTGTAGATGCGTCTTCCTCCTGTCTTCTCCATGTTCAGAAGAGAAGCAATAGATTTCTCAGTGATGACTATCTTGACTCCCAAAACGTAGGAGACAATGTAGTGATCATCTGAGTCTGCTAAATGCCAGAACTCCTTCATCAGATTTGTGTACACAGGGCCATAGAGGCGTTGAAAATAGGTTTCCCACCCTTGCATTCTCAACTATTCAGTTATGTCTACGCCATTCTTCTTCATGTTTTCAAAGTCCACTAGCGACTCACATAGTACTTCCAGTTTTTCAAACGGTGTTGCTAGGTGAATGTGAGGTTCATGATCGAGGATATGTGGTTCCCTATAGATTGGGGTTGAAACGACATTAGTGGTTGCTGTAGCTTGTTGAGTAGAAATGGGTGTTTGCTCCGTTGAGTTCATTTGTTGAGAGAAGTTGTAGACGGATTGTTGTTGAGCGACCATGAAGAACACAGTTGAAGATGAAGGTTGAAGGATGAAGAACTTGATGAAAACTGCAGAAATCTTGAGGATGATGAAGAACTGAGAGAGAGAGAGAGAGAGAGAGAGAGAGAGGTTTAGTGTGGTCGTGAGTGTAAAAGTGTGCAAATGTAGTGTGTGAAATGAATTTATACCTATGAGGATGCATGCAAAACGACAGTAATGAGAGAGTTTAACTGTTAAAACATTAAATGCAGCACGTTAACCAAGTAAGCACGTTTGGAGAAGAATGATTACAGCCCATGATGGAGGTCTAATCCCTAACTCAGCACACTGCTCGAGGAGATTTCAAGAGTTTGTCTCTTGATTTCTGCTAGACAGCTGTCTAGAAGTTCCAAGGTCAGACGCATGAGGTACCACGTGTTACTTCATCTGATCTTCAGGGATACCAAAAGGTTGGATCCTGAGGATTTCTTATTCAGATAGCTTCTAACCGGTAGTAGCATCAGAATCAGGTTCAGATCCCATATGTTTACTTCAGAGTCTTATTTTGCTATTTCATTGGCATATTTCATTCTGGACAAACTTGAATGTTTAAAATTTTCAAAATGAAAGAGAATCTATCTTCAGCGAGGGGTTTGGTAAAAATATCAGCCCATTGATGGTCTGTATCAATAAATTTTAAAGTGATTACCCCTTTCTGAACATAGTCTCTAATGAAATGATGTTTTATTTCTATGTGATTAGCTCTGGAATGCAAGATAAGATTCTTACTTAAGCAAATGGCAGCAGTATTATCACAGAAAATAGAAACGTTACTCTCAAAGATCAAAAGGTCTTCAAGTTGATTCTTCATCCAGAGCATCCGAATAGTGCAGAGTGATGTTGATATATATTCTGCTTCTACAGTGGACAAAGCTATGGTTGATTGCCTTTTGCTGGCCCAAGATATAAGATTATTTCCCAAGAACTGACAGTTCCAAGATGTACTTTTACGTTCCATTATGTCCCCTGCATAATCTGCATCGCAATAACTAGAGAGTATATACTCTGATGTTTTCTCATACATCAGGCCCAGATTAGGGGTTCCTTTCAGATACCTGAGGATTCTTTTAACAGCTGTTAAATGAGATTCTCTAGGATCTTATTGGAATCTGGCACAGAGACATACACTAAACAGAATATCAGAACGTGTAACCGTCAGATAGAGAAGAGATCCTATCATACCACGATAGAGCTTCTGACAAACCTTCTGACTAATTTCTTCTTTTTCCAGAATGCAGGTTGGATGCATAGGTGTCTTAGCAAGTTTGCATTCAGCCATTTCGAACTTCTTCAGAATGTCTTTTATGTATTTACTTTGATAGACGTAGGTAGCTTCTGAAGCTTGATTGATTTGAATCCCTAGAAAAACCTTAGTTCTTGCATTAAGCTCATTTCAAATTCTGTCTGCATTAGCTCAGAGAATTCTTGACTTTCAAAAGGGTTAGCTGAACCAAAAACAATGTCATCAACATATATCTGGCATATCATGAGATCATTTATAATGTTTTTACAGAAGAGTGTAGAGTCAACCTTTCCTCTAATAAATTCATGTTCCAGAAGAAAATTACTTAGTCTTTCATACCACGCTCTCGGAGCTTATTTTAAACCGTATAGTGGTTTCTTAAGTTTAAAAACGTGTTCTAGACATTTAGAATTTTCAAAACCTGGAGGTTGATTGACATAAACTTCTTCTGATATATAACCATTAAGAAATGCACTCTTTACATCCATTTGATATAGTTTGATTGAGTGATTTACAACAAATGAAACAAGCGAATAGATTCTAACCTGGCGATTGGGGAAAAGGTTTCGTTGTAGTCAATGCCTTCTTGTTAACTGTACCCCTGTGCCATCAGTCGTGCTTTATTTTTGACAACTTCTCCTCATTCGTTCAGTTTGTTTCTAAACACCCATCTGGTTCCAATAATGTGAGTTCCTTTAGGCTTTGGAACAAGATCCTAGACATCATTCTTTGAGAATTGATCTAGCTCTTCTTTCATAGCCAGAACCCAGTCACTATCTTGAAGTGCCTCATCACAGGTGTAGCGGGGTTTTCGTTACTTTTAGGTTTATTGACTAAACCAAAAGTCAACATACAATTCGAGTCGCCACCACACTTTTATTTTTCCAAAGGAAAGGCTAAAAAGAGAACAAAAGCCAAGTAAGAAGTTTTTCAAATAAAAAACTAATAAAAATGTCAGAGAACTAGGTAAGGGGGTTGGATATGAAATGGGAAGGTTTTACGCACCCAAAACATCCTTAGTACTCTAAGGGAACCCTTTTTGCAAATATGTGTTGTAGGTTGGTATTTGTGAAAAGATTTGTACAAAAGATTGGAGGGATGAGAAGAGAATAGATTATATTTACAAATTTGTTGTTTGAATGGATGAACCCATTGCCTACGTACCATCACAAAGGAGGATCAAAACCTCGTAGTTCGGGGTAAAAATCTCAAAGATTGGTGAATTGATTTTAATCAAAAAGCCTTAAGGTCTTTTGTTATCAAAGGGAGAAAACTCAACCTAAACCAACAATCCACCATGTGAGGAAGGCTTCAACATGCTAGTGAGGGGTTAACCCTACAATAAGCATGGAAGACTTATAATCCAACCCTAAGGATGAGGTGAGATTTACATCAACCACTATGATAACTCAAACCTATGACTAATATTTTGAAAAAGGTTTTAACAAAGTGGCCATTGGATCCACAAAATAACTTATAATGGGTTATATTTATAAGTTAGGTTTATTTACAAAATGAAGTCAAAGTGGGATTAAAGTTTATTCACAATGAGTATTTATGAAAATGGTTTTGAAAAGTCGAAAGCTTAAGGCCTAGGTTTCTAATTTGAAATAAAGTCAAAGTTTTAAAAATGATTTTTGGCTTGGTTAGAGTGGGGAGAAGAAAGAAGGGCTATTCTTAAAGCATACAAAGATAAGAGGAGAAAGAAAAACCCTTGGAGTTCCTTTTCTTGAAGTCATAAAGATGACTCAAGATGCTCCTTTCCTTTGGACTTATCATACAATCAAGAAATCAAACAATTTGAACTCAAGCTCCTAGGATCTTCATTTGGCTTGTCTCTTAATTTGGCTATTCATGACAATGGTCCTCTTCTCACAATCTCAAAGTGGGATCCCTATCACACACAAGCAAACATCAAAAAGTTCATAACACAATAAAGGGAATAGACAAAGAATAAGTTTGGAAGAGAAATCCTTTAAGGTCAACTTTGGATTTTAGCATTCTAAATGCATGAGGCCTAGTTGCTCTTCAACAAATTTTGCATTCTAAAGGCATGAGGCCTAGTTGCTCTTGAACTCCTTTAAGCATAGGTAAGTCCTAATTTTATGTCCTTTCTCCTTTTGCAATTGGTTCACACAAAACAAACACAAAGCAAACACAAGATAGCAATATATTTATACACAATAATGGGCTCAAATGAGAAAAAGAAAGATGACATAAACATAAAATATGTGCTCAAGTGAGCAAAGTGAAAATTAATATGAATAAATGAGCAAGAAATAAATGGTATTAAAAGTAAATGGCAAGAAATTAAATGCTTCAAATTAAAGTTAGTAGTTAGTGAAGTTATGTTAGCTTGTCATAAGACAATGTAGCGCTATGTTAAGCAATCGTAAGTGGACTAATGTAGTAGTCACACCTATCTAAGGCCGGTCAATAAAAATATAGGCAAAGAAACACAAGTTAGAGATCATAACTAGTAAGCTAAGCTCCATAAACTTGCCATGCCAAAACAAAAGGGGAAGGGTCTTGTATTGTCTTTAGGTTATTTGCTTGACCAAGAAGCAACCTATCTTTGACACAAAACAACTCACTTGATCATGGATCAAGTTGAGTATGGTTTGAATCAAAGAAGGTTAAACCTATCACTTGTCAAGACCAACCATAAGAACTTAACTCATTGGCCAATGATGGAAAGAATGGGATGAAGATGAAAGGGAGGGGAAAAGAAGACAACCACCAAATCCAATTGATCAAATATGAATAAAATCATCACCAATCAACACCAAACAGAAAAGAAATGAAGATAACAAGTCAACAAGTCAATAATATTTTTTTGGTATTTTTTAAATTAAAACAAAATGCAAATAAAAAATAATCAAATAAAGTCAAACCTCAAATTCAATTCAAATCAACTTTGAAAAGTCCAATTAAATTGTCATAGGTTCAACATAGTCAAACAAGCTTTGACTAATTTTCTCATCAATTTTTGAAATCAGAAAGCAATTTAAAACAATTAAAAACAATTAAAAATAGCACAAAATGGATTAAAATCTCAAATAAATCTCAAATCAAATAAGAAATTGATGAGACTATTTTTCTTGATTTATCATGATCCATAAATAATAGGAAAATATTTTTGGATTTTTCAAAAGTCAGAAAGTATTTTAAAATGAATTAAAACTATTAAAAACCAAATAATTCATAAAAAATATTAAATGAAGTCACAAAAATAATTAAAAATCAAAATATGAAACTAGATTTTTCAAGAAAAATTGTGGAATTGGTCTCATATTTTTATGACTTCAAAATTTTTTTTATAAATTTTTTAAAATCAATTGAATTAACTGAAAATAAAAGAAAATGAATTAAATGGAAAAAACCACAGCCGCGTGATGCAATTCATTAATTGACGTGGCATGGATGGACTGTCCAGATCTGATGGCGCATGGTGTACATTATTCAAGCGCGCAACATCTTGAATTAAAATAAGTAAACACAATGGATGAATGAGATTAAAACGTGGAAGTCAGATCCAAGGGCCAGGAAGCAAGACACGTTATGGTGGTGGTGGAAACCACCATCTTCTCCGGCGAGCCAACAGAAGCCGGCCACCAGTTGCAGAGAAAAAAGTTTAACAAAAGTGGAAAGTAAGGACATGGAAATGAAGCTCGTGTGATGGAGATCACCAATGTATCCATGGATCTTCCTCACTCTTCCTATATTGAGAGAAATTTGAAGTGGAAGATCATGGTGTTCAAACTGAAAATGTACCAAATGGAAAATTGAAACCACCATTGGCTTGCCTCAAGTGTGAGGACTTCAAAAAACCACACAAACACAAGAATACTACATTGAATTGCAAGTTCTAGATCCAAAAAGTTTGAGTATATACCTCTGAATTGAAGCTCTTCAGGCCACGAAACCTTCAAGATCTTGGCTCCTCTTTGCTCTAGAGATGCAGTGGAAATGAAAGGTTAAGGAATTAAGCTTTGAAGATCAGCTAATGATGCTGAATTTCAAGCTCGAAAGTTAGAAATTTTTTGATCAAATTCCTTTGGTATGGCTATGGTTTCAATGCTGCAGCAATTTAGATCTCCAAAAGGTTGATGAATGAATGAGAGGGAAGCTCTATTTATAGCTGAAAGTCTCAAATGATCACACTTCTCATGTGTGCATGGCAAATTAAAATTGGATGCATGGGCCTGTACAGGCGCGTGTGAGGCCCAATGATGAGTGAAACATCTTGCTGAGTTCATATGGAATGGATTTGGACGTGTACATGAAGTGGAATCAGCTTGCATACCAAGTTATAACATGAAATACCAAAATGCACATGAATGGAAAGGTCTTCGAAACTCCCAATGGTAAGTCCAAAAGAGTAATGTGAGTAATGGTTGGAAATCCCTTGAAATAAGGAACAAAAGTCATGTTGGGAAAAAATTCATTTGGCATTTGGGAATTTATGAAAACTGGCTTGGAAGATCCAAGTACAAAACATGTTCAAAGTACTTTGAAAAATTTCCCAAAAAGCAAGCTTAATCAAACCTCTTTGTTTTCATGATGCAAGCTTCAAATGGAAAAACCTCCAACATCAAAGTTGTAGATAGTTTAAGATCATCAATTTAGACTCAAAGTTTTCATAATTTGGATTTTATATGACAAAGTTATGGGCATTTGAAGTTGGGTACTTTTTTAAATTTAATGAATTAGGTCCAATATGACCTATAATGTTTTGTATTATCACATGTGTTTATTTTAGGATTATGAAATTTTTTCCAACATAACATTTTACATAGACATCTCAAGCTTATGTGGTCTCACCTCAAAATCATAAAAAAATAAAGAAGTTATGCCCTTGGTAGGTTGACCCAAAATTAGGGTTTCAGTCAAAATGACCTATAATGTTTTGAAATGAATGATGACCTTACAAGTTTCAAATGGATTTTGTTATGAAAATGAAAGTTGTCCATATGGTTCTTAAGAACATTTTTGTTCTTGGGGATATCTTTATTTGACAAACATATCAAAAGTTATATCTCAATGGTGTTCAGCTTAGTCAGAGGACTTGACTGGTCAACTTCTCAAGGCCAAACTTCCAATCTTGATGAATAAATGATTGAGGATTCTCAAATAGGCTCATATATGCATAAAATGATGAATGAAAGTACTTACCTTGATTAACTTTGATCATAGGTTGGGGTTGCTTCATGGGCAAGGCACAATTAAAGCTCAGTTGAATTAGGGTTTCCTTGGGAAACAATCCTTAAGCCCTTTGGGTTATCTTGATCAACTTGGAAAATTGAGATACTTGGGAGACATATATGATGATTAGGAGCTTTATGGACCATTGTCATGCTTTTTCTCACCTTCATCTGGCCATTTCATTGGGCTTAGGAGCCTCCTAGGAGCATTGGAGCACATGACCACTTGGGCTTCAAAAGAAAAAGAGTTAGTGACATATTTTTGTGCTTTTGGTTAGTAATCAAAATAAGAAAAGAAATAATATATAATACAACTATACTTGGTGGTCTCAAACTACTCACACAAGTCCCAACCCTAGGGTTAAGGAGCCAAACATGCTATGATCCTTGAGGCAATGCACTGAGCAATGATATGATGTCATGAGGGATCTTAGAGTCAAAATTAGGGTCTTACAATAGGAAGCAGGTTCGATTAGAGAAACTAATCCTAGAGGAGTTTCTTCAAATACTTTGAATGTCGACCTAGTTCTGACAGGTTCATCCTTGTTTCCCAGAATCAAATCTTCAGATATGTTGGGGTGACTTCTTGATTTCTTCTGGATGGTTGAGGCTTCAGATTCATCTGGCTTGTGTCTTTCAGATACTTCTGGTGCTTTAGTCTTTTCGTCAGAACCTGCACGAGTAATCTCCAAATCTGCAAGTTTCTCAACTAGCTTTGACATTTCAGGGTCAAGCTTATCATCAAATCTAACATGGATTGATTCTTCCACAATTTTGGTTCCCATGTTGTATACTCTATAGCCTTTAGAGCGTTCTGAGTATCCTAACATAATACCTTTCTGTGCTTTTGAATCAAACTTGTTCAGATGTTCTTTAGTATTCAGAATAAAGCAAAAGCATCCAAAAGGATGGAAATAAGAAATGTTGGGTTTTCTTCCCTTACACAGTTCATAGGGAGTCTTTTCCAGAATAGGTATTATAGAGATTCTATTCTGAATATAACACGCTGTATTTACTGCTTCAGCCCAAAAGTGCTTAGCCATATTTGTTTCATTGATCATGGTTCTGGCCATATCTTGGAGTGTCCTATTCTTCCTCTCTACAACTCCATTTTGTTATGGAGTTCTAGGACAGGATAAATCATGGGATATTCCATTAGAATCAAATAGTTCCTCAAAAAATTTATTCTCAAATTCTCCACCATGATCACTTCTGACTCTGATGATTTTAGAGTCAAATTCATTTTGCACTTTGGAACAAAAGCTAGTGAATACAGAGCGAGACTCACTCTTGTGCTTTAGAAATTTTACCCATGTACAGCGACTAAAGTCGTCAACAATAACTAGTCCATACTTCTTTCCATTGACTGACGCTGTCTTAACATGCCAAAACAGGCCAATGTGAAGAAGTTCTAGAGGCTTAGAGGTAGAAACAATATTTTTCTTTTTGAAAGATGTTTTTGAAAATTTACCTTTCTGACATGCCTCACATAGAGCTTCTAAAGAATACCTCAGTTAGGTAGGCCTCTGACTAACTCGAGTTTACTTCGCTGAGAGAGTTTTCTCATGCTAATGTGGCCCAAGCGTCTATGCCATACCCATTGCTCTTCATGAACAGACATCAGGCATTTTATGTTTTGTTCTTTTAGGTCTGAAAGATTTATATTGTAAATATTGTTTTTCCTCTTGCCAGTGAATAGGACTGTTCCATTGCTCTGATTAATTGCTTTACATGTTTTTTTATTGAAGTATACATCATAACCGTTATCACTTAATTGACTTATTGATAACAGATTATGCATTAATCCTTCTACATAGAGAACATCAGATATAGAGGGAAAAGTTCCATTACCAATAGTTCAGGAGCCTCTAATTCTTCCTTTCTGATTTCCTCCGAAACCTACGAAGCCAGCATCTTTAAGTTCCAGGCTTTGGAACATATGCTTTCTTCCTGTCATGTGTTGCGAGCATCCAGAGTCCAGGTACCATGATTGGTATCTTAACTCTGTTGCATAAGATATCTACAACATAAACAATCTTATCCTTTGGTACCCATAATCTTTTGGGTCCTTTATGATTAGTTTTCCCAGAGTTTCTTAGAACTTTGGGTTTTTTTAGCATTATCAAAACGTTGTGATTGTGTATGTGTGTAGTGATAAGAAAAAGGAGATCTAGGTTTGTCATTTGTAGAAGATTTATCTTCACTGGGGACATACTTTATTCCTCTTTTATTATTCTGACTTACTCCATAAATCATGGATGCTATTCTACTCCTTTCTATTCCATTTTTCAGAAACTTTTGAAATAATTTTTCATATTCATATATCATTATGTTAGAAGTTTGTGGGGCTCGAGATAGTGCTTCTTCAAGTTTTAAACATTTTTTATTTGTGGAGTCTCTTTCTTTTATCAAAGTTTGATTTTCATCTTTTAATTCTGAAGCAGTTATCTCAAGCTTATCACATTCTTCGATTGTTCTTTCCAGAACTCCTTTTAAAGTCTTAAGTTTTTGTTTAAGTTTCTGATATGAGTTTAGAGTTTTAGAAAGGTATGATTCAAGGTCAGAGCGAGAAAGATCAGAAAATACCTCTTCAGAGATAGATTCTCCATCTGATGTATTTTCTGGAGGTGGTAGCCATGAGTGCAACATTTTCCTGATCTTTAGAGTCTGATTCGGATGAATCAGATCCACTGTCGTCCCAGGTAGCCATCAGTCCCTTTTTGGTTCTGAATGAACTTTTCTTGAACTTCTCTCTTCTGGAGCTTTCTTTCTTCGGCTTGGGACATTTGTTTCTGTAATGACCTGTTTCCTTACATTCATAGCATGTTATTTCTTTGTTTGACTTACCTCTGGAAGTTGATTCTGAGCGATCTCCCTTGGGGCTTGGTCTTCTGAAGTTATTATTCCTTTTTCTCCAAAGTTGTTTAACTCTTCTGGTCAAAAGGGATAACTCTTCTTCATCGTCAAAGTCTTCCTTTTCAGAGTTATCATTTTCTTCCTCTTCAGCTTGGAAGGCTTTGTTTCTTTCTGGTTTGCGTATTTCAGATCTTGACTTCAGTGCTACAGACTTGATCTTCTTTTGAGGCTCATCTTCTTCGAGTTCTATCTCGTGGCTTCTGAGTGAACTGACGAGTTCCTCAAGGATGATATTGTTCAGATATTTGGATAAATTTAAAGCTGTGACCACGGGTCTCCACTTCTTTGGTAAGCTTCTGACTATCTTTTTGACATGATCTGCAGTTGTGTAGCCCTTGTCCAGAACTTTGAGTCCTGCAATTAAAGTTTGAAATCTAGAAAACATTACCTTTATAGCTTCATCATCCTCCATATTGAAGGCTTCGTACTTCTGAATTAGAGCCAGAGCCTTTGTTTCTTTGACTTGAGAATTTCCTTCGTGAGTCATCCTCAGGGAGTCAACTATTTCTTTAGCTATTTCCCTGTCGGTGATCTTTTCATATTCATTGTAGGAAATGGCATTTATTAGTATCGTTCTGGCATTGTGATGGTTTTTGAATTCACGCTTATGATCATCTGTCATTTTGCTTCTGGGAATAGCAACGCCAGCGTCAGTCACAGGTGGTGTGTAGCCAATTGTGACTATGTCCCCAAGATCAGCGTCATAGCCCAAAAAGAAACTTTGAATTCTATCTTCCCAATAATCAAATTTTTCTCCAACAAAGATTGGAGGTTTAGCATTGTAACTATCTTTTTAATTGGTGTTGGCCATAGTTTTTCTCACGCTGGATCTCTCTACACTGTTAAGTGTTTGGTTAAAAAATCAATAATAGAGCCAAAGCTCTGATACCAATTGAAGGTAGAGAAAAACAAGAAAAGGGGTTTTAATTGTTTTAGAAAATAAAATCTTTTTGACAGTTTAGACACACACATAATAAAAACAGATTGACACAGAATTTTATACTGGTTCGCTTGAAATTCAAAGCTACTCCAGTCCACCCGGCCAAGGTGATTTCGCCTTCAAAAAGGACTTAATCCACTAATCTTGAAAGATTACAGAAACAACTGTCTAAGAGAATAATCCCTTAGCCCTCTCAAGTATTCAGAGTGCACAAAGTCACTTGAGGAAGTATCTTAACAAAAATATGATTTGTAATGCAACGTGCTTCTAACAAAAAGAAAATATTACAGAATTATAAGAACAATAGTTTTTCACGTAAGAGCAGTAGCTCGTGAAAAGGTAAGAGAGGATGAATGAGAGTTTTTGTATTCTTGTGTGTCTCAGTGGTATTCTCTTGTGAAATATTCCGTACTTTATATAGGAGTTTGAGAGAGCCGTTGAGTGATGACAGGACCTTGGTCATTGAAGAATTTTTATTGTTATTACTCTCCTTGTTTCTTTCTAAAATGGTTTTGAGTGCGTTATAATTTCCTTCTAGAAATAGTTTCTTTCTAAAAATAGATTTCTTCATGGTTACGCGTTCTGAGCTGGTGAATCTGTATCAGAGTCTTGTTAGTCAGAGTTCAAACTTCAGAGGTTGCTTTTATCGGACCAAGTCAGAGTTTCTCTATACTCTTGACTTCTTCAGATTCAGAGTCTAGATTCAATCTTCTTTAACAAAGTTTCTGACTTCTTTCTATTTTGCTAGTACCTGCGTTGATCAGAGTCAAAACCTTCTACACGCGTTTCCTCTGAGTTATCATCTGATTGCTGGATTCTCTATCTGATGCTTTTATCTATCTGATTGTTCGATCAGAGTCCTGCACACTTAAGAAAAATTTTGTTAGGGTACCATTTTTATTTCATCCTTTGTTATCATCAAAATCTTAGAGATACATTGTAGAACCAACTTTGTTCTTACAAAAGTCCTCCTTTGTCCAATTTGAGTTTGATATATCTTCCCTCCCTCTTCATCTCATTCCCCTTCTTTATGCATTCATGTCATGGTCCTATGATATCTCTACATCCTAAGGCTAGTTGATTGCAAACTCAACATAAGTATGGATGAGATTAGGCCACCACTTTTGCATATTCTTTTTGTGTGTGATATGTTTCATGAGCATAGTCCATTATACTATGTCTCTAACATGCATTAACACCAAAATTCTATTGCCCGACCTCAAATAGTTGTGACTTCTACATAAGTCCAATTACGATAGCTTAACATAGCGCTAAATTTTGACACAAAAGGCATAGCATTCTAGTTAGTGAGATTGTAAGTCTCCTCTCTTTCATGGTATTGTATGGAAACTTGGTATTTTTTCCTTCCTTTGGAAGATGTCTTGGTTCAAGGATCCATGCTTGTGATAAGTGGGTTGAGTGTTCTGCAAAGAATGACTTAAAAATAAAAGGAAAAGCAATACTAACTTCTAACTCATTAACAACTAACATTTAATTTCAAGTCATTTACTTTAATGCATTTTATTTTATTTTTTTTAGCCTTATTCATTTGCCATTATTCATACCATTCTAATTGTTTATATTAATGACTTTTTTTACTTTGTCCACTTGGACCATATTTGTGTGATATATTTTGTTTGTGTATATTGTGTTTGGTTGTTTGGTCTTTGACCATTAATGTACATAATAAGAACAAAATCCCTAAAAAACATCTTGTGTTGACTGTTGGTTTGATCTGAGACTATTGGACTTAGAATTTAGGCAACACTCCTTATACAAAGAACTTGGCCAATGCAACTTTCATGTCACCAAGTGTTTATAATTTGAAACTTCATCTGATACATCATTGAAGATCCATTTGAGTTCATCTGCAACATGATCATTAAGAAGCTGTTATTTTGAACCTGTGACTTGTGGCATTGTGGAATTCATCTGCTACATGGGAAAAGTTGAAGAAGATCATGAAGTTTCTAAGCTTGGATGTGGCTATCTTTATTTGATACCTTTCTCTTCAAGTTTATATATTGTGCATTGTTTGTTGCTTGATTCTAATGTCCAAGGGAATTTGGGTTTTCTATATGACACTCTTGTCTATTGGATTGCAGCCCATTGGTCAGATCTTTTCAACTCTCAACTTTTAAATTTATGCTTAGCATTAGTCCCTTCATTTCCTCCCCATTTCTTTAATTTCAAAACTCTCCCTCTTGTTTTTAATATCTTCTTTGCTTGTGCTTGTTTTTCTAAACTTAGACCCTTTGCAAATTAGAAACTTTGGCCTTATGCCATTACATTTTCAAACTTCTTTTCTTAAATCAAACATGTAAATAGACTTAACTATACTTGACTTAAAAATTTCAAAAGCCAAAAAAGAACTAACCCATTCAAACCATTTTTAGGCCTCTGCGCCTTTCAAACTTAATTTTTTTTGTTAAAAAGCAATACATCCACTTTGAAATTTATACCACGAACAACGAGGTTTTGATCCCTCATTTTGATGTTGATACGTAGGCACAAGTCTGAAGGTCTTGTCAAACACAAAAATATAATTAATGAATTCTTTTCTCATCTCCCAATTCTATTTGCTTGCAAACATCATTGTACAAAAATACATATGCATATAAAAAAGGGCTCCCTAGGAGTACCTAGGACACTTTGGGTGCTAACACTTTCCCTCTGTGTACCCAACCCCCTTACCTGTAATCTCTGGCTTTTTATTAGTTTTGATTTGAAAACGTCTTACTTTTGGGTTTTCTTCATACTTTTCCCTTTTCCCTTGGAAACAATAAAAGCGTGGTGGCAACTCTAGTTATTTGACGTCTAGCTTATCCATAACTTGATGATCATGAATTTACCGCTACAAAAATTAAGTGGCGACTCTGCTGGGGACGAAACACTCCAGTGGGTTTAGCCTACTTTTTTGTGTGATTATAATTGTATATTTGATGTATGTATATTTGTTTGTGTGATATAATCTGCTTATTGTGCTTGGTGATCTCTGAGTGGTGAGATAAGTTCTAACCCGAACTTGAGTGCAATTAAGATAGGAGGATGGTATAGTCATGTTCGACTTGTGTGGAGTAGTCCTTAACAAGTTGGCTTGAGACCCATCTGCTCAGTGGAGACCCTTTTGGATTTGGAAATGTCACACAAGTATTTGTGGTTAGGCATTACTATCTCTGATTTGGGGACCGAGAAGCTGAGGACGTAGAACATTTACCCCCATCTTGGCCTATTTAGGACGTAGTGCAGAGATTGTTCAAGTGTAGACTTGATAACAGTTGTTACGCGATACTACACTCAGATGAGTTTCTCTTGAGAATATTATGGGTTGATGAGTCAGTCATCCTAACCTGTAATATCCGATAGATGGAATTAAGACTCTGGTAACTTTTTAGAACATGATCTACAGGTTTTTATCCTTAGTTCACTCCTTTGGGATGGTTCTTACCCATACTCCATGTTCGTGACTTACAACAAACCCTTGATTCTTGGTTGATCCAATCAAGTCTTGTCAATATCAATGGACCTTGGGTGTTGATAAGGTGTAAACCATAATCCACAAAAATGGATGATTAATCTTGACAATGACTTGATTCATCCCTTGACCTTTGTTCGTTTGCCTTGTGTGTGATCCCTTATTTGTGATTATTGCATTCATGCATTCATGCGCATCATAACATTCATCATACGAACATTTCAAGGAACTGAGGTATTATTTGCAAATATTTTCAAACTATGGATTATGGACGAAGGAACACTAAGAAGTACAGTTTCAGATGTCCCGACTTGAAAGAGTTAAGGAAGCTAGCATCTTTTGTATTAGATCCCTTGGACTTCAAACAACGCCATGGGAAGCTTTTGTCTATCTTGTCTGCTGATGTGGTTGAAGGACGTTTGAGTGTGTTAGTGCAGTTCTATAACCCTCTCTACCGTTGCTTCACTTTTCCGGATTATCATCTTGTGCCTACGTTGGAGGAGTATGCCCATCTCTTGGGAATACCCGTTTCTAGTAAAGTGCCATTTAGTGGATTGGTAGAGATTCCCATATCTCATCTTATTGCTGAAGCTCTTCACTTGAAGAAGTCTGAGATTGAGGCTTATTGGGTGAAGAAATGAGGATTGTTTGGATTGACTTCTGAGTTCCTTATCAAGTAAGCTACTGCTTTTGCTCAAGCCGGTAGTGTGGATGCTTTCGAGGCTATCTTTGTGTTTCTCATCTATGCTTTAGCCTTGTTCCCTAACATTGACGGTTTTGTTGATGTAAACGCCATTAGAATCTTCTTGATTGGGAATCCTATGCCTACTTTGTTGGGTGATATGTACTTATCTTTGCATATAAGGAATTATAAGGGTGGTGGAACTATTGTCTGTTGCATTCCTCTTTTGTACAAGTGGTTTATTTCGCACTTGCCTCAGACACCTGCTTTTGTGGAGAACAAACAATGTCTACGGTGGTCTCAGAGACTTATGTCTCTCACTAATGATGATATAGTTTGGTGTGATCCTTCTTTGAGCAGTTTGGAGATTATTGATAGTTATGGTGAATTCTCTAATGTGTCTCTCATTGGTACACAAGGAGGAATTAACTACAACCCTGCTTTGGCTCGTCGTCAACTTGGGTTCCCCTTGAGAGACAAGCCTATTAACACTCGGTTAGAAGGTTATTTCTATCAAGAGGGTAAATATCCCTAACATTTGAAGCAGAAGATTATGCATGCTTGGCATAATTTGCATAGGAAAGGAAGATTTGAGCTTGGTCTGTGCAATTGCGTAGCTTTGGAAGCTTACACTCTTTGGGTGAAGAAGAGGGCTTTGGAATTGAAGATGCCTTATCCTTGTGAAAGACCTATATCTATGGTTGTGGTTGAGCCATTAACTCTCCCTAACCAAGATATAGAGGAGTTGGAAGACACACTCGCTAAGATGAAGCGAGAAAAGGATATGTGGAAGAACTGTTCCATGCTTTGAGCAAAAATAATGAGGAGTTGTAGCTTGAGTCTAAGGACAAATAATGCACTTATTGAGCTACTTTAAGATCGAGTGATGAAGAGACAGAGAGAACCAGAGTTTTCATCTTCCTCTAGTATGCCTCAGCCTTCCGTTGCTTGGAAGAAGATTATTGATCAGCTTGTCCTCGAGAAGACTCAGATGAAGGCTTCTTTTGAGTCAGAGATCTGATGCATTCGAAGAAAGTACACGCCTACAGCCATATCTTCTGACATTGTTGTTAGGGATCCTTAGGATGACTAGTCTCCTTTTCTCTTGTATTTTTCATTTGGTTTCTGAAATTGTACTCAGTGTAATCCTTCCAATTATATAAATAAAAGAGATTTTTATGGTCATATCAAACTGTTGCAATTATTGTTATATATATATATACACACACACACACACACACACACACATATATATATATATATATATATATATATATATATATATATATATATATATATATATATATATATATATATATATATATATATATATATATATATATATATATAGATATATATATATATATATATATATATATATATATATATATATATATATATATATATATATATATATATATATATATATATATATATATATATATATATATATTATATATATATATATATATATATATATATATATATATATATATATATATATATATATATATATATATATATATATATATATATATATAGCGAAAGAGAAACCTGCTTATCCAAATGATACATGAAATGCAATGCCTGATTGTTTTTTTATTTTCAAGGAACTTACTATATTATTTACAAATATATATATATATATATATATATATATATATATATATATATATATATATATATATATATATATTTGTAAATAATATAGTAAGTTCCTTGAAAATAAAAAAACAATCAAGCATTGCATTTCATGTATCATTTGGATAAGCAGGTTTTTCTTTCGCTAGATGTCTCATTGGTGTTTCTTCTGTGCTTCAGCCAAGCTGACTCATCGGTACAATACTTGCGCCAATCACTCTAGAATTATGGAACATATCGAGAAAGATAATAGAGATTTGAAAGAAGAGATCGCCCGCCTGACTGCCATGATGGAGTCAGTTCTAGCTGCACAGAGTCAGTCTTCTCCAACACCTGCAACTCCTCCTCCTCAGAGGACTGTTATTTCAGAGGTAGCTACCTCTACTGTTCCCGTAACTACTGCTCATTTTGCGCCTTCCATGCCTGTCGGGTTCCCGTGGGGCATGCCTCCTAACTTCGTGCCTGAAGGCTTTGCTCTTACATTTGCTTCTATGCCAACATCTAACCCGGTCAAGTATGTGCCACCGTCTGTCGTGCACACTTTGCCTCGTGCGGAAGACACTGTTTATCATTCTGAGCCGTCTGAGGGCCCGAATGTATATGAGAAAATGGACGAGATGAAAGATCAATTTCTTGAGTTGCACAAGGAGTTGAAAACTTTGAGTGGTAAGGATCTATTTGGGAAGAGTGCTGCTGAATTGTGTCTGGTGCCGAATGTGAAGATTCCGGTGAAATTCAAAGTGTATGACTTTGAAAAATACAAAGGGAACACATGTCCACTCAGTCATTTGGTGATGTATGCCCGCAAAATGTCCACCCAAACAGAATATGATCAGCTGTTGATCCATTACTTTCAAGATAGTCTGACCGGCGCTGCGCTAAGATGGTATATGGGTTTGGATAGTGCAAGCATCCACACTTTCAATGATTTGGGTGAAGCGTTCTGATCGGAAAAATAGCAAGTGTACTATTTTTACCGATGTAGTAATAAGGAGTTTTATTTCCAAGTATCGATCTCAGGAATTGCGTAGAAAATACTTATTTCACTTCTGATTTTATTCGAACAAAAAGATAATGGTTTGGTTGGTTTTGGGAATTTATAACAATAAACTCAAATAGACAGTAAAAATAATTGATTAAGATGAAACATGCTAGGGTGAGTGGTTGATTTAACTCGTTATGAATTCAGTCAAGATTTCCTTAATACACATGAAACATTCAATCACCGAACCTTAGAATGTTCTTCCTTAAGTCCTTAAGGAAGAAACTATTAAACTACCAATTCTTATTCAAATGTCCATTCAATTAATCATTGGTTTTAATCATAAACAATATCAAGATTTATGGTGATTTACAAAAGTTCCTAGTCCTAGGTGATGCAATTGTAAACCCAATTGTGTGAAAACCCTAACAATCACAATCTTGTTATTGATAGTCATAGATCTAATTGTATTTGTGCGATACAAAAGCATAAGCACATCACACAATTGAATTGAAATTCGTAACATAGTAATAAGGAAATCCATAGTTAGAATTCATAACATCCGATCAAATCAGGAACGCCCCCCTAGCATTGGGGGTTTAGCCTCTCATGGTATTCAAAGAAATCATAATATGGAAATTAAACATTACAAAGAATTAGGAGATTTTGATCTTCAATGGTCGATGCCCTTGAATCTCGCCGTCTTCAAATCCTCCGTAGTAGCTATCTTCTCCAGTGCAATATTTTCTTTCGTACGTCAAAAAGTGTCTTTCTCTTTCTCTCCCAAGTCTTCTAATAGCTTCCGATGGATTTTCTCCCAGCAAAAAGTCTGAAATACCCTTCATGAGAAGAATAGGCCCACACGAAAAAAAGTAAAGTTTCTTAGCCGCGCCCATCAACACAGACCGTGTGGATTCACACGGGTGCCCGTGTGTGCTCTTCAACATTGTATTTTCAGAGCAAGCTACAGAGGCATCAACACGGGCCATGTGGATTCACACGGGTGCCCGTGTAAATGCTCTGTTTTAACTCTCTGAGCTCTCTTTTCCCAACAAACAACACGGGCCGTGTTGATGCACACGGGGGCCCGTGTTGACCTGCTTTATCTTCACATTTTTGCCTTTCTAAGCATCCAACAGTCAGCTATTAGTCCTTTTGACCCTATGCAACAACCTGTAACAATAACACTACCAAATCGCTGCTCAGATTAACCCTCCTTTAGAGGAAAAGGAGATGACTAATATTTTCCTGAAGACCCTTAGCTCATTTCATTATGCGAAGATGATCGCCAGTGCCCCCAGTGATTTTACCGAAATGGTAAATATGGGGATGAGGCTAGAAGAAGGTGTCCGAGAATGACGGTTGTCTAAGGAGGAAGTATCGTCCAGCAAGAGGTACGACATCAGTTTTGGTAAGAAGAAGGATAGTGAAACCAATGTAATTTCCATTGGGAGGCAGAGAAGGCCTCAAATCAGAATAAGTAAACCATCCTGTCAACATCATCATCAGGTATCATCAGTAATTCCTGTATTTTCAGCAAATCAGTCAACACCAGTTTAACAACAACAACGTCAATAACAACAACCACAACAATGAACAAACACCTACAACAACAACAATACCAACCACAAAATTTTGAAAGGAAGAAGGTCTCTTTCGACCCGATTCCGATGACCTATACAGAGCTTTACCCATCGTTGGTTCTCAAGAACCTACTCCAACCAAGAAATCCTCCGCAAATACCTGAACCACTTCCATGGTGGTACAAACCAGACCTCTGATGTACTTTTCATCAAGAAGCACCCGGACATGACATTGAGAACTGTTATTCACCCAAATATGAAGTCCAGAAGCTAGTGAAGAGTGGAATGGTGTCCTTTGAGGACCGTGCACCCAACGTGAAAGCTAACCCACTACCTGGCCATGGAAATTCATCTGTCAACATGGTAGGCGGCTGCCCTGGGGAGTTCAAAGTGTTTGACATCCGTTTCATTCGAAGGTCCTTGGTGACGATGCATAAGGACATTTGGTTGGTGAGCGATTGTGAGCATGACCATGATGGTTGTGCTATCTACTGTGTTAATTCAAGAGGTTGTGAGATTGTGAAAAGAGACATCCAGCGGTTGATGGATGAGGGTATGATTAAGATTGTTCAATCCCGACACATAAATGATGATATCAATCTGATTTTTCCTATGTTTAAGAATCCCAAGAAAATGGTGATTCAGTATGATAGCAACAACAGTAATAATATCATCCAAAGATCGGTATCACTGTTGGTCATACGGTTGGCGGGTTCAGTCTCATACGCATCCGATAAGGTTGTTCCCTATCAGTATAATGCAACTATGGTGAAGGATGGTCAAGAGGTTCCATTACCTACGACCAATTCTGTCGTGAGCATTAATGATGTTACTATAGCGGTAAATTCATGATCATCAAGCTATGGATAAGCAAGACATCTAATAACAAGAGTCGCGATCGCACTTTTATTATTTCCAAGGGAAAGGGGAAAAGTATTAACAAAACCCAAAAGTAAGAAGTTTTCAAATCAAAAATAATAAAAGTCAAAGATTACTGGTAAGGGGGTTGGTTACACAGAGGGAAGGTGTTAGCACCAAAGTGTCCTAGGTACTCCTAGGGAGTCCTTTCTTGTGTGCATATGTGTTTTTGTACAAAGTGATGTTTACAAACAAATAGAATGGGGGGATTAGAAAAGAATTCATTAATTATATTTTTGTGTTTGACAAGACCTTCGGACTTGTGCCTACGTACCAACATAAAAACGAGGGATCAAAACCTCGTAGTTCTTGATACAAATTTCAAAGTGGGTGCATTGCTTTTAACAAAAATTAAGTTTGAAAGGCACAAAGGCCTAAAAAATGATTTGAATGAGTTAGTTATTTTTTGGCTTTTGAAAGTTTAGGTCAAGTATAGTTGAGTTTATTTACAAGTTTGATTTAAGAAAAGAAGTTTGAAAATGCAATGGCATAAGGCCAAAGTTTCTAGTTTGCAAAGTGGTCAAAGTTTTAGAAAATAACAAGTTCAAACAAAGAAGTTTTTTAAAAGGAGGAAGAGATTTTGAAATTAAAGAAATGGGGAGGAGATGAAGAGACTAATCCTATGTACAAAATTAAATGTTAAGAGCTGAAAAGATCTGACCGATGGGTAGCAATCCAATAGGAAAGAATGCCATATAGAGATCCCAATTTGCCTTGGATATTAGAATCAAGCAACAAACAAAGCATACAATATTAACTTGAAGAGCAAGACATCAAATAAAGATAGCCCCATCCAAGCTTTAGCCACTCCATAATCTTCTTCAAATTGGCCTATGTAGCAGATGAATTCCACAAGTCACAGGTTCAAAATAACAGCTTCACAATGATCATGTTGCAGATGAACTCAAAAGGATCTTCAAAGATGTATCAGATGAAGTTTCAAATTGCAAGCACTGGGTTACATGATAGTTGGCATTGGCCAAGTCCTTTTTCATAGGAATGTTGCCTAGATTCTAAGTCCAATTGTCTAAGATCAAGTCAACAGTCCACACAATAGTTTTTTAGGTTTTTTGTTTCTTATTATGTACATTAATGGTCAAAGACCATACAAACAAACAAAATATACACAATCAAGATATATCACACAATATGGTCCAAGTGGACAAAGGGAAAATGACATTAACATAAACAATTAGAATGGTATGAATAATGGCAAATGAATAGAGCTTAAAAATTAAATTGCATTAAAATAAAAGACTTGAAATTAAATGTTAGTTGTTAATGAGTTAGAAGTTAGTATTGTTTTTCTTTTCTTTTGTTTTAAGTCATTCTTTGGAGAACACTCAACCCACTTATCACAAGCATGGATCCTTGAGCCAAGACATCTTCCAAAGGAAGGAAAAAAAGGTCAAGTTTCCACACAATACCATGAAAGAAGGGAGACTTACAATCTCACTAACTAGAATGCTATGCCTTTTTGTGTCAAAAATTTAGCGCTATGTTAAGCAATCGTAATTGGACTTATGTAGAAGTCACAACTATTTGAGGTCGGGTAATAGAATTTTGGTGTTAATGCATGTTAAAGACATAGTATAATGTACTATGCTCATGAAACATACCACACACAAAAATAATATGCAAAAGAGGTGGCCTAATCTCATCCATACTCCTGTTGATTTTTCAATCAACTAACTTTAGGACTTTGAGATATCATAAGCCAAATGAAATGGATGCATAAAGAAGGGGAATTAGATGAAGAGGGAGGGGAATGGATCAAAACTCAAATTGGCCAAAGGAGGACTTTTACCAAATTAATATCATTCATTCATTTTGGGAGATGGAATGTACATTCCATCAATCCCCTAAATCCAATGATATTAACCTAGCAAAGTCAAATCAACCTTGACCAAGACCCAACAACACAAGTCAAACATACACAAACCATCACAAGAGGTCAACACAACTATTTGGCATTTATTCAAATTAAAAAAAAACTAAAATAATGCATTTAAATTAAATATGGTTTGTCAAATTCCTAAAACCTCATCAAAACACTACAGAAATGGCCATGAGATTTATCATAGGTAAACAAGGTCAAAGGACCTTGGAGAAAAAATTTCAGAATTTTTAAAGACTTAAAAGTATTTTTAAACAATTAAAAATAAACACAAAATCAATTAAATCATGAAAAATATTAATAATGATCCAAAAAATAATTTTAATGCAGAATATGAAAGAGGAATTTATTTAAATTTTTTTGGTGAAACTCTCATATTCTTTGAATAAATATTAAAACTAATATGAATTAACGAAAATCAAATGAATTAAAACAAAAATCAAAAAATCAAAAATTCGTGAGCCACTTGATCTCACTCATTAATTGAGGTGGCAGATCAAGTGGCTAAGCGCGCGCAATCGACCATGCACTTGAGTCAACTAATCACACGCGTGGTAATCAATATGTACGCTCAAGATTAAATCATTTTGAATGGATCATGTGGCTGGGAGACGTGCCAACACACCGCCGGAACTAGAGCTCCAGTCTTCTTCTCCGGTGAACCTCACCGGACTGGTCCACCCTCAACCATCACAAAAATAAAAAAGGAGGACATGATCTGAAAGAAAAAATGGCATAGAGCACAAATCTGACCTTAATTTCAACTAACTCCAAATATATAGAAAGATATGAGGAGTTGAATTTTGAGGTGTGTCAACTGAGTTACTTCGATTTAACCTCAAAGCAACTCAATCTTCTTGCCTACATTGGTAGGACTTCAGACAACCAAAGATCCAAGAGAATTGATGAGAATTAAGTGAGAATCGAAGAGAATAAGTTTTCTGAAATTTACCTTCAATGTTGTGTAGAACTTGATGTTGCTTGCTTCAAACTTGATCTGATCACACTTGAGAAGCTTGTAGGAGATGTTTGGCAATGGTACAAAGCTTTGGATCCTGGAGTACTTGAATCTCCAAATAGTGAGATTCAAACTCAATTTTCAAGTTGAAAATTATCAAGTTTTCCTTTGAAATGTGAGGGTTTCAATTGGGGGGCAAAGTTGGCGCGCAAGGTGTGTTTAAATTGAGCTCCAAGGGCCTGTATTTATAGCAATTGGGACTGATATTTGCACACTTGAAAAATTGCTAAATTTGGACATTTCATGCACAAGCTTGCATGGGCGTGTACGAGCCCATGAAGCAGTCCAATTTGATCCACTTGCAACTCTTCCGAAGTTCAAACCATGCTTGGATGTCAAGGCAATGTGAAATGTGATTTTTGACATTTGATTTCTTCCAATCATGCAACTCTATTAAATCCATGCGCAGACCTAGCAAATCTCATCCAAAATGCATGAACTTGGGTTCTTTGGAAAGCTTAGATCAAGGGGAACAAGTTTTTTGTTGAACACTTTTCCATTTGGAGCTTGGATCATGGTGAATTTTAAGGTGGAAGTTTGGAAATTTCAACATGTTGAAAAATTTTCTAAGTGTCAAGTCATATATCTCAATATTCCACCTTGCTTAACTTTTTATGTGAGCTTCAAATGAGAAAAGTGTCTTAATCAAAGTTGTAAATATTTCAAATACCTTCAAAATAGTCACAAATTTCATGTCATTTGGATTTAGAATGATAGAGTTATGCATTTCTGAAGTTTGGAAAAATCACTTGTTCAATGGTATAGGTCAAAAATGACCTATAATGTATCCTCATATCGCATTCTCATAAAAGTTGAATTAGCTCTCACTCCAAACATCAAAGTTCAAGTAGACATCTTGAATTTGATTTTGTAACTTGGAAATATTTCATATCATAAAAATTGAGCAAGTTATGGCCTTGGGAAGTTGACTTTCAAATTAGGGTTTAGACAAAATGACCTATAATGTGTCAACATAGAAAATGATTTTCCAAGCAAAAATAGCTCTAGGTCTATACATGAAAGTTGTTTGGAATGTCATGTAGAGTAACGTTTCTCTTGGAGTCATTTTCATATGGTTAAAATTGTAGGAGATAGGGTCTAGGGAGACCCAGTTTTGATTAGATGAATTCATCTGACCAACCACCATCAACCAACTTGCTAACCTTCAATTCTCTTGACTTTTAAGGCTCATGGTAGATCATATATGCATAAGATGGTGAATTTTTGAAGTGTCCCTTGAGAAATTTGATCAATTGGTGAGATAGCTTATTGGAGAAGTTACTCAAGATACCCAGTCAAACTAGGGCTTCCAAGGAAAATCACCTCCAAACTCTTGAAGAATACTTGATCAATACAACATGTAGAGATCAATGGGACTCATATATGATGCTTTGAGACATTATGGATCAATCTTTGATTGTACTTTTAGCTAGGAGGGTTTTAAACCCTAGATGTGAACTTGATAGATCAATGAGGATCATGCCCTACCTACAAAAAGTTAGGCAAATACAAAGACATATTTTGGGTATTTTGGTTAGTAAAATGATAATATACAAGTATGATACAATCACATGGTGCTTGGTGATCTCTCCCAAAACAAACCCAATGAAAGAGGGGTAAGGAGGATGTCAAGGTGTGATCCCAATGCTAATGCATATGATGAGATTGCATGAGGGATATTAGGGTCAAAATTGGGGTCTTACAGCTACCCCTATTTAAGGACATTCTAACTGAGGAGGTGAAGGTTAAAATCTTCGTATCGACTCAGTAGAATAGGCTTAAATAACAACATATAGAAACAAATTTTGGTCCCTAAGAGACCTGTGATGCATATGGATATGTATGTAAAAGCAAATTCTCTGAGGGGAAATGTTTTCACAAAGGAAAAGAAATCATATTGACCGAAGATCCGTAGGAGCAGAATGTATTCCATAAGGAAAACTCACTAGGGAGACAGAGACTCTGGGGGATAAAGGGTTATGCGTAGGCCAGGCTACGACTTAAAAAAAATGCTAGGGGACTAGAGGAATTCCATAAAATGGAAAGACTCAGCCGGGGAAACAAAACATCTGCAGGGAATTACAAGTAGATCAGGATAAAATTGAAGTACTTGAACCAATGCAGGGGAAAAAACGATTTCACTAAGGAAAGACACACTCAACTCCACTGGGGAAGAAATAAACTTCAACACAGGAGGAGCAGAAATCTATTATCCATTACCTGCTACTGGGTAAAGAGATAATAGAGATCTGACAGAGAGGACATCTGTCATCGGTTAGGATGAATATATCAAGGATGACTTGCAGGGAACCAACAAGAGGGAATATTCATTACCAGTTATTGGGTAAGAATAACCTTGTTGGGGAAAAAACTGCAGAAAAAGGATTTACAATTACCAGTTACTGGGCAGAAGACTAAAGATGAGAATATCTGTCACCGGTTAAGGTGAACATATCAAGGATAAACTGAAAGGAAAGAAAATCCGTCATCGGTTAAGATGAACATATCAAGGATAGTCTTGCTTGGGAATTGTTAAGGAGGATACCCCTCATCGGTTAAGATGAACATATCAAGGATAAACCAACTGAACAAAAAGCAGGAATTACATCTATCGAATATTGGATAGAAGACCATCAAAGAGAAAATCTGTCACCAGTTAGGATGAACATATCAAGGATAGACTCTGTTAAGGGGAAAAACAGGATTTACAACTACTAGTTACTGGGTAGAAGACCGCAAAGAGGAGGAAATCCGTCATCGGTTAGGATGAACATATCAAGGATTAACCCTCTGAGGAACAACATAGGGATTACAACTACCTTTTTACTGGGTAGAATACCAAGGATAAGAATATCCGTCATTGGTTAGGATGAACATATCAAGGATAGACTCAAGCAAGGGAAGAAAATATTCGTCATCGGTTAGGATGAACATATCAAGGATATACTTCCTAGGGAAATGTGAAAATGAATTCGCTGGGGAGAAAAGTTTCTCTTGCCGGGTATTGGGAAAAAGTGAAGAACACGAGAAGAATATTACCAGTTACTGGGTAATAGGCTCTCAGGGGACCAGAAACATCTATCTAGGTAAGATCTAGAAAGAAACGGTCAACCAAGACTCAACCCAATGAGGATATAGCTCAGGGGGAGTAATTCCATCCAGGTAATCAAATGGGGAGGAAACTAAAACAATGATCATCCACGAGGAAATAACTCAGTGGGGAAAGGAGAAAGGTTAAAATCTTTCTGCTTAAGGGGCCGACACTCTACTATTGAAGGATGATAGACGCCAAACTTGTATAGGGATAAGTTACCGCCATAACAAAGAATAAGAATCTCAGACAATGAATCAACAAATATGATTATGTAAAAATATGTAATCATGAAGTTATATGAGTGTATATGTACATGTATATGCATATGTATATGTATATGTATATGTATATATGATGATTATGCTGACAAAACGACCGTAAAGGATACAAAGGTGTCGCAAACAATTTGAATCATCGGTACAATCATCGGTCAATCCACAACAACGGGATATAACTGCCAGAGAACAGGGAGGTCAACATCCCAAAGGCTCAAAAGTATCTAGGGAAAGAGGAGATCTGATGAGGAAATGAAATATTATTGAGTATGCATGGAATTTTAGGTCAACACCGTATCAAATAGGCGACAACCATATAGAGGATAAACACAAACAGCTGCTCGGAAACCAGGAAGAAACACTAACTAGGAGCGAGTCGGATGGCTACTGAGGAGAAACCAACGCGATCTACTAGGGAAATCGATCTTACTCTGCTGAAGATCAAAACGGAAAATCAACCCTGCTGAGGAACACGTAAACTCTACCTGAGAAAACAGCAACTCTGTCAGGGAAAAGACACAACCACGCAGGGTACTGAATCAACCAATTCATCCGGGAAAAGTACAAAAACTCCGTTGGGGATCAAACACTCTGCAGGGGAACTAGATCAACAAACTCGGATAAGGATACCCGAAGGGTTATCTGCTTGGGGAACCATGAATGCTTCGCACTTACGACTTGCTGCTTTTCGGAATGTTGTTGATATTGCTTTTAAAACTGCCTTTGAAAAGTTCTTGCTTTTATATGTTTAAGATAATGATTTTGATTAAAAAAATTTAATTTAAAAAATGATCATAATAAAATTTAAAACTATTGGCTGAAATAAATAAGAGTAGAAACAATTGGATAAAGGCTCAACTTTATTTAATAGAATGGTAGTCTGTAAATGACAAGACTCCATAGATCTTTACAAAGTTGAAAATGGTAATTTACATGGAAAAGGGTTACATTGAATACAATGATAACTAATCCTTCTTCCAACTTTTGATATCCACTGTGCTTTTGGCGATTGCTGGAGATAATGAAACAAAGTCTAACAATGTGCTCAAGATAAGTCTTTAAAACCGAAGATCAACAGAATGTAGTTACTTGCCATAATCCCTAATTTTTGCATAAGTTTCCCTAGGGCGGGGTACTCAACTTATCGGGAAATTTTTCTGTTTTATGTCTCTAATTTTTTCCTGGATCGTCCTTTTGGGTTTTCAATCCACCGAGACGCTTCTTTTTTGCCTAAGCCGCCCGTTCCGGTTTTCAACTTAGCAAGTTGTTCTTTTCTTTTTTAGGCGAAGTATTTCTTGACTGCATTTGCGTTCACAGGACGAGTAAACTCTTCACCATCCATAGTTGTAAGAATCAAAGCACCGCCTGAAAAGGCTCTCTTAACAATATATGGGCCTTCATAATTAGGGGTCCATTTGCCCCTAGAATCTGGTTTGAACGACAAGATCTTCTTGAGCACAAGGTCACCTTCTTTGAATACACGAGGTCTGACCTTCTTATCAAAAGCTTTTTTCATCCTCTGCTGATATAACTGACCATGGCACATGGTAGTTAATCTTTTTTCTTCTATAAAATTCAGCTGATCAAACCTGGTCTGACACCATTCAGCCTCGGTCAACTTGGCTTCCATGAGCACACGCAATGAAGGAATCTCAACCTCTGCGAGGAGCACTGCTTCCATACCATAAACAAGAGAGAAAGGGGTTTCCCCTATTGAAGTGCGGATAGATTATGATACCCATGCAAAGAAAATGGGAGCATCTCATGCCAATCCTTATATGTCACAACCATCTTCTGAATAATCTTCTTAATGTTCTTATTTGCAACTTTAACAACCCCATTCATCTTGGTTCTGTAGGGAGAAGAATTATGATGTGCAATCTTGAAGTCTTTGCAAAGAGCTTCCATCATATTGTTATTCAAGTTTGATCCATTATCAGTAATGATCTTACTTGTACAATACCTCACCATTCAGGTAGAAGATGTCGGCTAATCTTCTCAAAGTCTTCTTATCTTTCAAAGATGCCCCAGGCAGGTAAATCTGACTTTGGAGGAAACATTTGACGTCGTAATACCACGGTTTCTCATCTTTGACCTCTTCAACAACAAACACATGAGCTGGCCTATCAAGACGCATCACAGTCAAATTGGGAACTTCATTCCAATACTTCACTACAATCATTGATGCCAATGTTGCAAGAGCATCTACCATCCGGTTTTCATCTCGAGGGATATGATAGAACTTAACCTTTGTAAAGAAAGTTGAAATCCTCCTCGCATAATCTCTATATAGTATCAAACCGGGTTGATTCGTCTCCCATTCACCTTTGATTTGATTCACCATCAAAGCTGAATCTTCAGATAGATCTAAATGCTTGATTCTGAGATTAATGGGCTCTTCAAGCCCCATAATACAAGCTTCATATTCTGCCATGTTGTTTGTACATTTGAAAGTCAATCTAGCTGTAAACGGAAAATGCGTGCCTTGAGGAGTAATAATCACTGCCCCAATGCCATTACCATATTGACTAACAGCTCCATCAAATACCATGCCCCAACGGGAACCAGGTTCTGGCCCTTCTTCAAGCAATGGTTCATCATAATCTTTCATTTTCAAGTACAAGATCTCTTCATCAGGAAAATCATATTGCACTGACTGATAATCTTCAATCGATTGGTGAGCCAAATGGTCAGCCAAGACACCACCTTTGATCGCTTTCTGAGATCAGTATTCAATATCATACTCTGATAACAACATCTGCCAACGGGCAATCCTCCCAGTTAAAGCAGGCTTCTCAAATATATACTTGATTGGATCCATTTTGGATATCAACCAAGTGGTATGATTCAACATATATTGACGCAGACGCTTAGCAGCCCAAGCCAATGCACAACAAGTCTTCTCAAGCATAGAATACCGAGTCTCACAGTCGGTGAATTTCTTACTGAGGTAGTAAATTGCAAATTCTTTCTTTCCAGTCTCATCTTGTTGGCCAAGAACACAACCCATACTATCTTTGAGCACAGTCAAATACATGATCAACAATCTTCCTTCAACAGGCAGAGACAAAATCGGAGGCTCAAGCAGATACTCCTTGATACTGTCAAAAGCTTTCTGGCAGTCTTCGGTCCAATCACAAGACTAATCTTTCCGAAGAAGCTTGAATACACACGCACATGTGGCAGTCATGTGTGAAATGGATCTTGAGATATAATTCAAGCGGCCGAGAAAACCTCTGACTTGCTTCTCAGTTTTGGGCGCAGGCATCTCTTATATTGCTCTGACCTTGGCAGGGTCAACCTCAATACCCTTCTATCTGAAAATAAAGCCCAACAACTTACCAGAACGAACACCAAAAGTACACTTATTAGGATTCAAGCGGAGTTTATACTTCCTCAAACGCTGGAATAGCTTCAACAAATGCTAAACATGTTCCTCTTCATCAATCGATTTAGCAATCATGTCATCAACATAAACTCCAATCTCTTTATGCATCATATCATGAAAAAGAGTAGTCATTTCTCTTTGGTAAGTTGCACCAGCATTCGTTAAACCGAAAGGCATCACTCTATAACAGAATGTTCCCCAGGGTGTAATGAATGTGGTCTTCTCCATATCTTCGGGTTCCATCTTGATTTGATTATATCCGGAAAATCCATCCATAAACGAAAAGACTTTGAATTTAGCAGTATTGTCTACCAACATATCAATGTGTGGCATAGGGAAATCATCTTTCGGACTGGATTTATTGAAATCTCTATAATCGACACACATACAGACTTTTCCACCTTTCTTCGGCACAAGCACAATATTGGCCACCCATTGCGGATACGCAGCGGTCACAAGCAAACCGGCATCAACTTGTTTCTGCACTTCCTCTTTGATCTTCACTACCATATCAGGATGCGTTCTTCTCAACTTTTGCTTGACTGGCGGGCATTCTGGTTTCAACGGCAATTTATGCTCCACAATCTCAGAATCCAAACTAGGCATGTCTTGATAGGACCAAGCAAACACATCTTAATATTCTCGAAGAAGATCAATCAACCCCTTCTTCGCATCTGAACACAATCAAGACCCAATCTTGACTTCCTTCACATCATCCTCGGAACCCAAGTTGACCAACTCAATCTTCTCTTCGAACGGCTGAATGGTCTTTTCATCTTGCTCAAGAAGACGAGATAATTCATCACTCATTTCTTCATCACTTTCCTCCTCGGCCTCAAACACGGGGAATTCAAAACTTGGAGAAGGAGAAGGATCATTGTATTCAATGGGGTTAAAAACCAACCTGCATAATGATTTGATATTTTGATTTTAGAGAAGTGAATTTGTCACCAAATATTATGCAGATGGACAATTATATTATTTATTTATGTTTTTTTTTTGTGATTACCATTTTTAGAATAAAGCAAAAAGTAAAAACAAAACATCATAGACGTGGATGAATAGGATTAATTTTATTAATGATCAATTTCAAAATGCCCAAACAATGTTCACTTCTCCCTTAGGCATAGGAGAAGGATTTTTGAAAATATATAAAAGCAATTACTTAGATCGATGCAAAATAATAGGAATATCAACAGCAGTCCAATTGTTGCAAGCCTTTCCATGCGTCACAAAATTGGTGCAGTCTTCCTCTTCGTCATCCTCTAGCATAACAACTAAGTGTTGTTCATTGCCATGAATGAACCCTCCGCTACGGAAACTAAGTTGCATATCCTCAAACCTTGTGTAGCGGGGTATTTGTTACCATTAGAGATATTGACTAAATCCAAGGTAAATCATACAAGTCGAGTCGCCACCGCACTTCTATTTATCCAAAGGAATGGTTAGAAAGCGAACAAACACCTAAAAGTTTTATCGAATCAAAAACTAGTAAAAATGTCAGAAATCTGGGTAAGGGGGTTGGTTATGCAATGGGAAGGTGTTAGGCACCCAAAGCATCCTAGGTACTCCTAGGGAGCCCTTTTCACATTTGTTGCAAAGGTTGTTGTTTTTTTTTTGAAAATTTATTTGTGCAAACATGATTGAAGGGATGAGAAAAGCGTGTATGTTTATCTAATGTACTACTTACTAAAAGAAGGGTCAAAAGAAAATGACTCGCACGGACGTCGCATCCACTGCATATGTATCTCATATGAATCTGAGAATCAGAGTCTTCGTAGCTCGGCTACCTATGGGTTAAAGAGGAGTGTGCTCGCTAAGACATCGCGTCTTATGCCTACGTATCTCATCTAGGATGAAAATCAGAGCAAAACGTAGTTCGACCAACTATGGGGTAAGGGTTGTGTTTTGGGGTGAACGACGTTACTACGCACTCTACCGGATGCTCGACCTTTGGAGACTTACTCGCCTGTAGTAGAAGGAGATAACGTGTTCTTAGGAGAATAAAAATCAATGAGTTTGGGGTGTTTAGGGATGCTCATGCAAAAAGGCAGTCCTAGATGAAGGAACCGCGCTACCTTAAATGACATGCCACGAGAGGCTATACGAAACCTAAGAAATCGGTGACATGCGGTAAAAGTAAAGGGATCGAGAGATCTACCGTACGGATAAAGATCCGAAGTAACAACAATTAAAGAGATAAGAAATCCAAAGATCTCTCAAGCTAGCACCATCAAAGAAAGTGAGTTAGTACAGGTAATCGGAATAAACCTCCAGGTGGTATCCCACAAATAAAGTGGAACACCAGGCAAGCCATCTCTGCAAGAGTCATATGAGCCCTCACAAAACAAAACTCAACAAACAGGTTAGAGAAACAAGATAGGGTAATCAAGAGTTGCCCCTAAATCAAAATGTAACCACATGAACCATGCCGTTAAAATTCACAAAAAGCTCACAAAAAGCAACCAAGGGTAGGAGGCCTAAATCTCTTGTCAAACACATGCATCAAAAGGGTATCAAATTTACCCATAATACCTCATACATTCAGAGCATTCAAATTAAAAGCATAAAGTAATGGGAATAAGGGCAAACCTGATTGGAGAGACCGATGAAATTGAATTGCCCGGTTGTGTTTGCAAAGCAATCTGAGGGTTTATATGAGAGGGAATTAGTTCTTTGCTGATGAGTTCCCTTCAGTCTCTGGAGGTTGCTCTGAACTCTGTTAGCTCTTCTCTCACTATCTTTTTCCCTGCCAGGGTAATAGAAATAGAATTTCCTTTTGTTTCACTGAAACTCTGAATTTATAACCTGATTTTTGTGGACCTGTGGGCTCAAATGAGAGAGGCCCAAGTCCAAAAAAATTTTGTTCTATTTTATTTATTTATTTATTTATTTTTTATTTTATTTTATTTATTATTTATTTTATTTTTTATTTTTATTTTATTTTATTTTATTTTTATTTTTTATTTTATTTTATTTTTTATTTTATTTTATTTATTTTTTATTTTATTTTTTATTTTATTTTTTTATTTTTTTTATTTTATTTTTATTTTTATTTTTAACACGTGGGCTTCACCTAGCGAGCAAGACAGTTCAAGAAATTCCTCTGAGCGTAGGTGATTCTGGTGGCTTTTCTTGGGACTCGCTAGGCGACCCATTCTGCTCGCCTAACGAGCATGACAGCTCATGAACAAACTTTTGCTCCTTCAAGATTAACATTTTGACTGACGAATAGACCCCATTTGAACCTGTTGGAAGTATCTCAAGCCATTCCCTTGTGTTGACTGATCATCTAAATAGAACCCACAAAGTGTCTTGGATGACACTCAAGCTTCAAACAAAAGATGTTAGTGACACATTTTTGTGCTTTTGGTTAGTAAACAAAAGTAAGAGAAACAATGATGTATAATTCAAGCATGCTTGGTGATCTCAAACCAATCACAAGGAGTCCCACCCAAAGGCAAAGGGAACCAAGATGCTAAAGATCCTTGAGGCAATGCAAATGCAATGTTATGATGCCATGAGGGATCTTAGGGTCAAAATTGGGGTCTTACAGATGCCCCTATTTAAAGTCATTCTAGCCGGAGAAGTGAAGGTTAAAATCTTCGTCTCGACGGGGTAGAATGGGCTTAAATAATAACAAAGAGACAAATTTTGGTCCCTAAGAGACCTCATGATGCAAATGTAGGTATGAAAAATGGTAGCACTCTGTGGAGATATGTGTCCACAAAAGCAAAGAAATCAGAAGCCACTGATAATCCACATGAGCAATTCACTCCATGGGACCAAGACCCTAGGGACTCTCCTGGGAATAGAAAAGGGATAAAAATGCGCGAGCAGGTCACGACTCAAAGCGTGGGGAACAGAATTCCAAAGGGAAAAGATCCAATGGAAAGACTCAAGCTGACTCGAAGATGCATATATTGGGGAATATGCCAATACAGCAAAAAACTATCCACAACGGATACTTCGGATAAAATCCGGATGAAAACAATCCACTAAGGGACTTCGCTGGGGATGTCCACAAGGACACTCCTGGGGAAGCAGTGGGACGAGGTATTACCGGTTACTGGGTAATAAGCTCAAGGAGACATGTGATCTGAACGCCAGGTATGAGGGTGAGAGATACAACATGCTCAGGAAGAGATGAATATCCAAGACCAACATAAGGGTGAGAGATATCAAAACTTCAAAACGTCTGAGGAAAACCTAAAAGGTATACTTCAACTCAGGGATTTTGACTCCACAGGGGACAAAAAGTCATAATAGGGAGCAAAGAGGAAGGAACACCAGGGATACCGGTTACTGGGCATATAATAGGTGACCAACCAAGGCGTGAATTGGGGAATATTCCCAAAACACTCATCATCCAAAAGAGGGCTAAAAGCAAACTCGATTACAGGATGGATATTCGACTCCACAAAGGGGATACGAATCTTACTCAACTGGGGAAGAACAAAAGCTTCGACCAAAGAGTTCATGAGATACTGTTGGTGTAAGCCCTAGAGGCCAATACATTTTGGTACTTGTATCGAATAATAAAAGGCATTCTCTTTATTATGGTTGATTAATAAAGTCCCTGGAATAGATAGTCCGTTTAATGTATTAAGTGTGACTTAATCATGAGAACACATTAAACATAAGGACATTATTCCTAAAGTATCCGTAGTCGAGCCTTAGTGTGAAGTGGGATAACATTAAAGCATTAAGACTATTATGTTTGTAGACTGATGATCACATCTCATGGATCATGGATAAAGAGTTATCAAGTCTTAAACATAGGTATGAATATTAAGAGTAATATTTATACCGGATTGACCCGCTATGAGAATACTATATAGAAAGTTATGCAAGGTGTCATAAGTTATTCTCATGGTGATAATAGTGTATTCCACTCTTCGACCTGAAACCACTATGGATCCTAGATGTAGAGTCGAGTGCTTTATTGCTGATCCAACGTTATCCGTAACTGGATAACCATAAAGACAGTTGATGGGTACTCCACAAAGCATGCTGAGGGACATGAGTGACCTAGATGGAATTTGCCCATCCTGCATAACAGGATAAATGTCTATGGGCCCAATATTGAACTGGACAAGGATGACACGGTCTATGCCTTGTGTTCAATATAGACATAAGGGCAAAAGGGTAATTATACACATAATTATTATCACAGATGGTTTTGTCAGATCACATGACATTTTCGTGTCTTGGGTAGCAGTGATGTGTTGCTAGATACCGCTCACTGTTTATTATGTTAAATGCGTGATTTAATATAATTGCCAACGTCACGAAAACCTACAGGGTCACACACAAAGGACGGATTGATGAGAGATAGAGTAACTAAGGAATACCGTAAGGTACGGTGCCCTTAAGTGGATTATAGAACATCGTAAGGTACGGTGTACTTGAGTAGAATACGAAATATGGTAAGGTACCATGGGCTTAAGTGATTTTGGGCATATTATAAGATATGGGCCAAAATACACTTAAGTGGGCTTTTAGCTTGAAGCCCACACAAGTGGTTCTATAAATAGAACCCTTGTGCAGAAGCAAATTTTTGCGGTTGCATTATTTTCGTTTTCTATCACTCTCTCTCTCTCTCTCACTCAAAGCCTTCACTCGTACCAGCTAGCACTGAGATTGAAGGAACCCGTTCGTGTGGACTGAGTAGAGACGTTGTCATCGTTCAACGTTCGTGATCGCTTCGTGGATTTGCATCAAAGGTTTTGATCGTCACAAGAGATCTGCACCAAAGGTTTCAACCGTCACAAGAGGTAAATATTCTATCACTGATCATGACCATTCGTAAGGATCTCTAAAGGAGAAATTTTTAATTTCCGCTGCGCTTTGGGTCGCAATTCTCCTTCAGTGGTATCAGAGCCACTTACGAAACCATGAATCGGATAGGTGTTTAATTTCTGTATTAATATGATTAAAAGACAGAATGAATCAATTAATTAAACGGGTAATTAAATTTGGCATCATGAGTGTACAAGTTGGATGATTGATGTTGACTATGCTTCGGAATCCGACATTAGTATGGTGAAGCAGCGATACATCGATCGTCCATAGGTTACGCAATTGAGACCGATCAACTTATATATGATATAAGTAATCCTAATGCAAAATACGGTATATGTGATATACTGTTTCTATTTCGTTCATTCGAACACTAAATGATTGTTTTCCTTTGAGCGATCAATGGTCATTTGCTTCGGAATCCGACATTAGTATGGTGAAGCAATGACCTGTTGATCAATCATACTGAATCAACAATCGAGGTGTGTTTGACGGTCTGAAATTGGCGCATTAGGGTTGGTGACGGCGCAAGGGTTGTGCCGTCAAGGAGTTGTCAATTTAGGGTTTTTTGGAACACGTGTGTTGACTGTTTCAAAGTTTGTTATTTGGCCGCGTGAAGCTCGTGGAAACCCCGGCTAACTCTGCGTAGTATGATCGGTCGCCGAAATTTAATTTGGTTTTAATTAATTAAAGGAATTAAAATTTAATAATAACAATGTGTTTATTATTATTGCCTTGTGGTGATCAGTTATGGCCTTAGTTGTCCTTTATTTTGTTTTGGGTTTTTAAATACGACCTGCGTGTCGTGCCTCTCCTTTTGATCTCTTAATGTAACTTCTTTTCTCATCTCAAACCCTCGTATGTAAAACGAGTTTCTTCTGGAATGTAATGTTATGAATAAAGAGAAGAAGACAATGTTATGAAGAAAGAGAAGATTTCAATATCAATAGAGGACAATCTTGAAGATCTTGCTTGGAGAAGCTTAGAGAAGAATTCAATATTAAAGGAGGACAACCTTGAAGATCTTGCTTGGAGAAGCTTAGATCGTTGTAGGTTAGCTTAGGTTCTCTCATTGGCTTGGGAGAACAATTGCGCTAGGGGCCATAACTGTTTCATTTTGTTTGTATGTATGTTGATGCATGTGAATGTATGTTGATGCATGTGAGAGACGATTTATATGATAAACAAGCCGGTGAGATCATAACAATTGCAATTCCCTCAAACTAAAATATTAAGTTTATGCTTTCCAAGTTTTAGCACTCATCAAGACTAGTATCGAATAATGTAGGTTTCGCCAAAGCGAGGTGCATGTTCTATATTGGTAAGGTGCGATGGGATAATTGTAATATCCAACTGCTAAAACAATGGGTCAAACTTAACTAAACAAATTATGATGATATTATATATGTTTGCTTTCCAAGTTTTAGCACTCATCAAGACTAGTATCGGATAATGTAGGTTTCGCCAAAGCGAGGTGCATGTTCTATATTAGTAAGGTGCGATGGGATAATTGTAATATCCAACTGCTAAGACAATGGGTCAAACTTAATTATAATAATATCATATATGTTTTAGAAGCAAGAGTTGGGAATGATCCATATGATGGATTGGAATAAGGAGTTATTCACCCAACTAAAATTTCGAGAGTTGTATGAGATACAATTGGAAGGAGTTCCTACCTAAATAACCTAGTTTTGTGTAATCCGCCTACGCGGACTTAGAACGAAGTGAAATATGGATCTCGACCCACTAGAAAATCTTCCAACGAGATTTTCCGAATCAAATGATGAGGGTCATTTGTTTTGAGTAAAATAGTGGGAGCATATTTGATTAAAGGCCTAATTAAATATGTTAATGATACTTATATTTTCTTAATCCTTATGTAGATAACCATGACAGCAAACACCTCTAACAACATCTTGAGATCAATCCTTGATAAGGAAAAATTGTCTGGGACAAATTTTCTGGATTGACACCGAAACCTGAGGATTATCCTCAAACATAATAGAAAGCTGTATGTCTTGGAGACACCTGTTCCTAAAGAGGAACCTCCTAGTTCTGCACCTAAGGCAGAAAGAGATGCTTATAAGAAGCATATCGATGATGCCAATGAAACTGCTTGTCTCATGCTGGATGTCATGAACTCAGAGTTGCAAAAGCAACATGAGAACATGACAGCGTTCGATATGATCGAACACATGAAGATGCTCTATCAAGAGCAAGCAAGGCATGAGAGGTTTGAAGTTTCAAAAACCCTTTTTTTAAGGCAAGTTAGCTGAGGGAGCCCCTATAAGTCCCCATGTGCTCAAGATGATTGGGTATATGGAAAAGCTTGAAAGGTTGAGTTTTCCCCTCGGAAAGGAACTTGCGACTGATTTGGTCTTGCAATCGTTGCCAGATAGTTTCAGTCAATTTGTCCTAAATCTCAATATGATTGATATGTACAAATCTCTTCCTGAACTGCTCGCCATGTTAAGAACTGCCGAGCAGAATCTGAAGTCAAAAGGGAAGTCCATTCTGATGATCGGAAATGGAAAGAGACAGAACAAAAGGCCCACCAGGCAGGGTGATAAAGGGAAGGGCAAGGAAGTTGCCAAACCCAGACCCACTGTTACTGTTTTGAGGCCTAGTGGAGGCATAACAAAGGCAGGCACCTGCTTCCATTGCGGTAAGACCGGACACTGGAAGAGAAACTGCCCAAAGTACTTGGAAGATGACAAAATCTCCATTCACAGGAAAAGGTGAAAGAGCTAATGATCTTTTGGCCCTCATACATACTGATGTATGTGGACCACTGAACATTCCAGCCAGAGGAGGTTTTCAGTACTTCATCACATTTACTGATGATTTCAGTAGATATGGTTATGTGTATTTAATGAAACACAAATCAGAGTCCTTTGAAAAGTTCAAGGAATTCAAGAATGAAGTACAAAACCAACTAGGTAAGAATATTAAAACAATTCAATCAGATCGAGGTGGTGAATATTTAAGCCTAGAGTTTAATGACCATCTGAAAGAGTGTGGGATCCTATCCCAACTCACTCCTCCTGGAACACCCCAATGGAATGGTGTATCTGAGAGAAGAAATCGAACCCTGTTAGACATGGTCCGATCCATGATGAGTCACGCCGATCTTCCATACTCCTTTTGGGACATTGACAGCAACTTACACACTTGACCATGTTCCATCCAAAAGGTTAATAAGACACCATATGAGATATGGAGTGGTAAGAGACCACATATGTCTTACATAAAGATTTGGGGTTGCGAGGTTTATGTGAAACGACAAATTTCAACTAAGCTTGAGCCCAAATCTGACAAATGCTTATTTGTGGGGTATCCTAAAGAAACAAGAGGATATTATTTCTACAATCCTTCTGAGGGCAAAATGTTTGTCGCTCGAACTTGAGTTTTCCTAGAAAGGGATTTTATTTCCAAAGGAATCAGTGGGAGGAAAGTAGAACTTGAAGAAATTCAAGAATCACAAAGTATCGATACACCTATGGAGGAATTAGAGCAGGAAACACAAGTAGTTGTGTAAGAGCAACCTGCTCAAGTAGAACAAGACCAGCGTAGGTCAGGCAGGATACGTCACCTGACTAAGATATATGGATATCTGATCTAGGTGATGTATTACTCATGGATCAAGATGAGCCTGTGACCTACTCATGGAATCTTCGTTTTGATGAAACAGTAAAACAATATGGATTCATCAAGAACGAAGATGAGCCTTGTATCTACAAGAAGGTTAGTGGGAGCATGATCGTATTCCTGGTATTATATGTAGATGACATATTACTTATTGGAAACGATATCCCTACCCTGCAACAAGCAAAGTCTTGGGTGGGGAAATGCTTATCTATGAAGGACCTAGGTGAAGCAGCCTATATATTAGGAATCAGAATCTATAGATAGATCATAAAATGCTTGGCCTAAGTCAGAGTACATAGATAAGGTGCTGAGACGTTTTAATATGAATGATTCCAATGGTTATGTGTTTTGCTGAAATGGTGGCGCTGTGAGCTTGAAAAGTTCAAAGCAAGATACAGTTGCTGATTCTACAACCGAGGCCGAGTATATTGCTGCCTCAAGTGCAACAAAGGAAGTTGTTTGGATCAAAAAGTTCATTAGTGAACTTGGCATAGTCCCTAGCATTGTGGATCCCATTGGTCTCTATTATGATAACAATGGTGCTATCGCACAAGCTAAGGAGCCTAGATCTCACCGACGATCCAAACACATACTTAGACGTTGTGTGAGAATATGTAGAGTACCTACACTTGACAATATAGCTGACCCACTGACAAAGCCTCTTGCGCAGCAGAAGCATGATGGCCATACTAGATCAATGGGCATAAGGGGTATACCTGATTGGCTCTAGTGCTAGTGGGAGATTGTTGGTGTAAGCCCTAGAGGCCAATACATTTTGGTACTTGTATCGAATAATAAAAGGCATTCTCTTTATTATGGTTGATTAATAAAGTCCCTGGAATAGATAGTCCGTTTAATGTATTAAGTGTGACTTAATCATGAGAACACATTAAACATAAGGACATTATTCCTAAAGTATCCGTAGTCGAGCCTTAGTGTGAAGTGGGATAACATTAAAGCATTAAGACTATTATGTTTGTAGACTGATGATCACATCTCATGGATCATGGATAAAGAGTTATCAAGTCTTAAACATAGGTATGAATATTAAGAGTAATATTTATACCGGATTGACCCGCTATGAGAATACTATATAGAAAGTTATGCAAGGTGTCATAAGTTATTCTCATGGTGATAATAGTGTATTCCACTCTTCGACCTGAAACCACTATGGATCCTAGATGTAGAGTCGAGTGCTTTATTGCTGATCCAACGTTATCCGTAACTGGATAACCATAAAGACAGTTGATGGGTACTCCACAAAGCATGCTGAGGGACATGAGTGACCTAGATGGAATTTGCCCATCCTGCATAACAGGATAAATGTCTATGGGCCCAATATTGAACTGGACAAGGATGACACGGTCTATGCCTTGTGTTCAATATAGACATAAGGGCAAAAGGGTAATTATACACATAATTATTATCACAGATGGTTTTGTCAGATCACATGACATTTTCGTGTCTTGGGTAGCAGTGATGTGTTGCTAGATACCGCTCACTGTTTATTATGTTAAATGCGTGATTTAATATAATTGCCAACGTCACGAAAACCTACAGGGTCACACACAAAGGACGGATTGATGAGAGATAGAGTAACTAAGGAATACCGTAAGGTACGGTGCCCTTAAGTGGATTATAGAACATCGTAAGGTACGGTGTACTTGAGTAGAATACGAAATATGGTAAGGTACCATGGGCTTAAGTGATTTTGGGCATATTATAAGATATGGGCCAAAATACACTTAAGTGGGCTTTTAGCTTGAAGCCCACACAAGTGGTTCTATAAATAGAACCCTTGTGCAGAAGCAAATTTTTACGGTTGCATTATTTTCGTTTTCTATCACTCTCTCTCTCTCTCTCTCACTCAAAGCCTTCACTCGTACCAGCTAGCACTGAGATTGAAGGAACCCGTTCGTGTGGACTGAGTAGAGACGTTGTCATCGTTCAACGTTCGTGATCGCTTCGTGGATTTGCATCAAAGGTTTTGATCGTCACAAGAGATCTGCACCAAAGGTTTCAACCGTCACAAGAGGTAAATATTCTATCACTGATCATGACCATTCGTAAGGATCTCTAAAGGAGAAATTTTTAATTTCCGCTGCGCTTTGGGTCGCAATTCTCCTTCAGATACATCATCTATTACCGTCAGAACGTAGATAATATACTTGCATGGACGATTATCCACAACCGGTTACTGGGTTAATAAAGGATAAATCGACCGAAAAGAAAAGGTATCGGGATACCGAAACTAGGTATATAATGATGACCAATTCAGGGGAGAAACAATCGTTACCAACAACAATAAGGTAGACGAGAGATGACCCGCTGGGGATAAATTGCGTAATCAGGGCAATTATCCAAGCAGATGAGGGGATATCATCACCGAATATTGGATGAAGATAACTGTCACCAATTAAAGATGAGCAAAAATAGTTACTCTGCAAAAAGGGAAGAAATAGGGTTTACAATTACCGGTATGAGGGTACAGAAACACAGACTCTGCCGGGGATAATGATTACTAATTATTAAGCCATTATTCATTTACCACGGGGAAACAGGAAAAGAGTCTCAAGAGACCGATCTAGGATCAAACTAGATAGGCACACCAAATCAAGACTTGTTCCGGTGAGGATATAACTCAATGGGGAAAACCATCCCAATATATGTGTCGGGAAGGAGCAAAAACAATCGACATCCACGAGGATATAACCCGGTGGAAAATATGGAAGAAAGGATAGACGCTTTCTGCCTATGGAGCTGACTCTATATAGAGAGATCAGACACGCACATCTGCTCTGGGAAGTATATCACCAAATAGCAGGAGACAGCAAACAACGATATATGGCAAAGAATGCAACATGAATATCTGAATGTTATAATTATGCATGAATATGCGTGGTTTATGTATGATGTATGCTGACAGACAGACATATCTAACACAACCAGGTCCAGGAATCAACCACCCGGTACTACATCTCAAGAGAGAAAGCCAAGTTCACCAGAGAGTATCCAATCTGCTGGGGATCAGAGATACCAGGAAGCAAAGAACTCTGCAAGGGATGAATCATCAATCATTCCAGCTGGGGACGAGAGTTATCACAGATAAGGTCCACCACACCAACAACTCTACTGGGGAATCTATCCGAGGAGATAAAGGATTTATCGGGATCAACCACCAAATACCGCTCTTGCCCAAAGAGATCCAAGCTGTTGAGGAAGAAAGATTGCTACTCTGCTGAAGGGAAGAGAGGTGACTCTCAACAAGTAATCCACTTGGTAGGATAAACCACAAGGGGTTCCGGAGGGAGGAGATACAGTCATGCCAGGAATATGGACAAAACTCTTACCCTGTTGGGGATCGTACCACCCTTGGGAGAGCACTGAGGATCTCCTAAGTATCCTTTCGTCATTGTGAATGTTCACTTTGTTTAAAAACAAATTATAAAAAATTTGATCGTTTAAAACAATGATATTTTCTTAATCAAAACATGCAAAACATTTGTTGAATAGAAACAGATAAGAGTGCCAATAATTGGATAAAAGGCTCAAATTTATTTGATAGAATGGTAGTCTGCGAATGGCAAGACTCCATAGATCTTTACAAATTTGAAATTGGTGATATATATTGGAAAAGGGCTACATTGAACATAATGACCATTTCTCCACCAATTCTGAATCCGATGTATTTAAAGCTTCGGTTGATGATGAGCAAGAATCTCTGACGGACGACAGTTGTAGAACAAAGTCTTGTCAGGATGTAGTTACTTGCCAAATCCCTAATTTTTGCCTAGATTGCCCCAAGATGAGGTACTCAATCTAGCGGGATACATATATCATTATTATATATTTTTTGTGTCTCTAACTTTTGCCTGGATCGCCCTTTCGGGTTTTCAATCCACCGAGACGCTCATTTTTGCCTAAGCCGCCCTTTCGGGTTTTCAACTTAGCGAGCTATTCAATTTTTATTTTTTTAGGCGAAGTATTTCTTGACTGCATCTGAATTCACAGGACGAGTGAAATCCTCCCCATCCATAGTTGTAAGTATCAAAGCACCGCCTGAAAAGGCTCTCTTAACAACATACGGACCCTCATAGTTTAGAGTCCACTTGCCCCTGGAATCGGGCGCGAAAGACAAAACTGTCTTGAGCACAAGGTCACCTGCTCGGAACACACGAGGCTTGACCTTCTTATCAAAAGCTTTCTTCATTCTCTGCTGATATAACTGACCATGGCACATGGCAGTCAATCTCCTCTCTTCAATCAAGTTTAGCTGGTCATAACGACTCTGAACCCATTCAGCATCAGTCAACTTGGCCTCCATCAAGACTCTCATTGATGGGATCTCCACCTCTACTGGGAGTACAGCCTCCATGCCATAAACAAGAGAGAAAGGGGTTGCCCTTGTTGAAGTGCGGACAGATGTACGATAGCCATGCAAAGTAAATGGTAGCATCTCATGCCAATCTTTGTACGTAACAACCGTCTTCTGGATAATTTTCTTGATATTCTTGTTAGCAGCTTCAACAGCCCCATTCATCTTGGGTCTGTACGGAGAAGAATTATGATGTGCAATCTTGAATTCACTACACAGCTCTTTCATCATCTTGTTATTCAAGTTAGATCCATTATTAGTAATGATCTTATCTGGCACACCATATCGGCATATGAGTTGATTCTTGATAAACTTCACGACCACCTGCCTGGTCACATTTGCATACGACGCCGCTTCGACCCACTTGGTGAAGTAATCAATTGCTACGAGAATAAATATGTGTCCATTGGACGCTTTCGGCTCTATCATGCCAATCATGTCAATTCCCCAGATGGAGAAAGGCCATGGTGATGAGATCACATTCAAAAGTGTCGGGGGAATATGAATCTTATCAGCATAAATCTGACACTTGTGGCATTTCTTCACAAATTTGCAGCAGTCAGACTCCATTATCAGCCAATAGTAGCCTGCTCTCAACATCTTTCTAGCCATGGCATGTCCATTGGAATGAGTACCAAATGAACCCTCATAGACCTCAGTCGTCAATAGGTCTGCTTCGTGTCTATCCACGCATCTGAGCAGAACCATGTCAAAATTTCTTTTGTAAAGCACTTCGCCATTGAGGTAGAAACTGCCTAACAATCTCCTCAAAGCCATCCTATCTTTTACAGATGCCCCAGGCGGGTAAATCTGGCTCTGAAGGAAACACTTGATATCATAATACCACGGCTTATCATCTTTTACTTCTTCTACTGCAAATACATGAGTTGGTCTGTCCAAGCGCATCACGGTGATATTGGGGACTTCATTCCACAATTTAACCACAATCATTGAAGCAAGCGTAGCAAGAGCATCTGCCATCCAATTCTCATCTCGAGAAATATGATGGAAGTCAACCACAATAAAGAATGTTGAAATCCTCCTCGCATAATCTCTGTATGGAATGAGGCCAGGCTGATTCGTTTCCCATTCACCCTTAATCTGATTAACAACGAGGGCCGAATCACCATATACATCTGTATACATGCGTTTTCGACGCCATGATATTTGGTGTGCAGAATGGTTCTTTCGACAAATGGCGACATTGAGAAAAACGGTTTTTGGTTGATAAGTGTTGTTCGACACTTCGATAAAATTGAAGCTTCGACATTTCGACAAGATATCTGCAGCTGGAAAGGCCCCTTTTGATAGACATAGGTGATGCTACAATATTTAAACAATTCGACAAAGTTTGGAGGAAGACGTCAGTTCGACGTAAAGTGTAAAATTCAAATCCAAACAAGTTGTGACGTTTGGCAGAGGACGCGTGGAAGCATCTGGCGAATTGAAGGAAGCCAAATGTTACAGTTTTAGGATTTAGTCGTTAGTAACGGTTATGTTATTTGTATATAAATAGGGTAGTTGTTATGAAAAAAAAAGGTGTGTGAACTTTTACTTGTACAAAATTCCTGAAAATACTCAAAGTACCCGTGTGAGAGAAAAGAGTCATATTTGGAACATGTATGTGTAAACAAACACCAATTTCTTTCAAAGTTTTTTTTATAAAGTTTAAAGTTCTTTACAAATTCATTTTACGTTTTCCAGTCAATTATCTTTCTGCAATTTCTTTTCGACATTTTACATTTCGTCAGTTAGTTTCTGCCATTTATCTTATCTTGTCAAATCAACATCTTTCGACATAAAATATTCAGAGAATCAAAATGAAAGATACAAACGCCGTCCTAGATATCTTCAAAGTCATCTAGATCTGCACATGTCCTAGGATTTGTGTGGTTGATCCTGCAAGTAACCCAATTCTACAAGTTTTGGTAAACCAGAGGTTGTTCGCCAAAATTCACAGCGAACAAATTGGCACGCCCAGTGGGACTGTGCAGAAATCTAGAAACTTAGATAATCATTAGTCAAAATTTGTTCTTCGTTGTATGAGATTGAGAAGCGGTAAATTAGCCGTATCCGACATAGAAATACCAAAAAGAACAAGAGTAAGGAAAATGGCGAACCAGCCAAATAATCCAAACGAATCCATCCCAGTATCCAACCCTGTCCCTTCGACAGAAGGCAATGTAGGATCAGTCCCTGTGTCGGAGGCTGTACCTTCGTCAACAGGGTCAATGCCAGCGGTTTCAATATCGCAAAACGCGCCTAGTTCGTCCTTCAGGGCACAACAAATGCCCGTTGGGACACCCCCTCCTATGGGAAACACTTTTAGGCCTTTTGTAACAAATTTCACCATGCCTCCGCCTGGTAGGGAGCAACCCTTTGGAATGCCAACTTCGGTAATGGCAAATTTACACAATTCCCCGTTAATATATTCTGATTCGATGGCCAATATGTCTTCACCCTTACAAGGGTCAGGATATGGAGGGAACATAAGTAGACTAAATCAACAACCACTTTACGTGCCGCCGATAACAAATAATTCGGCGCAAGTAATTAGACAACAAATGGACGAGAGCAATCATGATATGGTCCAAATGTTGATGCAACAAATGGGAGCGGTGTTTAACCCCCTCATTCAAAACACCACCCAAACAAACCAATTGTTGGCAGCGCAAATGACGCGCATTGCTGATTTTTTTGAAGTCCCTCAAACTCGACACAGGGAACCAGGGGTTCATAACCCAGGGGTAGCGGTCCGAGAAGAGCCTACGATAAACCAGATACCGTTGGACAATCTTCAAACAAACGTCAGAAACCAAGAGAATGCAGTCGAACAGACTCGTGTCGAAATCCCTGTTCCGCAAGAGCCTAGAAGGATAGTAATCTAGAGAGGCCAAGACGCGGATGCTGTATTGCAACAACGGATACGGTATGATAATCCGCCTGTCGAAAATAATTTGGCAGCCATGGTCGAAACGATAATGGCACAAAATGGGATGAACATGGGATTACAAAGGCCTAGTTACGCATCCCCACTATCGGAATATATTCTGCAAGAAGAACTGCCACCAAGGTGGAAAGTCCCTAAGTTCACAAAGGTCTCAGGGGACACTAGTGAGTCCACCATAGAACATGTGGCACGTTATCTGATCGAGGCAGGGGAAATAGCCCGTAATGAAAATTTGAAAATAAAATATTTCCCTAGTTCCTTAACAAAAAACGCATTTACTTGGTTTACATCTTTTCCTGCAAACTCAGTATATACGTGGACCCAAATAGAAAGGCTGTTCCATGAACAATTCTACATGGGACAAACAAAAATAAGTCTGAAAGAATTAGCCAGTGTTAAGAGAAAACACTCAGAACCAATAGATGATTATTTAAATAGGTTCAGATTGCTAAAGTCTAGATGTTTCACCCCGGTGCCAGAACATGAGTTGGTCGAAATGGCCGCAGGGGGACTAGATTATTCTATAAGGAAGAAACTAGATACCCAGTATCTGAGGGATATGGCACAATTAGCAGATAGAGTGAGACAAGTCGAAAGGTTAAGGGACGAAAAATTCAGAGCAAATAAGAATAAAAAAGAGAGGGTAGCCTACGTAGGGATTCGCCAAGATGATGAGTACGACGAAAACAAACCAAGTAACTTCGATGAACAAGAGATTGACCTAGCAGAACTGAAGCAAGGCCCACCTTATTCGTGCAAAGTGCTAACTCCGTTGAACGGAAACCCATTCGAAACAAACGATAAGTTCCCCAAAAGGACTTATACGTTCGACATCACCAAATGTGACGAAATTTTTGATCTGTTGGTTAAAGATGGTCAATTAATAAAACCGTTAGGCGCTAAAGAACCGCCTATGGAACAACAGAAAAAGAAAGGCTTTTGTAAATACCATAATTTTCTGGGCCATAAAACGTCTCGTTGTTTCCTTTTCAGGGATCTTGTTCAAAATGCTATCCGTGACGGAAGGCTGAAGTTTGGTGACAAACCAAAACAACAGATGAGGATCGATTCGAATCCCATGCAGGCAGTCGAAGCCCACTACGTTGAACCATCCATCGTGAACATGGTGGAGGCCGAAGTTGCTCCTGATGGCAATTTGGAAATGGTGGAGGCCCTTGGAAGTTTCGACACAAATATCAACATGGTCGAGATTGCTGATGATCTCGCAAGCCAGAACGAAGTTGAAGTTACTGAAAGCTTTGACAACCAGAAAAGAATGGAAACTACTGAAGGTTTCGACAAGAAGGACGGTGATAATACCGTCGAAGATGTGAAGTTTCGACAAGAGGGGAATTGGGACCGCTTGGGACAGCCAAGTGGGAAGTATGACTATCTTGTGAAGTACAATGCACCGACAAGCTCTCAGATCGACATCAACACAATTCAAGCAAGCGGTTGGGGAGATGCTTCTTCAGACAACAACGAAGAAATAGTCGAGGCAATTGAGCAATCCCCTAATACAAAAGAGAAGGTTACTGAAGACCTCATTACTGAAAACGAGGCTGCTGAAGGCCTTGATTCTGACCGAACGAAAAAAGGGGATGTCGCCAACTGCGTCAACACTACGGGGCCTTTCAGTAAAGAAGTCACAAAAATCAAAGCGGAAGCCGCTAACGGTCCTTCGAAGCCCAGGGTCAGTGGGATTCTGCATAGGACAATGGAAGACCCCAGAAGAAATTGGAACGAATGTTGTTGCAAACATGGTCCCAGGACCATATCTTGGTGCTGCTGCCTAGAGAAAGAGTTCGACCAAACACCAAAAGGCGTCGAAGGCGAAGAAGAGAGACTCATTAGAAAGATGAACGAATTAAGCATCGCCGACGAACGAAATGTTGGGGTAAATATGGTGGAAATATCTCAGAAGGACCAGGCCGAAGAGGGCGAAGATCATCGTCGAAAAGAGTACCAAAGGCTGGCGTATCCTAAAGAGGACGAAAATTTAATAGAATTCATCAAGAGGTGCCAAAGGATGAAAACCGAAGTGATGTTATGCCCACGCTGCAGTGCAATCTTCGACAGGAAGGCAGCAACCAATCTGGAAGCAGTGGATAAGGCCAACAGGAAAGAAAATTGGGGAACAATGAGATATGACCCAAGGAGAAGTGATCACCACCAGTGGAGGCATGGAGAAAGACGCCAGAACACCTATAGACCATCTGACAAAGCAACGGACGACAAATGGGTTCAACCCATTAGAGATGCCTAGGGGCAGAAGAAATGGGGAAAGTTTGAGGTTCAGAGAGGCACGTCGATGGAAGGCAAGAAGGAAATGGAAAAACACAAGCCAAGACCATATCCTTCAGAGAATTACAAAGGCAAAAACCCCATGTCCAGATCCCAATTGAGGAGGTTCCAGAGGCAGAAGAGGGCAGAAATAGAGGTGGCAAAAAAGAACATGAATGGAAAAAACGAAGCAGTATCTAGCAACAATCGTCAGACAAGGAGCAGAAAAGAGACTCCCCCCCAGATCAATCCTGGCAGCGCCGTCGAACCAGCGGCGTCGAAGGCGAAGATGCAGGAAGATGACGAAGTAACTGACAGTTTCAACTCTGACTCAGAATCATCCTTCAACGTGATCTGCAATGTGGTCTCTGTTCTCCCTAGAGACTATGATAGAGTCATGGAGGTCGAAGACGAAGAAGACGAGATGGAAGAGGAAACAATGGCACACAGGCCCGTCTGCTACTACGTGATGAATAACGGGTGCGTCGAAGAGCAGAATGCTTTCTTCGAAAGACCAGACGACTCCATGAAAGCGCATTTGAAACCTTTGTTCATAAAAGGAAAGGTGGAGAATATCGGTGTGAATAAGATACTGGTGGACGGGGGAGCAGCAGTAAATTTGATGCCCCATTACATGCTGAAGAAGATTGGAAAAGACGATTCAGACGCGAAACCTCACAACATGGTGTTGTCGAATTATGAAGGAAAGGTAGGAACAACTATGGGCGTCATCCAAGTAAACTTAACTGTTGGAACCATAACAAGGCCAACAATGTTCATAGTCATCGCTTCAAAGGCAAACTACAACCTGCTGCTTGGAAGGGAGTGGATTCATGGCGTAGGAGCTGTACCCTCTTCAATGCATCAGCGAATAGCCATATGGAGGCTAGACGGGATCGTCGAAAACATCGAGGCTAATCAAAGCTACTTCATGACAGAAGTAAACAATGTCAACAGCCAAAGCTTCGACAAGAACCTGGCTCACATACCTCCTTGCAGCCCAGCCGAATTCGATTTAAAGGCGACAGACAATGCCTACTGCTCCATGTACCTTCATCCTACACATGGTTTCCAGTGGGATAAAGAAGTAATTGGCGAAACTTATATGTGGGGAACTACTCATATAGCGCCAACGGGATGGGGAAGTGAATTTGACGATGACGAGTAAACAATCAGCGATCGAAAAGATTACGGCTTACATAGCTGAAAACAAACTCAAAGAGGCCCTTGAGGCTGAAGTAAAATACATGGCTGTCGGAGCCAACCAAGAAAACTCCAACAAACAATGTCCCCAAGAAGACGTTGCGGAAGATCATGATAACAACCAAATGGGCGAATGGCAACACCAAAAGCTTGACGCCATTTATGACGACGAGCCCCTAGGGTTCGAAAAAGATCCAGGGTCAACTGACGAGAAGATGGTGGCGCAGGATCCGTTAGAAGAAATAAACTTAGGAGTGGGGGCAGAACATAGACCAACATACATAAGCGCAAAAATAGACCCCCAGTTCAAAGTCGAAATAGTCCGGTTGCTGAAAGAATTCAAAGACTGCTTCGCATGGGATTATGATGAGATGCCTGGTCTAGACAGAGGTTTGGTCGAATTGCAGTTACCAATAATAGAAGGAAAGAAGCCAGTGAAGTAGATTCCAAGACGCTTCGCGCCAGAGATTCTGTCGAAAATAAAAGAAGAGGTCGAAAGACTTCTAAAATGCAAGTTCATCCGTACAACCAGGTATGTCGAATGGATTGCAAATATTGTCCCAGTAATTAAGAAAAATGGCAAACTTAGGGTATGCATTGATTTTCGAGACCTAAACTCGGCTACCCCGAAGGATGAATATCCTATGCCAGTGGCAGAAATGCTTATAGATTTTGCAGCCGGCCATGAGTACTTAAGTATGTTAGACGGATACTCTGGCTATAATCAAATCTTTATCTCTGAGGAAGATGTTCCTAAAACGGCGTTCCGTTGTCCTGGAGCAATAGGAACGTACGAATGGGTAGTAATGCCTTTTGGTTTAAAGAACGCTGGAGCAACTTACCAACGTGCTATGAATTCCATCTTTCATGACTTTATCGAAACTTTCATGCAAGTGTATATTGACGATATCGTAATCAAGTCTGTTTCAGGGAAAAGTCATATAGACCATCTTCGACAGTCCTTTGAAAGGATGAGGAAGTTTGGTTTGAAAATAAACCCACTTAAATGTGCTTTTGGTGTGCAGGCGGGTGATTTCTTCGGTTTTGTGGTCCACAAGAAGGGGATCGAAATAAATGAAAACAAAGCCAAAGCCATGGTGGAGGCGAAAGCGCCATCAACCAAAAAGGGGTTGCAGTCTCTGCTAGGGAAAATCAACTTTCTCAGAAGATTCATCTCCAATCTCAGTGGGAAGACGCAAGCTTTCTCTCCACTACTTCGACTAAAGAAGGAAGACTTTGCATGGGGGCAAGAACAGCAAGCGGCTTTCGACAAAATCAAGGAATACCTGGCTAGTCCCCCAATCCTGATGTCTCCTTGCAGAAAAAGAAGTATGAGGTTGTACATCTCGGCATCAGACAAAACATTAGGAAGTATGTTGTGTCAAGAAGATGAAAGTGGCGTCGAAAGAGCTATTTATTATCTCAGTAGAGTTCTGAATGATGCTGAAACTAGATATAGTATTATAGAAAAGCTATGCCTATGTGTATACTTCTCTTGTATGAAACTGAAGCATTATATAAAACCTGTTGATGTATATATTTCCTCCCATTTCGACGTAATAAAGTATACGTTATCTAAATCTATTTTACATAGTCGAATTGGAAAATGGGCTTTAGCATTAACAGAATACTCCTTGAAATATCTGCCTTTAAAAGCTGTGAAAGGACAAGTGGTCGCTGATTTCATAGCCGACCACTATATAGATGAAGGTGTGGAATATGTCGAATTAGAACCTTGGAAACTGTATTTCGACGGTTCCAGTCATAAGAACGGAACTGGCGTAGGAATGTTGATTATTTCTCCTGAAAAAATTCCAACAAAATTCCAACAAAATTCAAGTACAAAGTTGAAAGTCTGTGTTCAAATAATGAAGCAGAATATGAAGCTTTGATCGCTGGACTTGAAATCTTGTTGAAATTGGGGGCAACGAGAGTCGAAATAATGGGTGATTCCGAACTGGTGATCAAGCAGTTGACGAAAGAGTATAAATGCGTGAAAGAAAATTTAATCATGTACTTTGTAATAGCCAATAGACTTCTCAAGGAATTCGACAATGTGGTATTCAGGCACATTCCGAGGCTGGAGAACCAAGAGGCGAACGATCTGGCTCAACTAGCATCTGGATACAAGGTGTCAAAGGGAAAATTAGAAGAAGCTATTGAAATCATAGGAAGAGTCGTATCCACCAAGTTGTCCCCATCAGATCTGGAGTCAATAAGATTAGGATACGGTGACGAAGAAAACTTTGAGATATTCAACATAGATGATTCAGGAATTGCAGACTGGAGAAAGCCTATCAAGGATTATCTACAAGATCCAAATCAGAAAGTAGAAAGAAAAATAAAATACAGAGCTTTGAGTTATGTACTTTTGGGAAATGAATTGTTCAAAAAGACTGCAGAAGGAGTCTTGTTGAAATGCTTAGGTGAAGACGAAGCCTACATAGCCTTGTCGAATGTACACAGTGGAGCGTGTGGCGCACACCAAGCAGGTCACAAAATGAAGTGGTTATTATTTCGACAAGGAATGTATTGGCCAACAATACTGAAGGATTGTGTCGAATTTGCAAAAGGATGTCAGGAGTGTCAAGTACATGCAGGCATACCTCATGTCCCCGCAAGTGAGCTGCATTCAATTATAAAGCCTTGGCCATTTAGAGGATGGGCTTTAGACTTGATTGGGGAAATTCGACCAGCCTCTTCAAAAGGACAAAGGTACATTTTGGTTGGGATAGACTATTTCACTAAATGGATTGAAGCTATACCATTGGTAAATATGGATCAAGAAGCAGTCATAGACTTTATCCAAAAATACATAATTTACAGATTTGGGATACCTGAAACAATAACAACAGACCAAGGATCTGTGTTCACTGGAAAAAACATGCAGAAATTTGCACAAGAAACAGGTTTTAAACTCCTTACTTCGACACCTTACTATGCTCAAGCCAATGGGCAGGTCGAAGCAGCCAACAAGGTAGTGATAAATTTGATCAAGAAGCATGTAGGGAAAAAACCTAGAAATTGGCATAAGACTCTAGATCAAGTCTTGTGGGCTTGTCGAACGTCTCCTAAAGAAGCAACGAATTCGACTCCATTTAAGTTGACTTACGGACATGATGCAGTTTTACCAGTCGAAATATATTTGCAGTCAGCTAGAGTGCAAAGGCATCATGAAATCCCATCGGATATATATTGGAGTATGATGATGGATGAACTGGTAGATTTGGACGAAGAAAGACTGCGCGCGCTAGATTTAATAAGAAGACAAAAGGAGAGAGTCGAAAGGTTTTACAACAAGAAAGTAAAATTCAATACCTTCTTAATTGGTGATCTCGTCTGGAAAGTAATCCTTCCTATGGATCGAAAAGATAAGTTAATGGGAAAATGGTCTCCTAAGTGGGAAGGACCTTTCCAAATTTTGAAAATATTTTCAAATGGCGCGTATGAGATTGAAGAAATAGGGAAGGATGAGAGAATCTTAAAGATAAATGGCAAGTATTTGAAAAAATACAAGCCAATATTGCAGGAAGTAAGAATAATAATGGAATAATTGCAAACATGATTATGATAAAATTTGCCAAATAAAAATGGCATTAAAGTCATTACAAAAGCCTTAAACGGCTGAGAATTGTTAAATCAATTCAACTACAAATTAATATTGGAAAATGTTTCCTTCAAAGTGGCGAATTTCTGCCTCTGAAATTGGAGCCGATGATCACAAAGACTTTTGTGAGTGGAAAGAGTCTCGATCTCTTGACCAAGTTGCTGGGCCTTCTCAGCATGTCGAATACCCACTCCCAATTCTTCGTCAATCTCGCTCTGCTTGGGTTGCTATATGGATGCCTTACGTTTTTCCTCTTGAGAGATCTTTTCTTGGAGTGCTGCTATCTGTTTTTTCCATTTTTGGATATTGTCATCACAAGCAGCAGCTTCTTTGACATAAGTTTCAGAAAGCTTTTGCAATTTTGAAACCTTGTCAGTCGAAGTCGAAACGGCATCCCATTCAGCAGTTTGAGTTTCAGACTTGGAGGAGATTTGATTGGTGAGATCTCTTTGACGATGAAGATCTGCAGTGGCCAAGTCAATGAGAGTCATCAGCTCCATCACAAAACTTCCAATCTCAGCAGAAGCTTCCAGGACATTCACTTGCTTCAAAATTTTCTTAAGGTCAAGGTGAGCAAGGGAATTCTCTTCGAAGACTTTAAACAAATCGACATCAAGGATTTTCGTTTTAATTTTGGTCAAGACGTTGCCAAGTGATGGTGCTTCAGAAGTTGCCCCAGAAGTGGTCGAACTACTCTGCAAAGAATCCTGGAAATTAAAATGGGTGCTAAGCATGGCCTTCAGATACTCCAAAGGTCTTTGCACTTTGAGATTTTCAAGCTCCTCGCGAGAGAAACTAGTCGAACCAGTTGATTTTCCACTCCCTTGGGTCTGGTCAGGAGCAGGTGGAGTGTTTCGCCCCGAAGTATGCTCAGCCTCTGTTTGTTTCGACTGGTTGTCCCCATCTCTGGCAGCTTCGTCTTCAGGATCATCTTCGACCCCAACCTCCATGTCAATGTCATCACCCTGAGGTGCAGCATTTAATCCTGGATGAGGAGGAGATTCATCTTCAGAAGCTTCACCCACTGTAGTGTCGAATTCTGCTACAGTTTGCATGTCATGATCACTAGTGGGAATATCTTCTTCTGGGGCTGTTTCCTCCAGAATTTTCTCAGGCGTTCGTTCGACAGCCACTTGTTCCTGAAAATAATTCTAAGATTTAGAAGAAAAATGCAGGAAAGGCGAATATATGTTGTCGAAATAAAGATTACCTCAGGAATCTCAGTATTAAAGCTAGATTTCCCACTCTCCGTGTCTTTCGACTGAGGCTTAGCAGGAGGAGTACTGGCAGAATCCTTCCTAGTTGGTTTAACGATGGATCTTTGGAAAGAGACCTTCGTGAGTTTCTTCTTCTTCTGAGGGGGAGGGATTAACTCTGGAGATTCGTCACCAGATTCTTCATTAGGGACTTTATCCTCTTCTCTCTCCTCTTCACTCTTTCTCTTTTGGATTGTTGGGGGTTTTTGACTTACCTAGTCATGCAGACCAAAGCCAGTTAGTTTTGAAAAAGGGAATAGAATAAATAAGAAAAAAAAGTTTATACCTTTGTCGAAGGCTTCTTAGCAGCACTGGGCGACGCTTCGACAGCAGTTTTCTTAGCAGGGATCTTCACGGCTAAGGAAAGAAAGGAGATTAAAAAACAAATGTAAGACATACATGATAATACAGTTAGAATAACAAAAGGAAAAATCGTGTTTTTCTATGAACACCTTCAAGAATGGGATCCTCCACACGAACGTGTTCTATTCCAATATGAAGGTGTCCTGGGTATTCGCCCAAATGATACTTAGTCGGAACCACACGCTCAGCAGGTTTTTTGTACTGTTGACGGAGAATTTTCATAAAGTCCCCACAAACAAACCAATTTGGAAATGGAGGGCTAAATACCACCCCAAATTCAGCGGTTGGCAAAGGAGGGAATTTTGGTGGATGACAGCTGAAAGCCAGGTCATAACGCGCCTCTGGTCGAAGGTTTGAAGGCAATGACAGTTTTTCAAACTTCTCCGTCAGTTTGCGTTTCAATTCTGCTGCTGCTTCGTGTATGGTTCGACTAAGATCATCAGGTCTATACGCAGTTTCGAAATACTTTTGAAATTTCTGTATTTCCCTAATGTGTCTTTGAATACCTTTTTTGGTCCGATCCTGCACAAAAGCGAAAGCATTTGTCAAATGTGTAGCAAAGGAAGCTACGTCGAAAAATCTGTTGGAATAATAATCTTTCCACCATTCGTCAAACTCAGGAGTGCATAGGAATGATGGTCGAAATATAACTGGTCGAATGTCGAGAGAATCATCATCCAGTTTCTTCGACAGCTCTTTGCCTTCGTCTTCAGTGTGAAGGGAGTTATAAAAGATGATGGATCCTTTCTTGGGAAATATAGGTCGAGGTTTTATCTTGATTAGGCCAAACTGTCTAGAAACAAGGTTGGGTTGATAAACTATCAAAGCAATTTGGTTTTTAGTGGTGTTACGGTAAGAAAAAAAGAGCTTAGGGGTTAAGAATGATTCCCAAACATTTAGAAATATATTTTCATCCTTTTGCATCTCCAAAGGCAGTTGTTGGGTAAACCACTTAGGTCCAATTTTTCTATCAGCAAAAGGTGCCATGGTCGAAGTAAATTGATACCTTTTAGCAAACATCATAACATAGCTTTTAAAAGCTTGTCGAAGGCTGATTCCTTCATCAGTTGGCGTTATTAGCACCAACCTTGGCCATTCGACAGTCCTATTTTTTACTTCTTCTTCATCTATTTCTGGTGCTACAGGAAGATTGGCTTCAAATGTGGCATTGAGCCATAATTGCAAGAGCCAGAAAGGTCCTGATAAGTTGATTTTACCTTGGGTTTTGGTGTTTTTTAAAAGATGTACGCTCTCACTCAGAGATTCATAAAGGTTCGCCAGAATCATTTCGCTCAAGCATAGTTTTGTGCCTGCATGAAGCTGATTGGCTATGGTAATGAATCTCTTAGCAACCTGGAGAGAGCGAGAACAAAACACATATTTGGATAGCCACAGTGTTAGGAAAGTTATGTGTTCGACATCTGAAACTTCAGTAGTACTTTTGTCATGATAATAGGACATAAATAAGGAGTATGGGGCGAGGCTAGTCTCGAAAGCGATGGTATCTTCATTTAAGACAGTAGGGTCGAAGTTTATACCGTTGGGGTGAAGGCCAACGATGGCTGCCGCGTCGAAAAGAGTGGGCGTAACCATCCCACAAGGGAGGTGAAAGGTGTTGTAGGTACTATCCCAGAAGTAGAGAGAAGTTAAAAGCATATTTGGGCAGATATTGGGTCCTACTCTCGACAACTGAATAAGGTCGAAAATACCTACCTCTTTCCAAAAAAACCCTTTAACTTTTTCGATTTTATCTAACCAAGATACGTAGTCGGAAGGGTCTTTCGACCATGGGCAAGTTCTAAATATCCTGGGATAGTTCAAATAGTCTAAGTCCAACTCTCCAATATCCGTCGAACTCGATGAGTCTTTTTGTTCTACAACGTTCTCTTTAGGCTGAGGTTTTCTTCCAGCGCCTATGGGTTTTGTGTGAAAGTAAGATGGAAAAAATTCTTTTAAGCGATCTGGTTTAATCTCTAAATTCGGAAGGGGACCTAACATAGCATGACAGTTTCCAAAAATAAGAACAGGGATTAATACCTGGGATTTATAGATGCATTCTTTCTCTTTCTCATTTGGAGGTTCTGGAACATACTGTTGATTTCCAATGGTCATTGGCTCTTTTTAAATCATGCACAGGAGAGAAAGCTGAGTTTTGTTTCTTCTTGGAATGTTTGCTGCTTGAAGGTTTTTGAGGCGCCATTGTTAAGAAGAGCTTAGGAAATTTTCTCAGGAAAATATGAAAGTTTGAGAAATGGGTATGAAGAAAAGAAATCTGAAGCGGAAAAGGGTTTAAGAAAAAAGGTTTATAGGTATTTATAGGAAGAAGATGATGGAATGCTTTAGAGTGATAATCATGATAGTGGGACACGTGGCCGATTCTGATGGGAGTGTTGAAGAGGTGGAAGTTGAAAAGAAATCATGATGTGAGGAAATGATGGAAGTAGGTTCTGAACATGGGCTAGACGTGACATTTTGGAGAAAGTGTAATGATGAATCTGTGTTGGAAATTCAAATTATCAGACTTGGATTTAATAAAGACTAATTGACATGGCATCAAAACATTGGTTGACAACAAATGACTGTTTCTCCAGAAAAAACAGTCGAAACGTCTTTGCTGGGGGGCAATTTGTATACATGCGTTTTCGACGCCATGATATTTGGTGTGCAGAATGGTTCTTTCGACAAATGGCGACATTGAGAAAAACGGTTTTTGGTTGATAAGTGTTGTTCGACACTTCGACAAAATTGAAGCTTCGACATTTCGACAAGATATCTGCAGCTGGAAAGGCCCCTTTTGACAGACATAGGTGATGCTACAATATTTAAACAATTCGACAAAGTTTGGAGGAAGACGTCAGTTCGACGTAAAGTGTAAAATTCAAATCCAAACAAGTTGTGACGTTTGGCAGAGGACGCGTGGAAGCATCTGGCGAATTGAAGGAAGCCAAATGTTACAGTTTTAGGATTTAGTCGTTAGTAACAATTATGTTATTTGTATATAAATAGGGTAGTTGTTATGGAAAAAAAGGTGTGTGAACTTTTACTTGTACAAAATTCCTGAAAATACTCAAAGTACCCGTGTGAGAGAAAAGAGTCATATTTGGAACATGTATGTGTAAACAAACACCAATTTCTTTCAAAGTTTATTTTATAAAGTTTAAAGTTCTTTACAAATTCATTTTACGTTTTCCAGTCAATTATCTTTCTGCAATTTCTTTTCGACATTTTACGTTTCGTCAGTTAGTTTCTGCCATTTATCTTATCTTGTCAAATCAACATCTTTCGACATAAAATATTCAGAGAATCAAAATGAAAGATGTAACACCCTTCTAAAATACCCCAAATATTTAATTAAAATAACAACATATAAATCAGAGTAATCATGCAATTAAGGGTGTCACACATTTATTTCGCACCATTCGTCATACTATTTAGTCATGCTCATTATTTAACTCAAAACATAAAGTATTGCACAATACGCAGCGGATAGAGATCAAATCGATCATTCAAAACATGTAACATACTACATGTAAACTGGTTCAACAAACATCAACAACACAATTAAAATGTTCCCTCCCGATGTTACATCTATCAGAGCATGACCCACTAAGGAGACTACACTAGACTCCAAGCATTAGCTTCTACTCAATCACTGCTCGTTACCTGAAAAATAGTTGTAAGGGTGAGTTCCTCAATCGATATAATAAGCATTATAGAATATAATGTCATGTTAAGTAATTTAACACATTAATCACCCTAATCGTATCACACATTCAGTAACGGCACATCAACTCAAATATCATACTCAATATCAACACAATTCATACTCATGCTCAATGCCAACACAACACACGTATAACATTGGAATACATCCATTCATATTATACACTACACATATATTATGCAATGAGACTCCATGCATGCGGTACCGACTATTCGTGAACATATAGTTCAACTTCACCGACCAAATCCAGGTACGGCTACCAAGCTCACCAGTCCCACTCATTTGAGACCTAGTGACTCACATCACTAATTCCTCACCATGGGAATTAGCTACCACCCCAAGGGCCATGCTATACACGCTAATTCACCTAGCATGCAAGACAGAAGCTGTTCCTGCGCTAACACAAGGCAGAATGCAGAACTCTCCGCATTTTTTGCCGTTGGAGGACTTCCGGACCTCCGATTCCAATTCCGTAAAAAGCTATACGTTCGGAAATTCACAACTAACCCAACCACAGATTCAATTACAGCCTAAACACAGTTTATCCAACATAATTTTCCAGCATTCATAATCCCAATTAGGGTCAATTCAACGGCTTATCACTACCCATTACATGCTAACCCATAATACCCATTAAACGACGATAAATCCCCCTTACCTGAGTTAATCCGGCAATCTCTAAGCTCCAAGCTTTTCTCTTCTCCAACCTTTGCCCTTGCTCTTCCTCTTTGCCCTTTCTCCACTTTCCACTTTTCAGCCGCTTCTCTGTTTCACGTAAAACTCTTTTTACCAAATGGGGTTCTTTTTCCTTACTTCACACTTATATATTTTCCAATAATTATTATTCCAAAATAATAATAATAATCCAATAATTCCAATTATTTAATTAAATTAATAAATATAATATTAACTTAAATTAAATAATTATCTTATTTTTAAATTGGGGTGTTACAAAAGATACAAACGCCGTCCTAGATATCTTCAAAGTCATCTAGATCTACACATGTCCTAGGATTTGTGTGGTTGATCCTGCAAGTAACCCAATTCTACAAGTTTTGGTAAACCAGAGGTTGTTCGCCAAAATTCACAGCGAACAACATCAAGATGCTTGATCCTTAGATCGATACATTCCTCCAATCCCATAATACAGGCCTCATACTCAGCCATATTATTCGTGCATTTGAAGGTTAGCCTTGCTGTAAAAGGAATATGTGCGCCCCGAGGAGTAATAATCACGGCCCCAATACCATTTCCATACTGATTTACAGCGTCATCAAACACCATACTTCATCTGGAACCAGGCGCTGGCCCTTCATCAAGTGTAGGCTCATCGCAATCTTTCACTTTCAAATACAGAATTTCCTCATCCGGGAAGTCATACTGAACTGACTGATAATCTTCAATAGGCTGATGTGCCAAATGGTCAGCCAAGATACTACCTTTAATAGCCTTCTGAGCTCTATACTCAATATCATACTCAGATAACAACATCTGCCAACGGGCAATTCTCCCTGTTAAAGCAGGCTTCTCGAAGATGTACTTGATTGGATCCATTCTGGATATCAACCAAGTCGTATGATTTATCATATACTGGCGTAAGCGCTTAGCAGCCCAAGCCACAGCACAACATGTCTTTTCAAGCATTGAGTATCGAGACTCAAAATCAGTGAACTTCTTACTCAGGTAGTAAATAGCATACTCCTTCTTCCCTAATTCGTCTTGCTGACCAAGGACACAACCCATCGAGTCTTCAAGAACAGTCAGATACATGATCAAAGGTCTTCCCTCTACAGGCGGAGACAGAATCGGAGGCTCAGACATATATTCTTTAATACTGTCGAAAGCTTTCTGGAAATCCTCGGTCCAATCATGGGACTGATCTTTCCGGAGGAGCTTGAATATAGGCGCACATGTGGCAGTCATGTGGGATATGAATCTGGAGATATAATTCAAGCGGCCAAGAAAACCTCGGACTTGCTTCTCAGTTTTGGGCGCAGGCATCTCTTGTATTGCTTTGACCTTTGCAGGATCAACCTCAATACCTCTTTCACTAACAATGAAACCCAATAACTTGCCAGAACGGACTCCAAATGTACACTTGTTGGGATTCAGACGAAGCTTATATTTCCTCAAACGCTGGAAAAGCTTCAACAAATGCTCTACATGTTCAACTTCCGTTCTTGACTTAGCAATCATATCGTCAACATATACCTCAATCTCCTTGTGCATCATATCATGAAACAAGGTGGTCATAGCTCGTTGATACGTGGCTCCGGCGTTCTTCAAACCGAAGGGCATCACTCGATAACAGAATGTTCCCTAAGGTGTGATGAATGTTGTCTTCTCCATATCCTCGGGTGCCATTTTAATCTGATTATATCCGGAAAATCCATCCATAAACGAGAAGACTTTGAGTTTAGCTGTATTATCTATCAACATATCAATATGTGGTAGAGGGAAATCATCTTTCGGACTAGCTTTATTCAAGTCTCTATAGTCCATACACATCCGGACTTTTCCATCTTTCTTAGGCACGGGCACAATATTGGCCACCCATTGAGGATATATAGAAGTCACCAGGAACCCCGCATCAATTTGCTTATGAACTTCCTCTTTGGTCTTCACTGCCATATCAGGATGAGTTCTTCTGAGTTTCTGTTTCATAGGCACGCACTCAGGCTTTAAAGGTAGGGAATGTTGCACAATATCAGTATCTAGACCAGGCATGTCTTCATATGACCAGGCAAAGACATCAACATATTCTCGTAGCAATTTAATCAACCCCTTCTTAACAGATTCTTCCAGAAGTGCCCCAATCTTTACCTCTCGCACACAATCTTCAGACCCCAAGTTGACTGTTTCCAGATTCTCAAGATGCGGCTGAATGATCTTTTCTTCATGCTCAAATAGACGGGTTATCTCGTCAGGAATCTCTTCAACATCATCTTCCTCTGCCTCAAATATAGGGAATTCAAAATTGGGAGATGGTGTTGGGTCATTATGTTCAATGGGTTTAGAAATCAGCTTGCATAATGATTCCGGATATGAAAAGCTTTAGAATTCAAACAAGGCAAATCATTATGCATATGAAAAGATTGATTTTATTTTATTTTTTAGGGTTTTATGTGATCACCAATTTCATGCAAAAAGCAAAAAGGGAAAATAATTGGAAAAACAAACATTTAACATGAATTTATTGAATGAAAATATCATTTTACTTATGCGCCAACAATGTCATCACTCCTCCTTTGGGCATGGGAGAAGGGTTTTTAAACAAAGTGATTATTACGTTGACTTATGGACAACTGTTGGAATATCCACAGCGACCCAATTGTTGCAGACCCCTCCAGGGATGATGAAATTGCCAGAATCCTCTGTATCTTCTTCTAAAACGGCAGCAGCCTCCTCATCTAGACCAGTGTGGATGAAACCTCCACTCTTGAATAACCCTTGCTTGTTGAAAGTACCAGAAGAAAAACATATGCCATCACGGGACTCGTTATCTTCTAACTCAATCATTTTTCCTAAACCAGTGGTTGCACCATGCTCAATGGCCAACTTTGCATCTTTGTAGGAAGCAAATGAAGGAGTTCTCTTCTCAATAGGCTCAGCAATAGATAACGCTTGGAAAGGAGTTCCAACTTCAACCTCAGCATCTATATAAGAGAATGAAGACAAATGGCTAACCAGGAGAGCCCTTTCTCCCCCTACCACCACCAGCTTCTTGTTTTTCACAAATTTCAATTTCTGGTGTAGGGTGGACGTCGTGGCGCCTGCCTCGTGAATCCATGGTCTGCCTAAGAGACAACTATACGATGGGTGAATGTCCATAACCTGGAAGGTAATCTGAAAATCACTTGGTCCGATCTTGATTGGGAGATCAACTTCCCCAATCACAGTTTTGCGAGACCCATCGAAAGCCTTCACAACTACTCCACTCTGCCTCATGGGAGGCCCTTGATATGATAGCTTTGAGAGAGTGGACTTTGGCAATACGTTCAATGATGACCCGGTGTCCACCAGCACATTGGACATGGCGTCGTCTTTGCAATTCATAGATATGTGTAAAGCCAAGTTGTGGTCTCTTCCCTCCTCAGGGAGATCAGAGTTACAAAAGCTCAGGTTGTTGCAAGCAGTAATGTTTGCAACAATGCTATCGAATTGCTCCAAAGTGACATCGTGATCTACATATGCCACATCCAACACCTTCTGCAGAGCCTCTCGGTGTGGTTCTAAATTTAAGAGTAAGGATAACACAGATATTTTGGATGGCGTTTGTAGAAGCTGGTCTACAACATTGTACTCGCTCCTTTTGATGAGTCTCAGCATCTCATCACAGTCTTCTTTCACATTGCCACTCGGGCCAACAGAAGTAGGAGTTTTCAGTACGGAGGAGGGCTTAACAGCAAGTGCCGGATTCAGAGAATTCACAGCGTTCCCGATCGGGCGTTCAACAAAATCAGCATTAATTTGAGGCTTCGGCGGTGCTGAAAATACACGGCCACTACGGGTCAAACCGCTAACATCGGCAATATTCACAACAGAAGAAGAGGGCAAGGACACCTCTTTCCCATTCTCTACTGCTACGGCGTTGTAGCGATAGGGAACTGCCTTTTCAGAAGAGTAAGGCACAAGACCAGCAGGCTTAATGATCAGAGCGGGAGAAGCCTTCTGCTTGCTACCATTGTACTTGATGATAACAGGCTCGGGTATCCGGAACGCTGGGGAGATCACATTGACCTCAGGCTCATTTTCATCAACATTCCTGTTTTGAAGGATCTCAATGACTCCTTCGTCCAGCATTTCCTGAACATCCTTGCGCACCTGGCAACAACCCAATCGGTTAACAGAGCAGACTCGGCATCTATCGTGGTCATGCTCATAATGACTATAATCACACAGCAGATGATACATCTCAACCAGAGATTGTTGAATATGACTGACATATTTGACTTTGTATTTTCCAGGGCAACCCTGGACCATGTTGACAGATTTCCCATGTTCGGGCAATGGGTTCTTCTTCACATTAGGGCCTACGTCCTCAAAACATAAAATACCACACCTCACAAGGTCTTGAACCTTGGTCTTCAAAGGGTAACAATTCTCCACGTCGTGGCCGGGAGCACCAGAATGGTAAACACAATGTAACTCAGGCTTATACCACCACTGGGGGTTAGCAGGTATAGCCGGTGGGTCTCTCGGAGTAATCAGCTTCCTTTCTATCAAAAAGGGATATAACTCTGCGTACGTCATTGGAATAGGATCGAAGGTGACCTTTTTCCTCTCGTAATTTGTGCTGGTTTGATTACTGTTTCGAGGCTGGTAGGCCTGCTGTTGTGGACGATGTTGTTGTTGTTGATATTGCTGAGGTGGTTGTTGATTGTTGTTATAATGCTGGTACTGTTGATTATCTCTAAAGACAGGTGCTATATGAGCCACTTGGTGCTGGTTACTGGCGGGACGCACAGTCTTCCTCCTCATAGAGGGTCTTCTTGGTTTCTCATGGGAAGTCACAGCATGTGCCTCTCCATCTTTCTTCTTTGCAAACGCCCCATAACATTTGGCAGAAGAGCCTTCTTCTCTGGTTAACCGTCCTTCACGGACCCCTTCTTTTAGACGCATCCCCATGTTTACCATCTTGGTGAAGTCAGAAGGAGTGCTAGAAATCATCCGCTCATAATAAAAGGAACTTAAAGTCTTCAAAAAGATCTTAGTCATCTCTTTCTCTTCTAGCGGAGGCACGATCTGTGCTGCCACCTCTCGCCACCTCTGGGCGTACTCCTTAAATGTTTCTTTATCCTTCTGGGACATGGCTCTTAATTGATCTCTATCGGGAGCCATATCCACGCTGTACTTGTACTGCTTGACGAAGGCTTCGCCGAGATCATTGAAGGATCGGATGTTCGCGCTGTCTAAACCCATGTACCAACACAAAGCGGCACCGGACAGACTGTCCTGAAAGTAGTGGATGAGTAGTTGGTCATTATCGGTTTGAGTCGACATCTTCCTGCCATACATGACCAGGTGGCTGAGAAGACAAGTATTTCCTTTGTACTTTTCAAAATCAGGGACCTTGAATTTCATAGGGATCTTCACATTTGGAACCAAGCAGAGTTCGACAGCAGACTTGCCGAAAAGATCCTTCCCTCTGAGAGTTTTCAATTCCTTACGAAGCTCAAGAAATTGATTGTTCATAGCATCCATCTTCTCATAGACATCTGGACCCTCAAACGGCTCAGAATGATAGATGGTGTCGTCTACCCTGGGCAAAGTATGCACGACAGGAGGAGGAACGGCAAGGACCGGGCTAGATGCCGGCAGAGAAGCAAAGGTAGGAACGGGACCCTCAGGCATGAAATTGGGAGGCATCCCCCACGTGAACCCGGTTGGCATGGCTGTTGGAACAAAGTGTGCACTGGCAGCGGGCACAGTAGAGGAGACAACCTCGGAGATAATTGTCCTCTGGGGAGGAGTTGAAGGTGTCGGAGAAGATTGGCTCTGGGCAGCCATGAGTGACTCCATTAGGGCAGTCAATCTGGCCACTTCCTCTTTCAGCTCGCGGTTCTCTTGCTCTAAGTGATCCATCAGTCTTGAAATGTTGGCTCTAGTGTAGTACCGGTGAGTCAGCTTGTCTTCAAAGTAAATGAAGGACACAGAGTTAGACCACAGGGCAAGGGACCGGAAACAAAACCTGCTTATGCATATGATGCATGCAATGTTTGTCCATATGATTTGTTTTTTATTTCAAAGGAACTTTAGAGTTTTATTTGCAAATTCTGGAAATATTAAGCATTTTATCACATATGGAAATATCTCATCAAATAATATCAGGGAAAAGAAGTGCAGCATCGTCAATCATATACAAGAGAAAAGGGAAATAATCATCCTATGGATCCCTAGAAACAATCATCTAAAGCTCGGGACACAGGAAGATAAGATGCGCGAAGCCTCTTCACCTCCCTCTCGTAGGCTGCCTCCATATCGGCCTTCTCTTTGGCGAGTCGATCATACCTCCTCTTCCAGAACTTAGAAGACTGAGGAAATAGAAAAGTCCATACATCATCAGGGTCATCAATAACCTGATGCTCAAGAAACTCAATCAAAGCATCCTTCTCCTTAATCTGCTGAAGCAACTCTTCACGTTCACGGATCCAGGCACGTGAACGGTCTTCGTCTCTCAACTCCTCTACTCCTTGATTAGGGAGGGTTGAAGGCCCAACCATAATCATAAGTGTAGGTCTCGGATACTCGTAAGGCATGAGATACTCAGACGCCCTCTTCCTAACCCAAACAGTGTAAGGCTCCAAAGCAATGCAATTCTTAGGACCTAGCTCTTTCCTTCCTTTCCTATGAATCTTGTGCCAAGCGCGGACCATCCTAGCTTTCAAGCCTTGAGGATCTTTACCATCCTGAAAGAATACACCCTCTAACAGAATGTTATTGGGTTTATCCTTTAAGGGGAACCCAAGCTGCCGACGTGCCAAAACAGGATTGTAGTTAATCCCACCACATGTACCAAGAAGAGGTACATTGGAGAATTCGCCAAAAGAGTAAATAATCTGCACATCATCATACACATGGTTATACCAAGAGATATCATCATTAGTGAGAGACATAAGTCTCGTGGACCACCGTAGACATTCCTTGTTCTCCTTGAAAGCGACCGTCTGAGGTAAGTGAGAAATAAACCCCTTATACAACAGAGGCAAACAACACACAATGGCGCCACCACCCTTTGCATTCCTCATAGGCAAAGAGAAGTAGGTATCGCCCAACAGAGTCGGAACGGGATTAAGAGTAGAGAAAATCCTAATAGCGTTCACATCCACAAACTTGTCGATGTTGGGGAATAACATTAGCCCATAGATGAGAAGTACAAATATGGCTTCAAAGGCATCCTCACTCATGGCCTTCCCATATATAGTAGCTTGAGCAATGAGGAACTCAGAAGGGAGACCTTGAATTCCACCTTTGGTAGTCATATGAGCACCAACCAGAGATTCATCTATGTGTAACATGTCTGCTATCTCTTGAGAAGTAGGAATCCTTTCCAAGCCACTGAACGGAAACTGGTCTAGAATAGGTATACCCACAAGATAAGCATACTCCTCAAGTGTAGGCAAAAGCTGGAAATCCGGAAACGTGAAACAACGGTACAAGGGATCATAAAACTGCACCAATACACTCACCAATCCTTCATCCACCTGAGTAGTCAGAAGAGGAAGAAGCTTCCCAAAACAAGCCTTGAAACCCAAGGGATCTAATACATAAGATGTCAAATTCCTTAACTCTTTCAAGTCGGGTTGTCTGAAACTGTACTTCTTTGTATTCCTTCTTTGTCTTTCCATGTCTGAAAATTTTGCAAATAGACCTCTTAAGTTCCTTGAAAATTTTCTCATTATTTTGATGATATGAATGCAAATGGATGCATGAATGCATGAATGCAACAATCACACTCAAGGATCAAGCAAAGCACACCAAACAAAGGTCATGGGATGGATCATGTTATCCTTAATATCAATCATCCATTTTGGTGGATTATGGTTTACACCTTATCAACACCCAAGTTCCATTGATATTAAGGATTCATGAACGGATCAACCATGAATCAAGGGTTTGTTGTAAGTCACGAGCATGGAGTTAGGTTAAAAACCACCCAAAAGGGAGTGTACTAGGGTTTAAACCTGCCAAACATGTTCTACAAGAGGTTCCCATAGTCATCATCCCATCTTTCGGATATTATCGGAGGAACGAATACTCGTATTCCAAAAATATTCTCAAGAGAGACTCTTATGAGTGTAGTATCACGTAACAATCGTATCAAATCTTACACATGAACGACTTTCGCACTACATCCTATGAATAGGCCAAGATGGGTTTGGTAAACTAAGGTCCTTGGCTTCTAAGGTCTATATTGGAAAAAGTAATGTCTAACCACAAATACTTGTGTGACATTATTGATCCCAACATGACCTCCACCAAGTGAATGGGCTTACAAATCAACTTACTAAGGAATAACTCCACACAAGTCGACAAGACTATGCCATTCTCCTATCCTAAATGCACTCGAGTTCGGGTATAGAACTCATCTCACAAAGATCACCAAGCACACAAGGAATTAATATTCAAGCAATTCAATCATTACATAAAATACAGTAATCCCAAATTGCACAAAATATATGTTACAAAAAAAAATATATATATATATATATATATATATATATATATATATATATATATATATATATATATATATATATATATATATATATATATATATATATATATATATATATATATAATACAATACAACAAATATGAAAAGTAGGCAAAACCCACTAGGATTCCTTTTTTTCCCCAGCAGAGTCGCCACTTTTCTGTAGCGGGGTATTCGTTACCATTAGAGATATTGACTAAATCCAAGGTAAATCATACAAGTCGAGTCGCCACCGCACTTCTATTTATCCAAAGGAATGGTTAGAAAGCGAACAAAAACCTAAAAGTTTTATCGAATCAAAAACTAGTAAAAATGTCAGAGATTTGGGTAAGGGGGTTGGTTATGCAATCGGAAGGTGTTAGGCACCCAAAGCATCCTAGGTACTCCTAGGGAGCCCTTTTCACATTTGTTGCAAAGGTTGTTGTTTTTTTTTTTTGAAAATTTATTTGGGCAAACATGATTGAAGGGATGAGAAAAACGTGTATGTTTATCTAATGTACTACTTACTAAAAGAAGGGTCAAAAGAAAATGACTCGCACGGACGTCGCATCCACTGCATACGTATCTCATCTGAATCTAAGAATCAGAGTCTTCGTAGCTCGGCTACCTATGGGTTAAAGAGGAGTGTGCTCGCTAAGACATCGTGTCTTATGCCTACGTATCTCATCTGGGATGAAAATTAGAGCAAAACGTAGTTCGACCAACTATGGGGTAAGGGTTGTGTTTTGGGGTAAACGGCGTTACTACGCACTCTACCGGATGCTCGACCTTTGGAGACTTACTCGCCTGTAGTAGAAGGAGATAACGTGTTCTTAGGAGAAGAAAAATCAATGAGTTTGGGGTGTTTAGGGATGCTCATGTAAAAAGGCAGTCCTAGATGAAGGAATCGCGCTACCTTAAATGACATGCCACGAGAGGCTATACGAAACCTAAGAAATCGGTAACATGCGGGAAAAGTAAAGGGATCGAGAGATCTATCGTACGGATAAAGATCCTAAGTAACGGCAATTAAAGAGATAAGAAACCCATAGATCTCTCAAGCTAGCACCATCAAAGAAAGTGAGTCAGTACAGGTAATCAGAATAAACCTCTAGGTGGTATCCCACAAATAAAGTGGAACACCAGGCAAGCCATCTCTGCAAGAGTCATATGAGCCCTCACAAAACAAAACTCAACAAACAGGTTAGAGAAACAAGATAGGGTAATCAAGAGTTGCCCCTAAATCAAAATGTAACCACATGAACCATGCCGTTAAAATTCACAAAAAGCTCACAAAAAGAAACCAAGGGTAGGAGGCCTAAATCTCTTGTCAAACACATGCATCAAAAGGGTATCAAATTCACCCATAATACCTCATACATTCAGAGCATTCAAATTAAAAGCATAAAGTAATGGGAATAAGGGCAAACCTGATTGGAGAGACCGATGAAATTGAATTGCCCGGTTGGGTTTGCAAAGCAATCTGAGGGTTTATATGAGAGGGAATTGGTTCTTTGCCGATGAGTTCCCTTCAGTCTCTGGAGGTTGCTCTGAACTCTGTTAGCTCTTCTCTCACTATCTTTTTCCCTGCCAGGGTAATAGGAATAGAATTTCCTTTTGTTTCACTGAAACTCTGAATTTATAACCTGATTTTTGTGGACCTGTGGGCTCAAATGAGAGAGGCGCAAATCCAAAAAAAAATTGTTCTATTTTATTTATTTATTTATTTATTTATTTTCATTCTTTTCTTTTTTTTTAACACGTGGGCTTCGCCTAGCAAGCAAGACAGTTCAAGAAATTCCTCTGAGCGTAGGTGATTCTGGTGGCTTTTCTTGGGACTCGCTAGGCGACCCATTCTGCTCGCCTAGCGAGCATGACAACTCATGAACAAACTTTTGCTCCTTCAAGATTAACGTTTTGACTGACGAATAAACCCCATTTGAACCTTTGGAAGTATCTCAAGCCATTCCCTTGTGTTGACTGATCATCTAAATAGAACCCACAAAGTGTCTTGGATGATACTCAAGCTTCAAACAAAAGATGTTAGTGACACATTTTTGTGCTTTTGGTTAGTAAACAAAAGTAAGAGAAATAATGATGTATAATTTAAGCATGCTTGGTGATCTCAAACCAATCACAAGGAGTCCCACTCAAAGGCAAAGGGAACCAAGATGCTAAAGATCCTTGAGGCAATGCAAATGCAATGTTATGATGCCATGAGGGATCTTAGGGTTAAAATTGGGGTCTTACACCTTACAGTTGACGAACCT